>NW_026606569.1:0-120000 GCF_029890125.1 Rhinichthys klamathensis goyatoka
GTGGCGTCAATGGCGTGCATTGAATTTAGTTGTAATACATTTTTGCACCACCAGAGTGCTCCCATACATTTGTAATGTCCACAAGAAGAAGTAGTCATGACCAGTTTTCTAATTATGAAGCGGGCAAAGAAAAAGCACAGCGTGGGAGCACTTTAAAATCGAGAATGCCGGGGCAAAATGCAAGTATTGCAATGCAGTGCTTAGATATACTTCAAGTACAACCTCGTTGTTGTACCATCTCAACAGCCAACACCCGGGCATCATTATGGTCTGGTGTGTTCACACCGAACGCGAATAGAGCGTCAAATAACGTTACGCGTCTATCGCGTCTAGCTTGAACATTCGCTCGAGTACAAATTTTTCAACTTACGCGGAAGACAATCGCGGCAAACGCGTCGCCCAATTCGCGTCATTCGCAACGCCCGGCGCGAATGATGCGTCTATTCGCGTCTTTGCATTGACTTTGTATGTAATCACTTGCGCATATAATTAAATTCGCGTTCGGTGTGAACACACCATAACTGCTCTGTCCTTACCACTGCGTTTTATTTCTATAAATTAATTTCGTTTTTAAATGTGGTCCAACCAGTTATTAAAGGTGTTAAAAATGAACTACCCCCTTTCTCGTGTGTCTGTATCTCGGGGTTGCGGCGCGCACACTATAGTTAACCGAGTATTAACCGCTAAGGGCCTCGGTTAACGGTTAATGAAAAACTTGAAAACGTGCAGCCCTAACAGCGAGTGTTTGAACTCAGACGTGAGCTTCATGATTTTTTTGAAAGAACATAAACCTGATCTAGAACTGTTTTTTTCTGACCAACAGTGGATGGCAAAACTAGCCTACCTTGCAGACATTTTCAGTAGTCTCAAAGGACTGAATCTGTCCATTCAGGGATGTTATTCCACAATACTGGAGGCAAGTGACAAAATAAATGCTTTCAGGAGAAAAATTGACCTGTGGGTACACAAACTACAAAGAGGCATCACTGACATGTTTCCAAATCTATCAGAATTTTTGGATACAAACTGCATGGCAGTGGACTTCATGCTCAACACCATTACCAGTCACCTCACCTCACTGAATGAACATTTCAGTCGCTACTTCACAGACATTGACATGGAGAAATATGACTGGGTTCGAGATCCCTTTTCTTGTGATGTGATGGCCAGTGGCCTCAGTGGAAAGGTTGAAGACGAACTTTGGGAACTGTCCAGTGATCGTACTCTCAGGATGAGATTTAATCAGCCGGGCCCAGCAGAGTTTTGGCCCACAGTTGAAAAGGAGTACAAGGAGGTTGCTCTTCAGGCCATGATAATATTGCTGCCTTTCCCAACAACATACCTTTGTGAGGCATCTTTCTCAGCCATGATGGCAATAAAGACAAAATACAGGGCACGGCTTAATGTGGAAGATGACTTGAGAGTTTGCCAGTCCCCAATAACACCCAGGATTGATAAGCTCTGCAAAGAAAGACAGTCTCACCCTTCCCACTGAGGTTGTGTGTACTTGAACAGTGGTTACTAAATTGATGTGTCTGCATTGCATGATTTCTTTTATATTGTAAAACTTGTATAATATTGTATGTCTTCTATATTGAAAAACTATTTCTTTAAGTAGAGCAGAATTTTTTTTTGTTTCTTGCAGAAAAAAAGATGGCTGAAAAAACAGATTGCTGTTCAAATTGCAAACCAAACTTGAGCCACTGTCATTTACTACATTAAAATGTAAGAAGTTTAATGTACTTTTTTTACAATCAGTAAATAAATTTTTCAGTGTTCATCTTTTACTATGAACATCATAAATTACTGTTCAGTATTCAATACTTTTGTTGCACTTTTCAGACAATATTATTGTTAACTGTCAAAACTATTATTTATAAAAAATTGTTATATTTTATGAAATGTAGAATTTAACTAATTTTGTATTTTCAACATCAGAGACATAAAGCTACAAACAGAACTGTTGTTCCAGCATTGTACAAATTCATTTGTTTTTGGTACAATCTACAATTTGTAAGTAAAATTGTACGTTTGAGGATGTTTTCGTCATGAGTTTTCTTTTGGGGGGCCACAAAAGGATTCACGCTACACAAGGGGGCCTCCTCCTGAAAAAGTTTGAGAACCACTGGTCTAAAGTACTCATTTTTCATTCTATATTGATATACTTTTCCACACGGCTTCACAAGACTGGTGCTCGGGCTCAGAAAGCTTAAACTGTTGAATTGAATTGGTTAAAAAAATGTGTCAGACAAATGTAATGTAATGCTTCTAAAATCATATCAAGTGACCTAGAAGGTTGATATGTGGTCAGTTCAGAGTTGCTTGTTATCCGGCAGAAAGAAAAAACAATATTCTAGCCTCTGTAAGTCTGTGCCAGTACTTCACACAGCTATTCTGATTGTTTCCTAAGAAACTACAGGGTCTCAGCTGACGTAAAGCATTTGAAGGTAGGCCCCAAAAGAGGTGGGAACAGTGCCCTCTGAAGTAGGCACAGTCACGGCCGCATTAACTATAGGGCTAGGCGGGGCTAAAGCCCCGGGGCCCGAGCAAGGAGGGGGCCCTTGATTGGCTGTGGAGCAGATTGACTACTTGCCTTACCACGCCCCCCACAAATTAGCCCTGTTATTCAGTGGCGCTTTGCCGTATATTCCATGCATTATCATGGAATTATTATCATTAATATTATAGTGACCGTTCGCAAAGACCCGCCTTTTTTAGTTACTGTGTGACAAGTTACGGCTGTCACGAGTCACGCACATCATGTTCTCACTCACGCAGTGAAAAATACATCGCGGGGCAAAGACTAACATTACACTGAGTGACTACATACAAGAGAGGGCTCAGAGCAGCTTACTGTTGATATGAAACAAAGTCTCAACTTTCAAATATTGTCATTTAAGTAATTTAAACAATACCGTTTTTCAAGTTCAAGTCCACCGACGTTAATCTACTGACAGTTTTGTTGTCGGACAAAATTGCGTATTCGGCGTTATGATTGGTCAGGTCGCTTGTCAATCAAACCCCCGTGGGCAGCAGGGCATGGTGAATTGAAACGTCACGTTTTAATTTGATATACCATTCAAATACATTTATTCTATATTTAACTTGTGAACGACCGACCTGCTGCTGCACGTAGGCCTATCAGATGATGGCTAGCTTGCGCCTTATTAGAATATATGCAATCATTCGCCTCCACTTTATTCTATACTATTCTTAAAATTGTCACGCATTATCTTTGTCTAAGATAGCATAGATAAAAATGTCATCTTTTAAAAAAAACATGTGCAAGTGGGGCTCAAAAAATGATTTTTTTTTTAAAGCTAAACAGCAGAGAAACATGAGCAAAACATGAACCAATTTTCGGTAAGTTTGATTATTAACTTGATGGATGTATGATATTGCTTTTTGTGTTTGATCAAACTCTATATTCGCCTAAAGGGCTGGCGATAATATATCCGCGGATTCCGGTAGAAATATGTAAATTTTGCTGCGCCATCATGATGTAGGCCTAAGTTTATGATTTAAACGCGTTTTTAAGCATTGTGGTTTAGATACAAATTATTTTAAACTGCTCAGGCACAGTAGCGGGAGAGAATTCATTTTGTAAATGCTCGTTTTGAGACCATGGTTGGTCTTGACTGAATCACTTTTGTAAAATAAATAAGAATGAATGTTGAATTTATAGTGAAAACTATGTATTGTATATTTGATTACCTTATACAATATAATATGATTCAGTGCTTTAAGTTTTTCAAGTAGGTCGATTTCTTATGTGCCTTTGTTCTATTGTTATTTGTGACTTGTCATCAGTAAGCTTGAGATTATTTTCTTAAGCTACTATTATTTTTTGAGATATTAAAATTGGTCACAAGAATTATGAAATTTTAGTTTAGAAAAATGTGGGGTTTTTTTCTCTCTCTCTCTGTAGTTGGTGACCTAAAGTGGTGGGGGGGCCCTGCAGTAACTCATAGCCCCGGGGCCCAGTGAGCTCTTAATGCGGCCCTGGGCACAGTATCATTTTGGGGGGAAAACACAAAGTTTTTTTTGTACATTAAATGTTTATTAACATTTTAAATATTAATTAACATATCAAGCATGTAACTTGCTCAAGAGGAACAGGTGGTTGAACAAATGCCTTTCATGACAAACGACACAATTCACAGAAACAGTTTACAATTGGACAGAAGAAAAACAAACCGTTGAAATCAGCAATATATTTTAAAGGGTTAGTTCACCCAAAAATGAAAATTCAACAAAAATAACGACTTTATTCCACTATTCATTTCCTTCTCTCTGGGCCTCGAGTTAGATCACGTAGTGCATAGGTTCTCAAAGTGCAAACATTTCTGGTGGCCCGCGATAACATCTGAAAACATCTGTAAAACTGTAGCCTACATTGAAAAAATGAATATATCTCCGTTTAGTGGTGTTTAGCGGCATCTATAGGCATAAGCGGTAATTACATGGACCGACCGATCGCACTTGACCTCACTCCCAAGGCCATCAACGGAACAGTGCTGTCTACACACAGGAATCGTGGCCAACCGAAACCAGTACCACAAATCCCATTGCAATTTAAAAGGGTATGTTGATCAAGTAATCAATATTCAGTGTGACTTGATGTCAAGCTTATTAATAGCCGCGTTTCCATTACCTTTCAAATTTTTCGCGGGCGCGAACACTTGCATTTTCCTATCAATAGTGGAAACAACTTAAAACAGTCTATCATTTCTGGTCATTCAGAACATAATAATGCATTATTCGCAACTACTTTTATTTGTGTAAACTCATAATAACAAGAAAACGTGTGCTTTTGTAAAATAAAAGAAAACAATCAGTAGCCTAGCTTATACGCGCTTTCATGATCTCCGTGAACTGGAGCGCGAGAACTGAAACAAAATATAGCCTATGTAGGCTAAAGCTTAAAATGTCCACTTTTAAACAAACAAACTCGAATCGAAAGCAAATACCTGATTATGTAATCCGTATGAAAGGTGCAATTTCTCTCTAAAAGCGCATCTGCTTAACAGCGGAGATGGAGATATGTCTTTAGCCGACACTTGTTTATTAATAAACAATTAAAATGCCTCGCTGTTTTTTTCAGACGCATTTATTATCATTAGCCTATAACTCCCCTATAAATCGGGCTAGATTAGACACAGGCTCTTCTCATTCATCACTGCGGGAAAAATATAAATTCCAGGTTCTAATTTGGCCTTAGAAAACCAGTAAAGTCGACATGTTTTCCATATTAATTTGTGAATATTTTAAATGTTTAATAAAGGGGCAAAAATTCATTTAAACAAAAATCTGAAAAAGTTTTATATTAATTTTACTTAAGTTTACTTTTTTTGCGCAGCAGTTGGTGTAGCCAGTTCAAATTAAAATTGTGTTCAACTCTGCGTTTTAAAAAGACAACAACCGTTCATTTTTCGTTTTTCAGTTACGGGTTAAAAAAGATAGATAATAATATGCAAATCTGCAATAATGGAAACGCGACTGACAAGCAATGATAGATATGAATGATGATGATGACTTGTTTGGTAAGCTTCTATTTTAAAAGTTTCTTTCTCTCCCCCCAATATTTTCACAAGTTTTGCCAGGTTTAGCCTCAGTTATGAATTAAAATGTGTTTATTGCAACTAATGTAAACTGTAGAGATGCAACCTGGTCATTAAAATTATTTCAAATGGGATTTTCTTTTCAGTTTTTCTTTCTTTTTCGCCCTCGCCCCTTTAGCGGCCCTCAGTTCAATGTTGGGTTCCTAAATTGGCCCTCACCTATCAAAACTTTGAGAACCCCTGACGTAGTATTTTAGCCCAGCGCGTCTGTGTTGCACGTCACCGCGCATCACACACATGACCAGCGTCGGCCAATAGTGAGTCTGCGTGGTGACGGCGTGGTCAATACGTGATCTAACTCGAGGCCCAGTTTCTTTTGTTGTTTTTCCGCACATAAAGTATTGACGTCGCATGATAAACTAATGCAGAGCCACTGTAGTCACTTGGACTAACGATGTTTTAATAACTATTCTGGGCTGGCGAGTTTTTGGGTCCCTCTGAAAGCCTATGGAGGAGTGAGACTACCTTCAGATTTCATCAAAAATATCTTAATTTGTGATCCGAAGATGAACGAAAGACTTACGGGGTTGGAACAACATGAGGGTGAGTAACTACTGACAGAATTTTCATTTTTGGGTGAACTAACCCTTTAAAATAAGTAGTTTAGAAAATTTGAAGCAATGGCTTATATGTTGAGCCTTTACAAACTTTTGCTTTTGGTGTTTGAGATACATCAAGCATTATTAAGAACAGCAAGTTAGGTTAAAAATATAGCACCCCTTGAAAATAACATTAACATAGTAAATGTTAAAACTAACATTATTTGGATGGGATGCTCCTTGAGGCAGGGTTGGGGGTAGATGGTGCCTGATCTCCCTGGACTCATCATCATCGTAGCTCTCACCTGCCTAGACAGAAAAAAAAAATGTAGGCCTACACCTGTTTCAAACATCCTGACCAAGTCAGTATTCGCAAAGTGCTTTTAGACTACAGATACAATATTTTGAAAAACACATTGAAAACATGGTTTAGCAGGTTTAAAAAAAAGATGGAAATACATTTGTCTTTCTCTCCCTCTCCTGCCATAGGCAATTTCAGCCTCTTGAGGAGGGCACACAGCATTGACTTCACACACACACACACACACACACACACACACACACACACGCGACGTTGATTATAGCCTATTGAAAATTTTGACTCCGTAATCCTATGCTTCACAAATTCGCTCAACCAGCTAAGTACTGTCCATATTTTTGGGTAGCTGAAACTTAGCTGCGTACTGATGCGTTGACTCTAACAGCCCTGCGATATCTCCATGAAACTTGCCTGGCCGACATTAAGTAATGTTTTTTTTTATTATTACAAGATGTGAAATTTTATGTTAAAGGTCCCCTGTGTAACGGTTTCAGTTGTTTGTTAACAAAATCAACATTTCCCATTCATGTTTAATTACCACCACCACTAATTTGATACATATGGGCTTAGAAACCCTTAGGTTAGTTTGCAACAATATACGTTCTATAATATAAGTTCAAAGTCCTTAGCTGCTACCTAGCTATTAAGCGAACATCATTAACGTTAGCCATTCCCATTCACTTTCCGTTTACTGTGCTAACGGTTAACAGGAAAAATTTAACTATTTTTTCTGTGTCCGAAAGAGTGTTTCATTGGCATCACACACAGGCACACAAGCAATGGCAATAAAATAGTACACAACATTATATTAAAGCTGCCGTCGGCAACATTTTTTTGATCATATTCAGTGAAATCGACACTATAATCTGACAGAACAACATAAATAAAGTGGTTTTAGAAAAAAACCCGAGCTTCTAACTCCACCTGGAGCTTGTTATTTGTTTTGCAAAAATCCACAGCTCCCGGTTCATCATGTCCAATCAGCGCAGGGGGGTGTGAGATCTGACTGTCAATCACAGATCGGGCACACGCCACCCCTCGCGCACGTTACAATCACATGCACACGCCTGAAGTTCGCGGAAGTCCGCGCAGTAACGAAGAGTGATGGCGGAAAATCAAGTAAGCTCATTTAGAGTATAAATGACGTTAGCAATTGCAATCTATCGTACATTAGCCAGGACAGCATACCTCCAAATACTCCATGGGGTTGATGGATGCTGATGAGACGGGCGCGTTCCAGGGCTCTCAAGTTTTGAAGACAGGTAAGAGTGACACCCAGCCGATGGGGGGTTGGATACATTTTTGTCATTGGTTGTTGCGTTAAATCTTACCCAGATACAATAGTGCTATTTTCTGATTTGCTATTGTGTAGCTCGACGAACAACACCAGAGGAAACGCGCTTGATTCATGCCGGTTCCACAGTGAGAGCGGCGCGGCCAGAGTTTTGGGCGCTGCGGCATATTTAATATATTACAAATAGTTTTTCAGCGTGAGAAATACAATGTGTGGCGGGAGAGCGTGACAAAAGACCGAAATGAGTGACTGTCACGCTCAATGCGTGACACTTGAGAGTCCTGGCGTTCACTGAAAATCTGGTGCACACGCACTGACGAGCATGAACTGGGTGGGAGGGTATCCATTGATAGTGGGGGAGGGGCATGAGAGTTGTAAACATTCAAAATTTTCCTAAATCCACTCGATCTGCCAGACTTGCCGACTGGAGCTTTAATATTATATTAATATTTTTTTATTGCTTATTCAGAGAAAAGTTTATGTTTTGACGAGCCTAGGAATCCGGAACTAGTGCCAGTTTTTGATATGCGCCAGTTACCGTATTTCTAAAAGAGGCCGCGCTTGAGAGGTTGGTTGCAATACAACACCTAACCACTAGATGGGAGAAAGTCTTACACAGGGGCCTTTAAAATATGTAAATTGGGCATTATCTCTAATAATGTACTAATTTCAGGGCTCCTACACGTTTTTCATTTTAAAATTCCATACTTTTTTAAAAGTTGAACTAGAACTCTTACATTGTTAAACGTCCCGCCACTCGTAGTCTGCCAGGTCTGGGATCAGAGTGAGTATGCGAGGGTTGACCTGCATGTGGGCGGTACTGGTCTTCTCCACTTTTGATCCCTTATCAGGGTTAATGGAGAATAAACATCTAGGGGAAGAGGGTTAGAGGAAAGAGAGGAACAGATTTAACAGAATAATATAATCATAAAATCATTCACATCATAAAAGAAAACAAAATATAAATATTTCCCTCAGACCAAAGTCAGGAGTTAGTTATTCAATAAAGCAAAACTGTTGGATATCCACTTTAAAAAAAACAAACAGGACGTACCTCTGAAGAAACTCCAGGGTGGATGCGAGCTTTGATGGGTAATGAATGTAATAGGAGTAATAACTTCCAAACATCGCGCATAATGACTGGATGAAGGTTGTCATTTGGTCATTTACAATGACTTGGTCAATACTAAGCATCATTCTTCTGGCAGAAAAACTGGACTGTCCTACAAGAACACACAAAAACAATATTGTTAACATTTAACATGAAATTATGGGGTAAGGGACAGGGAGGGGTCTACAAAGAGAGATGGGATGGGTGTGTAAGAGAGAAGGAAAGAGACGGTGAGCAAAGGAGTGAGAGAAAGGAAGAGGATGGAGAGTGAGAGGGAGGAACGAGAAGGGACAAAGGATGTCTGAGAAAGGGAGAGAGTAAGAGGATAGGAGTGAGGGATACAGTGAGCGCAATAGAAAGGGGAGGAAAGGAGGGAGAGAGTAAGAGAATAGGAGTGAGGGATACAGTGAGCGCAATAGAAAGGGGAGGAAAGGAGGGAGAGAAAGTGTGTGTGGTGGTGGGAGTGGGGAACAAGTGAGAAGAGAGGGAAAGAGAGCAAGGGAAAGGGGGGAGAAAGTGTGCAGTGTGTCTGTGACAGAAGGGGAGAAGACAGAATAAGAGGAAAGTGAGGGATAGTGAGAGGGAGAGAAGAAAGGAGCAAGATAAAGTGTATGGGGGAGAGGCAGAGATAAAAGTGAGGAGATGGAGAGGAAGAGGGAGAGAAGAAAGGAGCAAGAGAAAGTGTATGACTGGGGGAGGGAGAGAAAGAGCATGTGTGTGGGCTCTGCTTGTCTACATACTTCCGCTCATTTAGGTTTTAAAGGAGAACTCCGGTCAATTTTAACATTGAGCTCATGTTTTTGTAAATTTGGAGTGCTGTCAGTACAGAGAACAACGACAAAAATCAGTGTTGCCTACACCGTGTTATCCTCTTTTTAAAATTTGCACCCTGTTGACTTCAATGGGGTACGTTTTAAACCTGCTTTTAGCCTCTTAACATCCTTGATGTGTCATGACACGTGCCCAGCCATGTGAGTGATTTTATTCAGAGTGAACACGGTGAATCTGACTGCAGTAGATGTGAAAGATATGAATAAAAGTGATGTTATTTCAGCCAGCTCACATACCTGTATTTACTTCCTGTTTTCGGTCGAAGTCCACAGTAGTCGATTGTCAAGATCACGCGCATAGGTTTAGTTACCTATGATCACACGTGTGAACTCGACAATATTATATCGTTATAAGGATAAAACTGGGGGTCACATTAGTAGGGTTTAAAATATAACAACTTAAATCAACCCTAAATGTATTTACAAAATAAATTTCTTCAACAATACTACCACAAAATGAGCAAGTTTTACCAATATCAAGATATTTACAGATAGATGAATTAAACTTGTCCTTCATATATTTTAAGTTGTTGCGCTTGTGATAACGCGGCGTAGGTCACATGATAACGTCAACATGGCGGATGATGTCCGGATCGCATTCATACTCAACGAGATTTGGCTATAAAGTACCTACTCTTTTAGCGCTCGTTAAGTAAGTACTCATTGAAGTACAACCAGTTACACAAGCACATCCTTTTCAACATACAAAAATATCAGTCCCACCAGTTAACAAGTTATAGAGTTCTGCTTCCCACAGCTAAACAAGATAAAGCTTTCACACATGATACTGCCCTGCTTAAAAAAACTATAGAAACCATTACAGAAATTCTATTGGATTTAATGGTTTTCATGAGAATTTTATTGGTTGTAATGGGAATTATAGTGGTCTCTGTGGGTCTCTACTGATATGTGTTGGGTTCTATTGGTAGGGGCATTAAATCCTAATGGAATATGTCCCAAATACACTACAAAAAATAATTATGTAGTGGTTTAAATGGTAAAAGCCAATGGTTCCTATTGGTATTTTAATAGAAACCATTAGAATTTATGTGATGGTTTACAACTTTTTTTAAGCTGGTCTGATCTTCTGTCCTTGTCTAAAGAAATAATTACACACACACACACACACACACACACACACACACACACACACACACACACACACACACACACACACACACACACACACACACACACACACACACACACACACACACACACACACACACACACACACACACACACACACACACACACACACACACACACACACACACACACACACACACACACACACTTAATGTTTTATCATCAAGGTGAACACATGAATTTCATCAGTATCTGTAAAATTCCCCTACATAAATGAGTTTCACAGCACTAACACTGTTTCAGCTTTGATCGCCTCGGTAAACACGTAATAAACGGGGAGTTAACATATACTTGCATTTTATGGTTGTCAGCTTTGTTGCATTACATTTACTTCACGAGGAGATGGTGCTGCAATTTATATCTGAATGAAGCTTGGAGTAATGAACCATTTTCGACACAATTGTATCAGAAAGCAATAATGCTTCGAAACGCTTCATTTGGCCATCAGGTACAGTTAATAAAGCCTAATATAGCGTCCTAATTGGCTTGAAATCAGGAGGGTGGAGCTAGAGTTAATAGGAAAATTAACTCAAAGCAAAGAGGGGTGTGGAACATGCTTTGCACCTTGTGGATTCAACATAGTTGAATAAAGCTGCATTGAGTTAATATAGTTGAATAAAGCTGCATTGAGTTAATATAGTTGAATAAAGCTGCATTAAGTAAATATAGTTGAATAAAGCTGCATTGAGTTAATATAGTTGAATAAAGCTGCATTGAGTAAATATAGTTGAATAAAGCTGCATTGAGTAAATATAGTTGAATAAAGCTGCATTGAGTTAATATAGTTGAATAAAGCTGTATTGCGGCGTATATTACTAAAACAAAAACAAAACCAACCAAAACAACTCGAACGCCGCAGCAGGCTGAAACATGAGGATTTACACTGAAGACGCGTCACGCTGAACCATTGTACGTATTAAGTCTCTTTATTACGCGATTTCACATACATAGAAAACCAATCACTTACTTTGAGTGATGCATGTTGTAAGCAGTGCAACGGTACCTCAGAGACATCAGTGATAGATGTTAGTATCGATGGGAACAACAGTGGTAACGGTCAACAGAAAGTTTCTCCCCATGCTCACCCTGCAGCCATAATCCAAACCCAAGCTTGCCCACAGGTGAGCACACACACACACACATTAATACAGACACCACACCCCCGGTCACGCCCACAGTAACCGATGACGTCATGAAGCGCGTGCATGTACACAAGTAGTGCAAAGAAAAGAGAAAACATAATAAAAGCCCAAACAAACCCAGTGTATGGCTCCTACATTCCGGCCCCCAATTATTTTATAGTAATAATTGACCACCACTACAACCCTCTTGTGGGAGACAAACACCAGTTAGAAATGCAAAGTGAAATGTTAGTCCTTTAAAGGTCCTGTTAATGTCAAAGTTCATGTCCGCCATATCCAAATATCTTCACTGCTCCTCTGCTTCCTGCAGAAGGCAGACTTTGGTTATTGGCCTTGTCAGATACGTTGTCTTAGTTTTAATCCGTACACTTCGCACCAGTCCATTTTTGTCCGGAACAGTATCCACAATTCTTCCTGTAATCCAAGCATTGCGAGGTGCCATATCGTCCACCAGCACCACGAGATCCCCTGGGGCAAAGTTTCTTTTGGCAGTATTCCACTTTTGGCGCTCCTGAAGTCCAGGAAGGTATTCCTTCACCCAGCGCTTCCAGAACAAATCCGACATATACTGCACTTGCTTCCAGCGACGGCGAGCATAAACATCCTCCTTCTCGAACAATCCTGGTGGCAACAGCGATTGCGACTTAAGCAGAAGTAGATGGTTAGGAGTCAAGGCCTCCAAGTCTTGAGGATCTGTTGATGCCTTGGTTAAAGGGCGGCTATTAACAATAGCTTCAGCCTCACAGAACACTGTCACCAAGCCTTCTTCATCCAGTGTCTGAGTCTTCAAAATAGAGTTTAGCACCTTACGGACTGACCGAATTAGCCTTTCCCAAGCACCTCTATGGTGGGATGCTGTTGGGGGATTAAAAACCCATTTCACATTCTTTTGTAACAGCACGTCATTGATGAGGTTATGATTCAGATTCTCAATGGCATTCCTCAATTCACGCTCAGCGCCCACAAAGTTAGTGCCATTATCCGAATGGATTTCCAAGACTTGACCACGTCTCGCCAAAAACCTTCTGAAACCATTAATGAAGGAGTCTGTGTCCAAAGAAGACAGAACTTCAAGATGTATGGCTCGCATCGCTAAGCACGTGAAAATGAGTCCATACCTCTTGACCACAGCTCTTCCACGTTTAACTTCAAATGGTCCAAAACAGTCCAAACCAACTCGACTGAAGGGAGGCTCATCAGGAGTTATTCTGTTGTAAGGAAGGTCAGCCATTTTCTGATGTCCAGGTGAAGCAGACAATCTACGACAGATGACACACTTAGCCAAAACCTTTCTGATGGCGGCACAAGCACCAGGAATCCAATATTTCTGACGCAGATGAGAAAGCATGTGGTTTCGTCCACCATGGCCTGTTACTTGGTGTACATGACGGAGAATAAGATTGGAGATGTGTTTATCTTTAGCCAGTATAACTGGATGTTTTGCTTCAGCTGGCATAGCTGCTCTACTAAGCCGTCCTCCAACCCTAATGAGATCACCATCCAGGATCGGGTTGAGCTTGTAGAGGTGGCTCGTCCTCCTTACGCACTCTCCTTTCTTCAAATTGGCCAGTTCCTCCGGAAACATTGTTTTTTGACAAAAACAGATAATACTTGACTCCGCTACAACCATATCCTCCATAGACAGAACACCCTTTGGCACTTGAGCCTTAAATCCTTCCATCTGGACCTGTAGCTCTTTTTCCAACTGCTCAGAACTTTGGTCCAATTCAGAAAGGTTTCCTCTCAGCAGCTTTCGATGTCGTACCAGAGACAAAAGTAAGGTCTTAACCTTGAGAAGCCAACCAACAGCCCTTTTAAGACGGAGCCAGGAGGAAAAGTAATCAATGAGCTTCTCCACTGGACTGACCTGCTCAACCTGAGCCGCATTCACCATCACAGCCTTGACCTCCGGGTCTCCAATCAGAGTGTTTTCCAAGGTCTCAGGATTTTGGGGCCAACTACTCTCAGGCTCATGAAGGAAATCAGGACCACAGAGCCATGCACCAGTCTTTAGCAATGACTGAACTTTAACACCTCTGGAGGCTAGATCTGCAGGGTTGGTTAACGTATTCACATACCTCCATTGGGATGCATTGGATATTTTCAATATTTCAGACACTCTGTTTGATATGAAGATTTTAAATCTGGACGTCACGTTGTTTATATATTTCAGAACAGAAGTGCTGTCCGTCCAAAAAACCGACTCTTGAAGGTCCATTTGCAGCTCCTTCCTCCACAACTTGTCCATTCTGCTAGCCATCACCGCGGCAGTCAGCTCCATCCGGGGAATGGTGACAAGTTTTAAAGGAGCTACTCGTGCCTTTCCCATTATAAATACACTGTGGGTTCGACCTCTATCATCATGGAGCAACAGGTAAGTCACAGTCCCAAACCCTTCCTCACTTGCGTCTGCAAAGTGATGAAGTTGAGCAGAGACAAGAAAACCAAAGTCCAAAGGTTTTAAACATCTACTAACTTCCCAACTTTCAAGCTCGTGAAGCTCTTCCAGCCAAGCCGTCCATTCTTTAGTCACTGAAGAGGGCAAAGGTTCGTCCCATCCCAAACTTCTCCTACAGAGGTCTTGGAGGATTTTCTTGGCGGACAAAACAACAGGTGCCAAGAAACCAAGAGGGTCATAGATCGAACTCGTCACAGACAAGATTCCTCTTCTTGTGAGTGGATGAGTTTTGAGTGTGATTTTAAACTTGAATGAGTCAGATTGAACACACCACTGTACACCCAAGACATACTCTATGGGCAGAGCATCACTATTCAAATCCAAATCTTTCACCTCCTTAGCGCGCTCATCCTGAGGAATAGTACCGAGAACAGTGCGTCGGTTGCTAACCCATTTTGTGAGCTTAAACCCACCTTCCGCACACAAGGCACTAAGCTCTCGACGTAGAAAGACTGCTTCCTCTTCAGAGCCAATGGACACCAAACAATCATCAACGTAGAAATGATGCAAGACCGTGTTAACTGCATTAGAACTAAAGAACCTTTGATTGTCTTCAGCACACTTCCTCAGGGCGAAACAGGCACAACTAGGAGAGGAAGTAGCACCAAACAGGTGTACCGTCATTCCAGACTGATCTCATGAAATGGCGTATATATGACACGCCAATTCGTATTTCCATTTTTGGCGTGCTATCAACACGCATAATCGCTTTTCAGCGTGTTTATCAACGCCTTTGACTTAACGTTATATTACTGTATTATGTATATATAGATATATGACCTACCCCAACCCCGTCCCTAAACCTACCCGTCACTGGGGTTCATACCATTTATGAGTCTTCTCCTACCATCCTAGGAAAAGAAATATCGCTCCACAGATGTAGATATAGATTTTGCTTCGTTTCGCTCGGACATTTAACGGCGTACACATACACGCGGAATCACTCGGACATTTAATGGCGTAGACATACACGCAAAAGATTTCGGCGTGGACATACACGCGGATAGCTCAAAATGTGTATAGATAACACGCCACTTGACTTGAAAGTGGCGTGTATGTTTACGCAAAGTCATGATGTCATGTTGGTCATTCTATACTCCACCAGCTCCCGACTGCAATCTCCATCAGGCCACCACAAGAACCTTAACAGATCAGAGTCTTCAGCCGGCACTCGGACCTGATGATACATGGCCTCAATATCTCCTATGAGCACTACAGGTTCTTTACGGAATCGTGTAAGCACTCCCACTAACAAGTTTGTGAGATCAGGTCCCTGAAGAAGCTGTGAGTTCAACGATGTCCCCTGAAACGTCACTCCACAATCAAAGACTACCCGCAGTTTTTTTTTCTTAGGATGATACACCCCATGATGAGGTATATACCATACCCTTCCATCACAACGGGTCGACTGCTCGGTTGGAACTCTCTCTGCATAGCCGTTAACCAACATCTTGGACATGAATGCGATGTAATCGTTGCTAAAAGATGGATCCTTATTCAAACGTCTTTTAAGACTCAATGCACGCTGTTCTGCCACTGTCTTATTGTTTGGCATTTTTAAGTGTCTTTGCTTCACCGGCAAACCAATATTATAATGACCATCAATGAGCTTAGTAGACTCTGAGACCAACTCATTGAAGCGCTTATCCTCCACTGACAGACCAGGTTGTTCATCCTGCAGAGTTTCAGGGAAATCCACCTTCAGCTGCTTCTCCCAAAGCTCATCAAGCCTCGCCACTGAGATCCGATTAACTGTAATGTCAGGCTGCAAACATTGTTCATTGATATGACAATCTCCATGAAGCGGGCCATTCACCGTCCAACCCAGGATGGTTTTAATCGCATAAGGGCCCCCATTCTCTGCACGAACCACCTCCCACGGTTCCAGAGCTTGAGGAACGTTAGTGCCAATCAGAAGATCCACATCAGAATTGATCTCTGGTATCTTTATGTGTCTTAGGTGCGGCCATCTTTGAAGGTCCTTTGAGCTTGGAATGTTACCTCGATGAACCGGCATGTTCTGTTGAGTAAAAATCTCAGACAGGCCACAGAAGTTGTTCGAGTCCAGCCCGGCGACCTCCAAGTCTGACAACTTGTAACTGTCAACCACTTTCTCTTGTCCCATAGTCCTAAGGAGAATTCCCAACTTCTTCCCTGTAAGATTGAGTCGAGTCATGAGTCGCTCTGTACAAAACGAGGCGGTACTCCCTGGGTCCAAAAACGCATACGTGACCACGGTCTCTTGCCCCCTCTTAGATTTCACTTGAACAGGTAAGATAGAGAGCGTACAATCCTGCTTACCGGCCCCAGTCAAGCCACTAGACTGAACAGACACCACAGCACCGTCTCTGGCCATATTCAAGCCACCATTGGCCTGAGTCGGACTCGTTGGTTTTGCTGTGGGGTGGATATGCAACAACGTGGGATGCCTATTATTGCATACTTTACATGTCATACGTTTTCGGCAGTCTTTACTCATGTGTCCGACGCACAGACATCCAAAACACATACGGTTCTCCTTCAAAAAGGAAATTTTCTCATCTTGTGTTCTTTTATCCAAACTGAAACAAGCATCTAACGAATGCCCAGCCCCACAAAACAAACAAAACTTCGCTAGCGAGTTCTTCTCCCTTTTAAACCCAGGCTCCATATTATTCTCAGCAGGTGCTACAGTAGTAGCAAAACTACTGCCTCTAACCTTTGAACTAGGTTGAGACCGAACCATTTTTACTTCATTTCTTCCACTCGCAAATGTCTCTTGTATATTTCCAAAAAGAGGGTCACTCGCCATCTTGACTTGCCTCTCAACAAACTCTACAATATCTGAGAACGTAGCTCTACGATGAAACTTCTCATAAATATCGCAGGCCACACTTCTCCAATAATCCCTCAGCTTATAAGGCAGTTTTTTCACAATGATTTGCATATTCGTAGGTACGTTCAGGTCACTTGCAGAAACTCCCATAGAGTTGCAGCATTCCCGCAACAATAAACTGTAGGCCCGTAAAGCCTTGACATCTTCGGCCTTAAGCATCGGCCAGGAAAGCACCTTGTCCATATAGGCAGAAGCTACCTTAAATGGATCCCCAAAATGCTCCTGAAGTAGTGATTTTGCCTTACTATAACCATGGGACGGAGGCAGATGTTGACAACTCCGGATCAAATCCCTGGGCTGACCTCTCGTATACTGTTCGAGGTAATACAAACAATCCGTCTGACTTTGTGTTCTCGCTTCAATGTTGTGTTCAAATCCTCTTATGAAAGTTTGATACTGCAGTGGATCTCCATCAAAAACTTGTAGATCTCGCTTAGGCAAGAGAAAAAGTGACTGTTGTCCAACCAATAAAGACGTGATTTGATTTTGCCTTTCTAAAACTGTGAGAAAACGCTGATCGGAATCACTCACGGTTACAGGTGCAGCTCCATACTGAAGGTGAGTAATGGGTGGATTAGAAACACCTTCTGGCAAAGTGTGCTGATCAACTCTAGTCACAGCAGCAGGCAAAGTAGGCAAAGTTAACCGACCGGCCGAGGTCGCAGCAGTAGGCAACTGGCTTGTGTTATATGTTTTGGACCTCACAGAAGCATAACTTGGACACGAAACGTCATCTACCAACTCTGACACCAATGGTTGAGTATTAAACTCAGGCACAAAGATTGCAGCTTCATGGCTCAACTGTGTGCTTTTCCCTCTTTCCACATAAGAGTTCATCCCATCTAATTCCACAGAAACATGAGACGCACGAGATCCTTCTGAAACCTTAAACACACTCATTTTAGCCATAGACGCTGCCAGCTCCATATCCATCTCCAGCACCTCCTTCTTTCTCCTCAACACTTCCTGCTGTTCCTCCAGGGCATGCTTCTTGCTCAGCAGCTTTTGACGAGCCATAAGAGCAGCCGTCTCAGCCTCAGCTCTTATTCTGGCTGATGATGTAGTAGACATGGGTTTACTCACTACTGTACTGAATCTCTTTGACCTCAATGACACATTAGACACACTATCACTTGGCCTAACGTCGTCATCTACATTTTCCACAGGTTTACCTATACATGCCTCATCGTCGAAAACAGCAGATCCTAAACATGGTGCAACAACGCCCTCTGCTGGTGCCTCTGGCGCCTCCAGCAGCCATTTATTTGTCTCCTCCACAAAAGCAGTTTTATGGTCTTCAACACTGTAAAACCAAGCATTTTGTTTTTCTTGTTCCTCAGGTGGGAGCATAGGAACCACAACACCATGAATATAACTTGCTTCTGTGAACAAACTCGACAAACTTTCAAGACAAGACCGTATTTTTTCAGCATTTCCAACACTTTGCATTAGGTCTTTAATTTCTCTTATTGCATCTTTAATTTTTCTTACCTTTGCTTGGCGTTCTTCTTGGAGCCGTTCCAATTTATATTCAAAAGCCTTGGGTGTAAGTTTTACTTGTCTTTTCTCAGTTGACCTGGTACCAGTCGACTCCATTTTCGTTTACAAAATAATCCAATAATGACCAGAAATATCTGCTAATAAAATGCTAAAAACAGCACCCTTTTTATAACTTACGTTTCCATATGAACAAGGTACAATGCGTTGTCATTGATTCCCTCTAACTTATTCACTGAAGCTAAACTAACTCAACCCTAGTCTTCTGTGCATACTAGCGGTGGGTATTTATGTACCTAAATACCGATAGTCTTGAACCAGACTGATCGTCTTAGAACCAGAACTACGGCGGCACTCCCAAGCGCAATGCTTCACCCGCTTGACACACGAACAAAAACACTGCAAAAAAGTCCCAAAACAAACAAACAGTCCAATCACCTTATGCGAAAGTACCGCTGAGCCTAACAGGGAATGCAGTTGATTCCTAAAAGACAATCCACAATGTTCAATGTTTAGACCTTGTAATAAAAGACAACTGTGCTGACAAACTAAGCATAGTAACAGCCAATTTGTGAATGAATGGGCTTACGCGAGTCCTAATGCGCTGGCTCGTCGATCGCATTCAACATTGGAAACGATCGCAAACATCCAGTGTTGTCCCGACAATACGTTTAAATCCGCGCAACAAACAAGTTTCTGTTGACAAATATTGCGGCGTATATTACTAAAACAAAAACAAAACCAACCAAAACAACTCGAACGCCGCAGCAGGCTGAAACATGAGGATTTACACTGAAGACGCGTCACGCTGAACCATTGTACGTATTAAGTCTCTTTATTACGCGATTTCACATACATAGAAAACCAATCACTTACTTTGAGTGATGCATGTTGTAAGCAGTGCAACGGTACCTCAGAGACATCAGTGATAGATGTTAGTATCGATGGGAACAACAGTGGTAACGGTCAACAGAAAGTTTCTCCCCATGCTCACCCTGCAGCCATAATCCAAACCCAAGCTTGCCCACAGGTGAGCACACACACACACACATTAATACAGACACCACACCCCCGGTCACGCCCACAGTAACCGATGACGTCATGAAGCGCGTGCATGTACACAAGTAGTGCAAAGAAAAGAGAAAACATAATAAAAGCCCAAACAAACCCAGTGTATGGCTCCTACAAGCTGCATTGAGTAAATATAGTTGAATAAAGCTGCATTGAGTTAATATAGTTGAATAAAGCTGCATTGAGTTAATATAGTTGAATAAAGCTGCATTGAGTAAATATAGTTGAATAAAGCTGCATTGAGTTAATATAGTTGAATAAAGCTGCATTGAGTAAATATAGTTGAATAAAGCTGCATTGAGTAAATATAGTTGAATAAAGCTGCATTGAGTTAATATAGTTGAATAAAGCTGCATTGAGTAAATATAGTTGAATAAAGCTGCATTGAGTAAATATAGTTGAATAAAGCTGCATTGAGTAAATATAGTTGAATAAGTAAATATAGTTGAATAAAGCTGCATTGAGTAAATATAGTTGAATAAAGCTGCATTGAGTAAATATAGTTGAATAAAGCTGCATTGAGTTAATATAGTTGAATAAAGCTGCATTGAGTTAATATAGTTGAATAAAGCTGCATTGAGTAAATATTGTTGAATAAAGCTGCATTGAGTAAATATAGTTGAATAAAGCTGCATTGAGTAAATATAGTTGAATAAGTAAATATAGTTGAATAAAGCTGCATTGAGTTAATATAGTTGAATAAAGCTGCATTGAGTTAATATAGTTGAATAAAGCTGCATTGAGTAAATATAGTTGAATAAAGCTGCATTGAGTTAATATAGTTGAATAAAGCTGCATTGAGTAAATATAGTTGAATAAAGCTGCATTGAGTAAATATAGTTGAATAAAGCTGCATTGAGTAAATATAGTTGAATAAAGCTGCATTGAGTAAATATTGTTGAATAAAGCTGCATTGAGTAAATATTGTTGAATAAAGCTGCATTGAGTAAATATAGTTGAATAAAGCTGCATTGAGTAAATATAGTTGAATAAAGCTGCATTGAGTAAATATAGTTGAATAAGTAAATATAGTTGAATAAAGCTGCATTGAGTAAATATAATTGGCTCTTCGACGTTCTGTTCGTTAAAGTCGCTTTGGACTTTGTTATTTGGTGCGTGATTTTCCCTCTTTTTATATCAATAGATCATCTACACCTTCTACCTTATTTTGTTTATAATCTCAGGTAAGGTAAAGTATAGGTCAAATTCTTATACTAGATAATAAGTATTCAAATTGATACTTACAGTCTAGAAGAAAGACCCCTCCGTGGTTTAGTTCTTTATAGAAAGCAGAGACTTGTGGCAGGCAGGCTTTTTATATAATAGTTACAAGTAATTTTATTACATTTAGTTGGTCAAAGTTTCCATACAAAAATGAAAAGTCAAAGTAAAATAAAATCAGTTCACAAAGTTCACCAGCAGGTGTCAGGCTTGGATCATCAAACAATGGAGAGGATGGCTCATCTTCCAGCATCTAACACATACATGGAATATTGTACTTTTTATAATGCACATTTCATATCACACCTCTTTATTACATATTCAATGTCATATGCACAATTTGTCCAATCCCAGATCTTGATCAATGATTAACTGCTTCAATTCCTTCAAAGTTCTCTTATAAAAAGTCCTGTACTCCTTCATTCTTCTCCGTTGAGCCCGTTTTCTCAGCACTCTTCTTTTGGTCTGCAACACTGCACTAAGGTAATACTTCATTTCTTTTTCTTTCTATATGCATTTTCAATACATTAACACTGGTTACATTCCATTCATTTGTTCCTTAATAAAATAATTCAATCAAATACAGCTTTGTGTGTTCTTTTATCATCTTACAATAAAACATCTGTCTCAAAACCAGTCTCTGTGTATTCTTTATAAACCCAATAAAACATTTTTTATCAAATCATGTGTCTGTGTCTTGTTCTTTTGGACTTCTTTGTATGACCAGTTTTTTTTTATTACTTTTGTAATTTCATGCCTGTAAATAAAAGACTATCTATAGAGTCTTACATATAAAAGTTGTGTAAAAAAAGACTATAAAGTCTTACATATAAAAGTTGTGAAAAATCTATAAAGTGTTACATATAAGCTGTTTTGTGTATTGTGGGGTCTGCATGAGGTGGCCCTAACAGTACGGTATAGGCCTACTTATTGTTTGTGACACATTTGTCTAAACTAAACCTATCCTGAGAAATAGACTATAGGCAACTAGTGTGACAACTATCGGCTGTCACCCCCTACAGGCCAAAATGGTGAAGTGCCATTCAGAAAACACTGATGTCATGACTATAATTTGGTCTATAATGAAAATTAGTTTCATTTTATATTGTTAAAAGGATTTCCATTTTCAACATATATATTTGCATAGTTGACTTTCAAAAGTGAATGGATAAAAGTATGTGCAAAATATTCACAATTTTGCTCATCTTTTATATACAGGTGAAACGCGAAATATTGAATATCGTGCAATGTAGTTCATGTATTTCAGTATTTCAAATAAAAAGGTGGAAATTAATATATTTAGTATATATAACTATATACATATGCATGATTATACTTTTCAGAGGGCCGACATTTCTGTATTTAAAATCCTTTTTTTTATTGATTTCATGTAATATTAAAATTTTCTGAGATTTTGAATTTGGGGTTTTCATAAGTTGTAAGCCATAATCATCAAAATTATAACTTTTGCACGATATTCTAATTTTTCGAGTTTCACCTGTATATAAAAGATGAGCAAAATTGTGAATATTTTGCACATACTTTTATCCATTCACTTTTGAAAGTCAACTATGCAAATATATATGTTGAAAATGGAAATCCTTTTAACAATATAAAATGAAACTAACATTCATCAAACAAGCTCTACAAGATTTCTTTGACTAAATTAGGTGCGAAAAATTGTAATGGCCGCAGGTGGGATAAGAATAACCACAAGTCTGGATCAGAGACCAGAATAGGTGTAACGGTTCCCTTCTGAGGCATCTGGCCAGTTTCCGGTCACATTGACAGAGGATTGTCTCACATCTGTCATTAAGCCGGCCTGCATTGAAGACATAAATGTAAATTGTCAGCTGTGTAAAATGATTAGTTTGCATATAGAGTGAAAGAAACCATATTTTAACCATAAATTAAAACCATCACTTTTATGGCTCTTTAACAATTTACTGTAAATCTAATGAGTATTGCCTATTGCACATTATGGTGTTTACTGCAAGAATAAGGTCTTAGATTATTCTGTGGTTTGGTTAGTCGTTTTAGCCTGAAGTGTCCCGTCTGCTATCCACATAATACACACCCTGTATTACAACTACTTCCTCAAGCTGAAGGAAAAGACAAAACAAAACATTTTTTTCCCACCCAGTTTCCTCTTTACTGACTTGTTCTGTTTCTCATTTAGATCCCATCTTATAAGGTAAAAAGTGATTCTACACTGTAAAAAAAAAAAAAAGTAGCTGCCTTACATTTTTAAGTACAATCAACTTGGATGTTTAATTCATTTCAACTTAAATTACAATAAACTGACTTAAAAAATTAGTTGAATCTTGTAAAATTTGAAAATTGCTTAACTTTTTTGGTGAGTTAAAGCGTTATTACCTTTTTGATCATATAATTTTTACAGTGAAAAATAATGTAAATATGGTGTTTAAGATTTAAATCATACCACACTTAGCCTGCTTGCGATAGCACCACCACTGGTACATGTCCGTTTTTGGATAACAGCCCTGAGATTCTGCATACCCATAACAGCAGTCATGCTCGTGACAACACCTATAGAGAAGAACACATGCCCTTGAGATTACCTTTAATGAAACGACAAAGAGGACCAAGCCCAGTTCTGTCTGGTTTTGAATTGTTTTTTCACTGTGTAACGTATAATTCAAGTAGATTTACAACGCAGAAATATAACGTGAGGCATACATTTTTTTTTAGTTTGGTTCTGGTTTCCGACCGACCCTGTCAATTTATGTGCGACCCCAGGGCCGTATTAAGACAGTGTGGTGCCCCTGGGCACTATACCTCAAAAGGCCCCCTATATTCAAATGTGTCAATTAAAAATGTACATAAATTAATTGACAGCGTCAATTCACGTTTGCCCAAAAATAATAATAAATCTATCAGGTTTCTTACCTCTACAGGCATGAAAAGGGGTCAGTGGTGAAAAAGGTGAGAAGGATATTACCCCTCTAGGGGGGTCCGGGGGCATGCCCCCCCGGAAGAATTTTTTTAAATATTCCATATTTTATAGCATCAATCTGATGCATTTTGAGATGCATTTTTTTTGCCAACCTGGGGAGAGTTGGAGAAACTTAACTTCGTCTTCAGCCATGAGTCAAAAATATTATGGCCTCCGTAGCGTTAGCTAATAATTTCCCACCAGAGCTTTAGCTAGCTGGCTAATGTTGCGTTCTCTCCTGCTGTGTTCAACTCAATTCATCAAGCTGTAGCTAACGTTAGCTAAGCCTATGTCAACAGAGCTCCTGGGTAACTTAGATATAGCCTACCAGAAAATATTAGGGATGTCCCGATACCATTTCTTCTGAACCGATCCAATCCGATACCAAAAATTCTTAGTATTGAATTATACCGATCCGATACCAGCGCAGTTAAAAAAAAAAAAAATCAAGTAGAATTTCTATAACTCTGTGTGTTGAACGGATAATCACTATTTTCTGTTAAACATAATCTACTTAATACAGACAACTTCATTATAAAGAAAAACAACAAATAAAAAAAAATATGATCATAACCTATGACAAAAATTCTATTATATAAACTAGATTAGTGGGTAACTCAGCAGTAAAATTTAGTCTAGAAAAATCACAAGTGCACAATAATTGTATAAAATCGAACATTTAGTGAAAAAAAAACCTTATTTAGTGAGGAACAAATAAGAGACAATAAGTGTAGCACTAAATCTGGTAAAACGTTTTCATGTATTAAGTTTAGCAGAACTGCTCCTTCCTTGATTTTGCGCAAGCAAAGGTGTCAACTACATCCCCAAAGTCCATTTCTTTGTTACCGTCTCCACAGTTAGCTCCGGCTTCGTCAGACTCAGCGCTGCTAGTGATAGCAATTCCCGTGATGTTCTCACAAAAAATCTTTCGATACCTGGAACATTGTGAATTGTAGCTACGTCTAGCGTCCTTGTCTTTCTTTAACTTTCTTTTTGCAAAACCACTCAATTGACGTCTGTCCAGTTTTGATTTTAATTCATTTTTTTGTAGCCGTTAAAAAAATGACACATTTGCACGTATTTGTTGTGGACCAACGCAACTCTGACAGATTGGGGAGGGGGGAGTGATAGTGGTCATGTAATCTTTATTTATTTATAATTTATTATTAAATCATTATTGTTATTATTATTGTTAAATTAGTGTTCATAAACGATTTATTTATGGTCTGTCAAGAATTTCAAGTTGATAATATAACAATTTACGAAAAATATTTTTAAAGCTTGACTCATGTGGTGCCCCCCTAGTGGTTGTGAATGGTTGGTGCCCCTGGGCACTGGCCCAAGTGCCCTTATGGATAATCCGGCTCTGTGCGACCCAAATTTATTGTATGAGCTTGGGGAAGAAATAATACAAATTAAATAAATACATAAATTAGGGATGCTCATTTCGGTTAATTATCCCAAACTGCAACCGCCGCTCGTTAATCGATTATTAACCTGATAGGATTATAATATTGAATTGCCATTAAATAAAAAATAAAATGCATGCGTATCTGTGACCCGTAGTTTTTATCAAAGGGTTTATTTTAACGTGCAAAGTGCAAACAGCAGCATACAGAACAGACCAACAAAAGAACCAGGATTCAGATCAAATGTTCATGCACCTGCAACATTTCTGACAGTGACAACAGAGAAAAACAGAATAAAATAATACAAATAAAAAACATAAAATAGACATACACTAAATATATATATTTTTAACTGAAATAATTGACAAATTAAGATGACAAAATGAAAACACTGAATCCGTTTGAGCGAAGCTTTCAAAAACTGGCTATTTTTTTCCAGTTAGACTAAGATTTTTCGTTAAATAAAAATAGCAGGCCTACCTCAATCCACACCTTGTCTAATTTTGATTTTTTTTAAAAAGCAACATGTCAACGTGATGTGGGGTTAGTCTGGAGCGCAGTTAGACCAGCGGCTGAAAACGCTAGTTACGTATGTAACTGTGGTTCTGTGAATTCCGGATGACCGCCAGAGGCAGTGCAAAGTACTAGTGGATAATCGCTGCGCCAGCTAGATAGATCGAGAAGAATAAAACAACAAAGTCACGTCATGATGCAGACCGAGACGCGAGGATATAAACCACAGCGACTCGGTGCCCAGCCTCAGAATGCTTTCTCGCGCATTCCGAGTGACGAGGGACTCTGGCGGTCATCCGGAATTCACAGAACCACAGTTACATACGTAACTAGCGTTCTGTTTCATTCCTACTGACCGCCAGAGGCAGTGCAAAGCACTAGTGGATGACGCATATCAACACGGTCATGAGGAATGCCACCCACCTGTAGGGATGGGACGATACACTTAAACTCACGATACGATGCACCTCGATATGCCAGGGTCACGATACGATACGTCACGATACGATATCAAAAAAGGAAAAAAAGAAAAAACTATTACTGTATAACAACAACTTATTCATTTGCTTTGGCCGCCAAAGCAAATGTGTGTCCCTGCAAAGCCTTTTTTGATCGGCGAGTGATGTAGAATGAATTGACTGCTGCGCTTGACAATGACAGGGCGCATAACGAGCAGAGAGAGAGAGAGAGAGAGAGAGAGAGAGAGCGCCCCGGCCGCGCGCGCGCACTCTCACGTCTTCAAACAAAACGAGCGCTGTCTTGCTCTCTCTCCCTCGCGCATATTAATCAAAATCAATTCACACGATAGTAAAAGGTCGGAAGACCGCAGTTTCACGTGGAGCATTTGGAGATTTTTAGAGATTAGAGACTCTAGGCTTACTTAAGTGGGTCGCACACCGGACGAGAAGCGCAGCGCCGCGTCGCGCCACGTCTAGGACAACTCCAGGTATCGCACACCGGACGCGCACATTCTAATGGCGCGAGCACAATTTTGAATCAACTCCTGGTAGAAGAGCTGCACGATGTGTGTTTTATCTTGATTAATTATTTATTTTTTTATGTTCATTGAATAATAGCTGATGTTTGAACGTTAATCAAGTAAAAGTGTCTATCACGTTGAGTCTGTTATTTTGTTGTAACGTTATCCGTTGTCTAGGCAACTATGTCACATAATACAATAGTATTTATTTAGCTAGCGTTTAGCTAACCCGAGTGAAAACAGCACGGGGTGAAGCCATGTACATTAACGACGATTTGAGACAAATAAATGTAAATTTAATATAAAACTATGCAAATGGCGCTCTGTGGCGCGGCAGGGTTTTGAACAAGGTCCTGAGCCATAGCTGGGCGCCGCGGACAGACGCCGAATGGCGCCGCCGGTGTGTGTACACTCATAGAGAATAATGTGTTCGAATTTTAAAGACCTGGCGCTGCGCGACGCGGCGCTGCGCTTCTCGTCCGGTGTGCGACCCCCTTTAGACTCAATGAACAACATCTCAACACTAAATTATAAAGGCCGGTCTCATATAGACGCCTGTCTCAAATACAAGCCGGTGCAGTTCGACGATTTGGGAAAATAAAAGCCCGGGCTACTATTTGAAGTTTTACGGTATATATATACATTTGACTCCATGGTCGGCTGTTTGGGGGCAAGGCAGTTGGTACTGATGCTAATATTTGTTAGCTCGCTGTAGACTGCAGTGTTGTTGTTGCAACATGCGCTGTCTTGACGTGATGACGTACCGCACCATTCCCCGGATATCAATTTTTTTTTCATTTAGTTTTACCCTGCTTGATCAGCAGATGGTGCTGCCAGCCTGCCACCATAGACTGTATGTCTGCCCCATATACATACACACACACATATAATACACTAAATTATTTATATACTACGCAAATCATGCAGCAGTGCCATCTATCTTTATTTCGCGATCCATTTTTTTCGACCTCGATGCGTTTCGTCACGTTTTGTATCGCGATATTTCGTCAAACGATATTTCGTCCCATCCCTACCCACCTGCAAACATTAGGGTTGCTCCAGAAGGACTGCAGAGCTCACATCATGGGAAGCAGCCACGTTAACCTTGTAGAACCGCGCGAAGGTGCATGGAGAAGACCAGGTAGCAGCTTCGCAGACATCCGCCAAGGAAACTCCCCGTAAAGTGGCCCAAGACGAAGACACGGCCCTAGTGGAGTGACAAGTAACACCCACTGGTAAGGGCTGATGAGATTTATTATACGCCAACTTTATCATCTCAACAATCCAGCGTGATAATCTCTGTTTGGACAAAGGTGCACCCTTACGTACCTCACCATAACAAACAAATAACTGATCCGTCTGTCTAAAAGAAGCGGTAGACTTAACACAGCACTTTAAAGCTCGTACAGGACACAGAGGATGAGACCTCCCCCCATCTGTATCTGAGTGATTGAAAGGCGGCTGAAAAGCAGCCAGATGAATAGACTGATTCACAAATTGTGGTAACAAATCTTTAGGGAGAAAGGCTGGATTAGGCCAAAGAATGACCCCAGAATCCTCTGGTAACCAGCGTAAACACAATTCACTCACTGACAAGGCATGAAGTTCACCAACGCGTTTAGTTGAAGCAACGGCCAACAAAAAAGACACTTTTAAGGGCAACCATTTAATATCTGCAACAGCTAACGGCTCAAATGGTGGTGTATAAAGGGACTCTAGAACAAAGGGAGTAGAACGAACGGGCTTTAAACGCCTCGCTCCCTTCAGAAAACTACAAACAAGGTTATGAGACCCAAGGGAAGCACCAGCAACCGGGTCATGATAAGCAGATATGGCAGCAACATAAACTTTTAAAGTGGAGGCCGCCCTGTTGTCATCAAATAGATGCTGCAGGAAACTCTAAACTGTCGGCACAGTACAGTGAACTGGGTCAATTCCTTGATCCCCACACCAAGAAGAAAATATTCTCCAACGAGCAGCATAAACTTGTCGTGTCGAAGGAGCCCTAGCGTTGCCGATAGTGTTCACTCCTGCGGGTTACAATCCATTAACTGTGATCTGGACCCAAGGGCCAAACCCAGAGCTGAAGACGAGTTGGATCTGGGTGCCAAACACGGCCGTGCATCTGAGAAAGAAGGTCCCGTCTGGTGGGAAGCTGCCATGGTTCGCCTTGTAACAGACTCAGAAGGAGAGGAAACCATAGCCTGGATGGCCATCAAGGTGCCACTAAAAGCACCCTGTGCTTGTATAGGAATATACGATGTAATGTTTCCCACAGAAGTGGAAATGGAGGGAACGCATACAACAGGCGACTCGGCCACTTGTGGGCTAATGCATCCTGTCCCAATGGGCTGGACGTCTCGGTTCTCGCAAACCACCAGCGGCAATGAGTGGTCATTTCCGATGGAAACAGGTCGACCTCTGCCTTGCCAAACCGTCGACAAATCAACTGTACTACATCCGGGTGAAGTCTCCATTCCCCCGGGAGCAGCAGATCCCTGGACAGAGCATCCGCCACTTGATTGTCCAATCCCGGAAGATGAACTGCCCTTAATGAGGCCAGCCGGCCCTGAGACCATGTGAGGATCTTGCAAGTTAGCAGTAAAGACGCAAGAGACCTGGTGCCGCCCTGATGATTCAAATGAAAGACCGTCGACGTGTTGTCGGACCGGACAAGCACATGACGGCCCATCAGGTTTGGTAAGAAGTGTTGTAGAGCTAAGTGCACTGCCTTCAACTCCAGGACGTTGATATGTTCTAAGGCCTCCCTGGGTGACCAGTGACCACCAATTCCCCTCTGGTTCCATGTTGCCCCCCATCCTGTTAGTGAAGCATCGGTCGTGATCACTTCCCGACGGGAGGACACCACCCCTAGAGGCACACCGGCTTTCAGAAATGTTACCTTTTTCCAGGGTTTCAATGCACGGACACAGGCAGGCGAAACGACAATCATGCGATGGCGATGTCTCGCTGAATCTAGCCCTAAGCTGTTGCTTCACCTCTGAAGAGGCCTGAGGTGAAGCAAGCCCAAAGGGATCACGGATGTGGCGGCGGCTAACATCCCCATTAGTTGCAGAAGGACGCCATAAGGCAGTTTTGTCCCCTGACCGAAACGAGTCAGTAACTGACAAATATTGTCTGTTCGTGCATGAGACAATGTGGCAGACATTGTGATTGAATTGATTGTTATTCCTATGAAGGTTATTGGCTGTTGTGGGACCATATGACTCTTTGTGTCGTTCACAGTAAGGCCCAACCTCTGGATATGCTCTAGCACAATCCTGGTGTTGTGTAACGCATGTCGTCTTGTTGGGGCACAGAGCAGCCAATCGTCTAAATAGGGCAGAATCCTCATGCCCTTGGACCAAAGAGGAGACAGGGCCGCACTCATGGATCTTGTGAAAACACGAGGAGCCAGAGATAGACCGAATGGTAGAACTCTGAACTGATAGGCTTGATTCTGAAAGCTGAATCTTAGGAACTTCCTATGGTGAGGAGCAACGGGAACATGGAAGTAAGCGTCCTTCAAGTCCACACTCACAAACCAGTCTCCTTTCGTCACAGATCGAAGAACGTCGACTGTGCGTAACATTCGGAAAGGAAGAGACTTCAAGAACACGTTTAGGCGTCCCAGGTCTAGAACTGGGCGAAAACCGCCATCTTTTTTTGGAACAAGGAAGTACGTGGAGTAAAACCCGTCCCTCTGACTGAGGGGAAGAACTTTTTCTATGGCTCCTTTCAGTAACAGTGAATGAATTTCTAAGGAAAGGGCCATTGAACTGGTTACATCTTTGACTACTGTCGGAAAGATTCCTGAAAACTTGGGAGGCCGGCGTCGGAATTGCAGAGTGTATCCCCTGCTCAAAGTCGCCAGAACCCAGGGGTCGGACACTGATTTTGCCCAGTAATGGAGATGCTGCACAGTGAAACGAACGACCGCCGGCCCCAAAGCTTCAGGGTTTTTGGCCTCTGCCTTTAGGACCCATGGGGGGGCGCTGACGTGGTCTCCCCTGCTGGTGACGGTAAAAAGGGTGGCGCCCCCGGGCCTCCTCAGCCCCTCTATGTCGCTGTGGAGCCTGAAGCTGAGAAATGTTCTGCTGTCACACTCGGTGCTCTGAGCCCGGATAGCGTGGGTGAGCCGGAGTCAGAGCCATTCTAAAAGGTGGTACTGGTGGAACCAGAGTCAGTTGTCGTGTGGCTTCTGACAACTTCATTCTCTTCTCCAATACCTCAGAAACATTGGGGCCAAAAAGATGTCCTGGCACAATTGGCAGTTCTCTCAGCGTCTTCTTACAGTCTTCAGGCAACCTTGCCTGAGCAAGCCATACCTGACGCCGGGCTGTTAGAAGGGTCGCTGAAAGTGTCCCAAGTTCCCGAGTCACATGACCCATAGTCAACAGAGCCGTCTGTAAGTACTGAAATGTAGAAGCGTCAACGCTTGCTGACTCTAATGTGTTATTGCAGGCAAGAAGCAGCTGGCAGATAGTATTCTCAGCTCGAGTTATATAGACTACCGACTCGTATGCCTTCTTCAATAAAGTGTCAGTACGTCCACATTGTGCACTCGGGCAGCGTACATTGCCTCTTAGAGCCTCATCTGGTGATACCACCAAAGCTGCAACCGGCTGTTCAATTTCAGGCGCCCGTCCTACCCCAATGGAGTCAGCCTCAGCCATTGCGGCAAGAGTGCGGGCTGTCTTTGACCTCCTCTTAGGCACATTGGGACTGGTAAGTGCACTAGAGAATTCTGTCACAAAATCTTTACACAGTGGCATTGTGAACACATTACTATCAGCAGCTTGTCTGAAGAACACATTGGTTTCAATGGGTTGGACATGTGATTTGTCAAGACCCAAACGATCCACTGCCATCTGCAGAACAGACAACACATCGTCTGGAGCAGTTGGGCCTTCGCCCGATGAATTTACAGAACCACCGCTCGAACCACCTGTAGCATATAGGTTAGAAAAAACATCGTTTGGGAGGGTGGGTTGTATGGCAGGTTCCACCGATTCTCCATCAAGAAAATGTGAATTAGATGCGCTCATGGAGAGAGTGTCAAAATCTATAGCATGTGGAGGTTGGAAATCACTCTCATCCACTGGTGTGTTCTCAGTGTGTGGGGCCGACACTGGGGGTTGTAAAGACTGAAGAAGACGTTTCATCTCCATCATTTCTGAAGAGAGAGAAGCTACAGTCTTCGATAATAAGTGTTCTGAAGTGTCTTTTTGTACAGATTTCTTCTTGCTCGGTGGAGCGCCAGCAGCTGCTGATGCACGGCGCTTTTGAGCGCGTCGCGGCTGTTGTGCGAGGCTAACAGGCGAGTTAATGTCTAACTCAGCAAGGCGAAGCTGTCTCTCTGACATTGGTAGCATACTACAATGCAAACACGGATCAGTCAGGGCCTCCTTCAGATGTTGAGCGCCTAATCATGATGGGCATCGATCGTGTCCGTCGTCGGGAAGAAGCGTATTCGGACACAACTTACAACTTGAAACGGAGATGAGAGAGCTATGATCCATGACTCCGTCAATAAAACGTCCTCGGTTAGCACCGTAGGCACTTAAAACTGTAATAACACCCACTGAGCAGTTCGAATAACGTTCGGTCTTCGGATAGAACCGAAAATTATAACATGAAACGCTCTCACAAATAACGTAAAAGTCAAGTCTGCCTTCGGATAGAACCGCGAGGCATTCAATGACTAACACAATAATGTAACGTAAGTCAAGTCTGCCTTCGGTTAGAACCGCGAAGCATGATAACATAAAAATATATATAGATATAGATATGACAGAAATAACGTATATATATCCAACGCGGTGAACGCAACCTAAGCGCGGTCGAAACCAGCCACCGGATAGTACCGTGAAGCACAGAGTATCGCCGACACAACAACAAATATTCGTATGCACTCACGTAGTGAAGAAAAATAATCCAAGATATCCGTCCTGATGATAGTGTAGAGCGCGCTGTCACAGCTTGGGAGGGCGAATCCTCGCAACTCAGCTAAGCTGCACGGGACAGCGTGAAAAACAAACGACCTATCAAAAGCGAGAAAGCGAAAGAGGCTGGGCACCGAGTCGCTGTGGTTTATATCCTCGCGTCTCGGTCTGCGTCATGACGTGACTTTGTTGTTATATTCTTCTCGATCTATCTAGCTGGCGCAGCGATTATCCACTAGTGCTTTGCACTGCCTCTGGCGGTCAGTAGGAATGAAACAGAACACCCTCTCTGATGGCACAGATATCCCGGGAATAACGTCTCGCTAGAGTGGCCAGTTTCGGGAAGCGCCTTTCATTTGCTTTCATGGAGGGCAAAGTTTGTTGCCCTTCATCAATCGATGCTTGTGGATGTTTGTTTCGCAAATGATACTGCATCATCGTACTTGTAGCTACTACTGCTGTATTTTAATACCGCGCAGCATATTTTAACTAGGTAACTTTAAAAAATAATAATAATTTCCTACCTATCCCCTGCTGCCACTGGAGAGAGAAAAAAATCCCTACCGACACATGACCTCAACTGACAACCAACCAGAACCAAACTTTTTTTCTTTCTTTTATGCCTGATCTCGCTGAGTATGTCGGCCAGATAAACGGCTGACTCTGTAAGATTAGATGAAACTATAGCCGCTGTGTAATGTGGCGCAATAATATTAGCAGGTTTGTTTATTCTTTTTCATCTCGCTGTCTACTTCTGAAGAGCTCTTTCTCTGGGAGCAGCGAAATTGGGAAACATTTGTTTTGTGTGTGAGAGAGCTGGGAATATTCCTTTTTCCAGATGGAAAATGCCACAGAAATGGACACGCTGTGACCAAGATGCATGGAGTACCCATATTTAAAAAAAGACTGAGCAAATTGAACCATTGCACAGAGAAGTGCTTGCAATCACAGCTTATTTGTTGCTGGCATTACACAGAAGTGCACTGATATTTGTAGGTGTCTTACCAGTCTGCTCCGTCTATGGGCCACCCTCGACCACCCAAACCGCAGTAACATCCGTATATCATATAGGAAAAAGCTGATCGTCCCGTGCTGCACTCGATAACCCCAGCTAGTTCCACCAGACTCCTTTTCTCCCTTGGAGACCTCTCTGGCTGCAGGGAAGCCATACTGACTGGAAAGAGCAAAAGGAGGAATTTAGACCGGTATTCATTATAATTTAACCAATTTTCTAGGTCCATTCCCAGCTAACAGGGAACATTCCCATAACTTTCACTAACGTTATGTAAAAGTTATGTAAATGTTAGTAAAAAACCTTCCTGAAATAATATTTTTGGAACGTTCTTATAATGTATATAGAGTTCAAATACATTCTCGTAACTTTGAGAGAAAAACGTTCTTAGAACAAAGTTTTAAGAACGTACTTGTAATGTTATTTGTTTTTGACTGATGTTTTTGACTGACGTTCTTATAAGAACATTTTCACTCAACATTATGAGAACATCACAAGAACGTTCCGTGAACATTGTTTTAAGAACGTTTTCACTCAACATTATGAGAACATCACAAGAACATTCCGTGAACATTGTTATAAGAACGTTTTCACGCAACTTTATGAGAACATCACAAGAACGTTCCGTGAACATTGTTATAAGAACGTTTTCACGCAACATTATAAGAACATCACAAGGACGTTCCGTGAACATTGTTATAAGAACGTTTTCACGCAACATTATAAGAACATCACAAGGACGTTCCGTGAACATTGTTATAAGAACGTTTTCACGCAACATTATGAGAACATCACAAGAACGTTCCGTGAACATTGTTATAAGAACGTTTTCACGCAACTTTATGAGAACATCACAAGAACGTTCCGTGAACATTGTTATAAGAACGTTTTCACGCAACATTATAAGAACATCACAAGGACGTTCCGTGAACATTGTTATAAGAACGTTTTCACGCAACATTATAAGAACATCACAAGTACGTTCCGTGAACATTGTTATAAGAACGTTTTCACTCAACATTATGAGAACATCACAAGAACGTTCCGTGAACATTATTATAAGAACGTTTGCACTCAACATTATGAGAACATCACAAAAACGTTCCGTGAACATTGTTATAAGAACGTTTTCACTCAACATTATGAGAACATCACAAGAACGTTCAGTGAACATTGTTATAAGAACGTTTTCACGCAACATTATGAGAACATCACAAGAACGTTCCGTGAACATTGTTATAAGAACGTTTTCACTCAACATTATGAGAACATCAGTCAACTTTACGAGAATGTAACGTATTTAAACTCTAAACATTATAAGAACGTTCCAGAAACATTATTTCAAAGTTTTTTACTAACATTTACATAACATTAGTTAAAATTATGGGAACGCTCCCTGCTGGGTTTCTATTGTGTTGTTTTCCACATGTCTTGTTAGATTTGACTTGTCTAGTTGTATGTTTGAGTTTGTGTTCTTTTTTCCCTTGTGGTGTGGTTGTGTTTTTGGTTTAGAAAATGTAATTTTTCCTCTTTATGATTCCATTGTTTGGACTGTGTACTTCCCAGAGACTCGTACAAAATGTTGTGTACTACACAGTAAAATGTGAATCTTGAAGTAAAGTCTTTTCTGTTATTTTTGTAATTCAAATATTTAATTTACTTAGAAACGTTATACTCTGGAAAAATGTAAACACTCTGGACAAATGTGTCAACAGGTTTTGGTACTTAAAAATCCTGTCACTTTGAAATGCAGACCTTTATGAATTCATAGAAATAGAAATTGAAATAGCGCAGCACAGCCGTGCGTCTGTAAAATCTATCCAATACAATGACGAGCTCCATCTTTAAAAAACCAATTACGTTACGAGCTCCATTTTTGGCCGTCCAATGAAATGTCAAGGTCCATTTTTCATAGACCAATCACCGCACATAGTCCATTTTTGTCCATCTTTGAGTTTGTTTCTTTAAATCACTGGTGATTTTGTCCATCATCTTTCTAAGTCTTTCATACTGTATTTCATACTGTATATATGCACTGTTTTATACATTTTTGTTATGCAGCAGCAAGTGCCTACGGGCTCATCTAGACCCACAAGCAGTGCAGACCAATCAACTAGTGGTCAATGTAGCTCCTTAATGGTAGGTAGATTTTATAGCTTTATGTGAGAGAGAATTCATAACGGAAATATTTTATATTCTTGTCATATTTCAGCTCCCAACCACTGCTCCAGTAGAACGTCCCACAGCTGACACTACACCCGCAAGTTTGGTGAAAAGGCCCAAGCTCACCCTTTCCTCGGTACATATGATGGCATGTGTTTTAAAATGGTTAACAGTTGTCATATTAATACTTCTCTCTTTAAAGTTTAATAAGTCCTGATTTGGTGGAAAGCATGTGGAGAGTGCAAAGCCAAATTTACATGTTGGACGGAAAGCTCATGTAAGTAATAAATAATTATTATTTCTTTGCTACAAAAAAAAATTCCAATGATACAATTTTTTTATACCTTGTATTTTTAGACTCATTCAACCACTGCTACAAATGCAGCTGCCCGTGTGTGTGAGGCTCCAGTGCTAGCAGGTGGTCCTCCTCAAACTATCTCTCCACCACAGCCTCCAAGTGCAGAATCATTTTTTCTTGCTCCTCCATTACCGCCTCCAAAACAACGGCATCGGCCAGTGGAGGGGCAGAGTTTAGGAGTGAATGTGGTAAAACATTGCACTTGTTACTATGTTTGGTTAGTATTTTTTTGTCTTTATTTGACCTGTCCTTTTCTGTCTACAGAGCGCATTCCAGCCTGAGCACTCTGCTGCAGGCCTAAAACCATGCCCCAGGAGGATCACCAATGGGTCTCCACAGGATTGTTCAGAGTTGGTGCTCGTGGGAATTTGGAGCTCCAGGATCATCTCCAGTTGTGGTATTTCCCTCCACAGCCATCCCTTATTTACCACCAGGCACCAACATCAGCCAGATTTTTTGCCCATCCCTTACTGCTGTGGATGCCGTATAGGCTGTGGAAAGTCAGGCTGCTGTGCGCGGACCAAGCCTGTAAAAGCCCTCTGACTAGTGGAGGTCTTCACAGACGGGTGCGTCAGGTCCTTGACATTGACCGCTTTTACAACCTGGTCACAGAGACTCTGATTTGCTCCAAGTGCCGCCGCAGCTACCTGTCTTGGAATAGGGAAATACTTGAGCAGCTGGACATGGCCCATCGTTCTGAGTTTAGGGTCATTCTTACCCGCCGGTATGTTACATTATTGTGTGATTTTTGTCAGTTGCTTATCCATGTATATTTAATTTATTTCTTATTACAGATATGCCTGTGACATCAGGGTGATACGCCTCCTACGGGAACGTGGTCTGGGGAATGGCCCTGTCCGACTGATTGGCCAATTGAAAGAGAACCACAGTGAAGAGTGGCTGAAAAGGGTTGCGCGGTATACCAGCGAGTGTGCTTCTTTTACCAGCAAAAGTTGCCTGATGCCACCAACATTTGAAGAGCCTCCCCAACCTGTGGCAATTCCCAGCTATAAGTGGCTTTCAGTGGTGTACAGCCAAGACATCCTGTTCAGGCTGGAGGATATCAAGGGTAGTATCACCTCCACTTATGGATCCATCTTAAAACTGGATTCCACCAGAAAGGTACATCTTTAATTATTATTGTATTGAGGTTATGCAAATTCTATTTATATTTAAATCTAAATAGAAATGGAACCTCAAATGAATGAACAACTTAAACAATAACATAAGATGGAATGTCAAATTGAGGGACAATTCAAAGATTAAAACAAGGATAACATTGCAGAGATAACCACTAAATTTTTTTATGACATTACACGCATAAGCTCTATATTAATGCAATAGAACCACTGAAGGTGTTGCTACTATTGGTTTAATATATATGTTTGTTTTAGATCACTAAAAAGCTCTCAGGACCGGCAAAAGGCACTGCACAGTGGCTGACATCCGTTGGTAACGAGATGGGTCAAGTGCTCATCAGTGTCTTGACTGCTGGTGAGGGACCAGGTTTGGATCTTATGGCAGCTGGCTTGGTAGACAGGTATGTTACCTGTAATACATTTTCACTTACATGTAATTTAACTTGTCCTTAGTTTAGAATTTACTATTTACAATTTGCATTTGTAATATACTGTTGTTTGATGATGAAATTCTTTAATTATTTTTGATAATTATTTCTCGCAGGTATAAAGCTGCAGGTGTAGACCCTCCTGTTGCTCTCTATGTGGACTGTGGCTGCTGCAAGGATGTGGGTGAGACCAAGCTGAAGGCCAGATTTGCTGGATGGCCTAACTTGATTGTTCGCCTCGACATCTGGCACTATATCCGACGCCTGGCTGTGGGATGCACCACTGATGCACACCAGCTCTATCCCACTTTCATGGCTCGCATATCAGCATGTATTTTTGAGTGGGATGCTGCTGATGTCAACAAGTTGAGAGAGGCAAAAAGAGCACAGCTAAAAGAGCAAGGCCTGATGGCTCTGACGGAGAAGCAGCTAGATCGGCACATAAAAAAAGAAGAGTTAGAGCTGCACTGCAGGAGGAGGACTCGTGGAGAAGACCAAACCATCCGGCTGTTGGATCAGCTCATCAGTGAGCTCATCAGTGACAAGGGTAAGGATGCCCTTGGTGTTCCTCTTCTGGACCCCATCAGAATGCAGCACATCTGGCGTGTTCAGAAGAGACATGTTAAGTGCATTCAGGACCCACCTGGAGTGGCGCTGTACACACAGACTGGCACCATCACCAAGGGAGGAGTGCAACTGCAGACACTGCGCTGTGCCAGAGGTTCTACATCTTTGGAGTCATTCCACTGTCACTTAAACCGGTTCATTCCAGGTACGTGCAACTCAATAATGTTTATGTTTAACAGAAATACTTGACCTTATTCCTTTTTGCCGTTGTTTTGTATTTACTTTAGGAAACAGTGCAAACTCGCTCAACTTCCAGATCTACCTACTAGATGGGCTACATCGCTGGAACCACAACAGGGCAGCAGCTGCTCTGGAGGCAGAGACCTCGGGCCTGCGCACATACTCGGGCGAGCTGGTTCACAGCGTGAATAAAGATTATGAGAAGGTTTTTGGCAGGAAGCTGATTCCTTCTTTTACACCACCCGCAAAGTACACAGGTATTCATATTTAATATTGTATGTTTATGCTCATAGTTCTTTCTCTGTTTCTATGTAGTTTTTTTTTTTTTTTTTTTTTTTTATATTGGTTTTGCATTTTCAGGTGAACTGATTGGAGTGCAGTACCTGTTGAGGCAGAACAATGAACCTCTACAGTGTATGGCGCCAGACTCCGAGGAGGCAAATACATTGCTGGAGCAGTTGGAAGAGCCAGTAGAGACTGATGAGGGCTTTGAAGAACTTGAACATATTGAGGTCACTCTTGCCGATTTACTTTTGGACACATCTGATATGATCTCAGTGCTACCTGCTTCTTGTGCTCCTGAGCTTTCTGGTCAGTCCGCTCCTCCTGTCCAGTCCACTCACCTGCTGGGGGTCCCATCTGCACCCGCTCCTCCTGTCCAGTCCACTCACCTGCTGGGGGTCCCATCTGCACCCGCTCCTCCTATCCAGTCCACTCACCTGCTGGGGGTCCCATCTGCACCTGCTCCTCCTGTCCAGTCCACTCACCTGCTGGGGGTCCAACATGCGTCTGCTCCTCCTGTCCAGTCCGCTCACCTGCTGGGGGTCCAACATGTGTCTGCTCCTCCTGTCCAGTCCACTCACCTGCTGGGGGTCCAACATGCGTCTGCTCCTCCTGTCCAGTCCACTCACCTGCTGGGGGTCCAACATGCATCTGCTCCTCCTGTCCAGTCCACTCACCTGCTGGGGGTCCAACATGCGTCTGCTCCTCCTGTCCAGTCCACTCACCTGCTGGGGGTCCAACATGCATCTGCTCCTCCTGTCCAGTCCACTCACCTGCTGGGGGTCCAACATGCGTCTGCTCCTCCTGTCCAGTCCACTCACCTGCTGGGGGTCCAACATGCGTCTGCTCCTCCTGTCCAGTCCACTCACCTGCTGGGGGTCCAACATGCGTCTGCTCTTCCTGTCCAGTCCACTCACCTGCTGGGGGTCCAACATGCGTCTGCTCCTCCTGTCCAGTCCACTCACCTGCTGGGGGTCCAACATGCGTCTGCTCCTCCTGTCCAGTCCACTCACCTGCTGGGGGTCCAACATGCGTCTGCTCCTCCTGTCCAGTCCACTCACCTGCTGGGGGTCCCATCTGCACCCGCTCCTCCTGTCCAGTCCACTCACCTGCTGGGGGTCCCGTCTGCACCTGCTCCTCCTGTCCAGTCCACTCACCTGCTGGGGGTCCAACATGCGTCTGCTCCTCCTGTCCAGTCCGCTCACCTGCTGGGGGTCCAACATGTGTCTGCTCCTCCTGTCCAGTCCACTCACCTGCTGGGGGTCCCGTCTGGGTTACTTGGACAATCTACATCTTCAGAGCAAGTTGTAAGAGAAATACCAGTATGCTTTATATTTATTGATGTTTGACCTTCTTGAAATACTTCAAATCTAATGTAATACTTCCTCCTAGGCCGTGGATGAACAGAGTTTGGCAGGAATGGATCGTGTTGATGAGCTTGCGGAATACTTGGTGGAGCTAAGAAATGAAAAAGGCCTCACTCTTACCAATCAGCAGGCCAGCACCATTGTGGGTCTTTGGCAGAACTTGGAGCAACACGATAAGGACCGGATTTCTTACGCTGCTCGACATCAGGAGAGACTGCTCACTGGTCGGTTTAGGTCTCCGAAAAAGAAGGCTGTATTTGCAGGAGTTGAAAGCACAAAAAGGTGTGTACTTGGTTCTACTGGTTCAGCTGCTCAGTGGCCAAACTGCAGCCGTCTTGTAGAAACAATATTTATCAGATTGTGCAACATTCATAATAGCCCCAAGAAAATTGGACACCAAACCCTTTCAAGATGGTCACTAATTCTAAATGATTATAAAAAGATTCGACAGCTCATTTTAATCAACGGCATTATTATGAAAGATACAACTCTGCAACTTGTTACTGTAAATCAGACCACGTTGATACAGTGGCATAACAAAAGATTCAAGGCACAAGAAGTTGCAATTCTGATGCAAGGGTTGGTACTGCCTGATGAACGCCCTGTTGCCAGTGAACCACTACTCCCAGTAAACACTAGGCCCACTCAAGTCACACCACACATGCATGAACACACTTACAACATGCCACCTGACACGGCTGGGTTGGCAAAAACCAAGCTAGTTGTCAAAGATAGAGCTGAGCTGAGAACCATACAGCCAAAACAACATACAGCTCAGCCAGGAGTTTTTTACATGCCACTAATAGTGCCACCAACCACTACAGCAAGTAGCATTCTGCTTCTGCCGCCACCCCAGACCACTGCACCCAGTAGAGTTTGCACACCACATTCTGAGAGCACAACTGGCCCTTGTCAAATGCAAGACACTTCACAAAAAGAAAAGCGTAAATACACTAGAACAGTCACATCCAACAGATGCACTAAATGTGGAGAGCCACGCACCACACTGGCCATAGCCAGTTCAAAGGCAGAATTTACTGCCCAAACAGGGAGACCCTAACCAAAGAGCAGTGGCTTAGAATGATGAGAAAATAGTACATCATTGTATTTTATGTTGTGAAGATTTTGTTTTTATTATAGTAAAATATTTAGTTGTTTTGCAAAACTAATACCGAAATAATTGCACTATTTTTTTTTTTTTTTTTTTTTTTTTTTTTTTTTATTCAATTTGATTGTGATTCATTGTGCTGCCCACAACATATACACAAACTGTTGTATTTGTTCTAGGTTAATGGGTTGTATATAGTTCAGTTCTGTTTGTTTGTTTTCTTTTTACTTGTAAATAGTGATATATTTTAAATACTATACCAAACGTGATTTGTTTGTACATATTTTGTTGAATGTTGTATATTTGTATGTATATTATAAAGTGTACATTATATGTTTTATATTTCGACGTGAAAAGAATAAAAAATATTTTTTAAATATTTTATTGATCTGTTTTATGTTTATTGTTTTGTTAATGGCTGATAGTGACAGTGATGTGATATAGCAGGCTTAGGTGGAGTGTTCGAAGTCAAATTACATAAAAGAAGAGATACATGCAGAATGCCCATACTGTTTATTTATTTTTAAAATCAAGGTTACAGTAATAGGTGGTAGTTTACTATTAATCATTATTAGATACTCCTGCAATATATCAGTACACTAAATGTTCTTCCATTCTACCATTTGATAATACTGGGTCATCAATGCAGAGTGTTTATAAAGTTAGATCATTGGGAAGTCCCTAAAAATGTGGTTCAGTACCTCCTTTTGATCAAAAGAAGAAAAAATTTAAATGCAATGTGTTAATAATTAAATAAATGGTTAATTGCCTGCAAGCTGAACTGCATCCCTTATATTGCACTAAATAAATCTTGAAATGAATAAAAAAGACATTAGACCCAGCAAGAAAACTCATGTTCTTGCTGGAGATCGAACCCGGATCTCTGTGATTTTTCTCCTCCCCTCGCGCCCCCCTTTCATTTAGCAGACGCTTTTATCCAATTGCTTTACAACACTTTTAACATTATTATGCTGTATCCTTTTAAAATATATTGCCATATTCTCACATTTAATGCTATTTGTTAGCCTATGATACCATAACCAAAATATTTTACATTGATAGTAATTTATTATAAACAAACTAAGTGGTACAAGTTTAAATTCATATAGACTATAGCCTACTTTATTGTCTAGAGTTTCCCAAGGAAAGAATAGGGCCATTTTCACCAATGCAATGTCAGGTTCCACCGATTAAGTGTTAGATTCCAGTTGTGTGGGATTTCTTAAATCTAAATGACCATTGTTTCGCTCTTAGCCATAAGATTTTTATGGTCTGAATTTTTACTTAGTTTTGTCCTCTAATTGTCCGCTCAATGCGTGACACTTGAGAGCACTGAATTACACTGACATATGACTGACATGACAGTCTCACGCACGCACACAGAAGGTTTCTCGTCAGCGCGACCCACGGATTCAGCTCATGTGCAATGGTGAATGTTAAAGACAAAAAACGCAGATGGCCAAATTAAAACGGTAAAAAAAATAAAAAACCAGAGGAACTGTCAAGACCATCTCGCTCTGTGTTTGTGTCCCGCAGCAGCAGCGAGCGTGTCTTCCGCGCAGCTGGAATAAGAGCGATAGAAGAGAGGAGGACGGGGCTCAAATCTTGCACTGTGGATGCTGTGCTTTTTCTCCACGAATGAGACTGTTCTAACTTTTCGTTTGATTGGACTTTATTTTCGTTTAACTGTTGGAAACTACTGATGTTTTTCGTTTGATTGGACTTTATTTTCGTTTAACTGTTGGAAACTACTGGAAAAAAAGAATGGCCATGTTCTGTGTTGCATTTTTGAGGTAAGTGAACCTGCAAGTTTGTTTTTAATTTATTTGTTTAGATTGTAGGCTATTGCTTATTTCGTTTGTGAGCGCTGTTGCGAGCAGCCTGAGCCTGCCTCAAGTGTTGTTTTACTCACTGTTGTTTAATAAATAAACATTTATTAAACTAACTGTCTGTGTGATATGCTGAACTGTTTTATATATGGATTTTATTGTAGCCAAGTATTAGCGTTGATTTGAGAGGCTAAATTGATCAAACATGTTTTACTCGCTGGCTCGGCTGCTTGGTCGGCATTTAAATAAAATGCTCCAAACATTTGTCTAAATTAAAATACATAAATGAAAAGAAACATAACTAACAAAACTGACCTATTTTAATGGCTGCAAATAGCAAATGGCTGTGTAATGAAAAAAAGAAAAGAAAAAAAACTCAGGCTCTTGATTTTGTATTTTACATTAACAACACTTAAAAAAAAAAGTTGAATAAGAATTATATCAAAAGTAATACATTCTGTAAAAGTTTGGCCAGTGGAGGCCTCTTAACCCAGGGTAAAATGGCATTTTTGAATAATTTTATATTTTGATCCATAACAAGTAAATAAGAAAATGCGTTTGCTTATGAGCTGCGCTACTATGGGGTAAGAATTCATTCACAATTCTGCGCACGCAAGATCACATTTTGAGCGCGCAAAATGACATTTCGCACGCGCGTGAACTGGGTTTTGCAGAGAAATGTTCGTCTCGCAGATAAGAAAATATTTCGAGCGAACGAAAATCAATTTGGCATTTAAAATAAGTATTTGGATGTGCGCAGACGTTCTCTTTCGCATGTGCAAAGTTTCACTTTCTTGCTCCTCTCATACCAGCCATAAGCGCTCTCGAAGCGCAGACGGCTCGCGTGCTCAACACAACCCAGCGTTACAATATGCCATAATTCCAGCCAATCAGAGATGAGGCTGCTAAATTCGGATTGGCTGGATTGAAAACCAATCACAAGACTCCCTGCATCACCGACTGTGGACGAGGAAAAATACATGGTGGAAGATGTTTATGTTTAATTTGTTTAATGGCTTGAACCAGGCACGGCGTTATGGGTGGGCCTGACGGGCCTAGGCCCACCCACTTTTCAACAGGCCCACCCAAAACTTTTCTTCAATTTTTTTTGTCAAGAATTATAAAAAATCGCCAATTAAGCTCATAATTTGTGCTAAAATAGTCTAAATGTTTAGTTTAACAAAACAATTTTAAGCTGGTTATTTCTTGATGTTTCTTCGCAAGTTCAGCAGACGGTGTTCGGGTTTTCTTCCGATCAGAGGATGTGAGCGGAGAGCGCATTTCTGAATATTCCGCTCTGTTCACTCATTCTGCAGGCTCGCGCGCTCAACCCAGAATGGCCTGCTGGTTCGAACTTCGAAGATATGTGGAATAAGGCCTACTTAAATAGGGCAGGCTATAGCCTAGTATGGAAGCTTGTTTCCGCCATAGAATAAAACATTTTAAAAGATAGGCTAATTGCGACTTTATTTCACACAATTGCGACTTTAGTTCACGAAATTCTGATTTTATATCTCGCAATTCTGAGAAAAAAAGTCAGAATTGCGAGATATAAAATCAGAATTTCGTGAAATAAAGCCGCAATTGCATGTTATAAAGTCAGAATTGCGTGAAATAAAGTCAGAATTGCGTGAAATAAAGTCGCAATTGCTTCTCTCTTTTACCCATAGTTTACTTTATATCTCACAATTCTGACTTTGTAACACGCACTTTATATCTTGCAATTCTGCCTTTATATCTCCCAATTACGTAGGCCTATTATAAAGTCAGAATTGCGAGATAAACATGCAATTATGTGAAAAAAGCCAGAATTTCAAGCTATATTTCTCGCACTTTTAGCCTATATCACGCAATTTTGACTTAATAACATAGGCTACAATTGCGACTTTATATCACGCAATTCTGACTTTATAGCTAACCTGCAAAAAACATTTCAGAAGCCAAAAAATAATCAGGCTAAAAAATAACAACTGAGTAGCCTAACAACTAAGTAAAATACACTTATATTTATGCGCTAACAGACGCGCATAAATATGAGTGTCTTTTACTTAGTTGTTACTCAGTTGTTATTTTATAGCCTGATTATTTTTTGGCTTCTTAAATGTTTTTTGCTGTTGTTGTTTTTCTGCAATGCAGATCACTTTGTTGATATTGTGATATTGTATAGGTTACATTTTAATACATCTTCTCTGTATAATAAGTAAGTCTGTTGTTAATGAAATCGAAAATAAATAAATGGACAGATGACGTTGTTAATGAACAAGTTCTGTTCCCGAGTATAGGCTATTGATTGAAACTGTCGGGCAGTGTTGTTGATCTGTAATGTAGCATGTTGAAAACTTAAAACAATTAAGAATTGTGAAATATTCGGCCTCATGTTATAGGAGCAGAACTAAACTATGTTTTGGGGAAATATTACATTCCTGACCTCTTTTACAGTCTAAATATAGGCTATTATAGTTTAGATTATTTTTTATAATATCCCATGAGTCCTAATAAATGCAATTTCAACTATTTCTGAAGTGCTTATTTTATAAAGAGCATCGTTTTTTCTTTTATCGGGAAACGCAGCCCAGGTAAATGCGTAATGGAGATTCCAAAGCGCTCTTCTTTGGTCAGAACCAAGGAGAGCGATCGCGGATAGTTCCGTCCATATGCACCGAAACTTTTTAACAATGCAACAAAATATTTAAAGAGCATCAAGCTATTAAAATCTATATTATGTAGGCTATAGCCGGCCCTGCGTACAGATAATATAGCAGTATATTAGTCAGTAACTTTTATTAGGTTAAACAGTGATTGGATAACGTTTTAACGTTTTTAATTTAAGGCCCACCCACAATTGGTCTGGCCCATCCAAACCTGAAATCCTGGCGCCGTGCCTGGCTTGAACACTTCAAAGTTCAAGTAAACAAAAACAATAACAGCATAGATGTTCTGGAAAAAGAACTATCTTACTAAAAAAATATACTGTATTTTCTTATATATTATTTTAGGATGGATAGTGTGCACATTGTGTGAAATAAAGTCGCAATTAGCCAATCTTTTAAAATGTTTTATTCTATGGCGGAAACAAGCTTCCATACTAGGCTATAGCCTGCCCTATTTAAGTAGGCCTTATTCCACATATCTTCGAAGTTCGAACCAGCAGGCCATTCTGGGTTGAGCGCGCGAGCCTGCAGAATGAGCGAACAGAGCGGAATATTCAGAAATGCGCTCTCCGCTCACATCCTCTGATCGGAAGAAAACCCGAACACCGTCTGCTGAACTTGCGAAGAAACATCAAGAAATAACCAGCTTAAAATTGTTTTGTTAAACTAAACATTTAGACTATTTTAGCACAAATTATGAGCTTAATTGGCGATTTTTTATAATTCTTGACAAAAAAAATTGAAGAAAAGTTTTGGGTGGGCCTGTTGAAAAGTGGGTGGGCCTAGGCCCGTCAGGCCCACCCATAACGCCGTGCCTGGTTCAAGCCATTAAACAAATTAAACATAAACATCTTCCACCATGTATTTTTCCTCGTCCACAGTCGGTGATGCAGGGAGTCTTGTGATTGGTTTTCAATCCAGCCAATCCGAGCACGCGAGCCGTCTGCGCTTCGAGAGCGCTTATGGCTGTATGAGAGGAGCAAGAAAGTGAAACTTTGCACATGCGAAAGAGAACGTCTGCGCACATCCAAATACTTATTTTAAATGCAAAATTGATTTTCGTTCGCTCGAAATATTTTCTTATCTGCGAGACGAACATTTCTCTGCAAAACCCAGTTCACGCGCGTGCGAAATGCCCTTTTACGCGCTCAAAATGTGATCTTGCACGCGCAGAATTGTGACCGAAATCTAATCCCATACGCTTCCTCTCTCGAGAAACCACGCTTGTGCATTTTTTTTTCTCTGATTCGATCATAAACTAGCGCATTACGTACCGTTTCACTAGCCTGCTTTCATCATTACGACACGGCATTGATTATGCGTCCCGGGACTGATCCCGGCAATGTTACTAGGTCCCCAACCCGGCATCAAGCGGCATCACCCCCGGGTGGTGTTTGCGTTCACACAGAAGGTGTTCTGGCAATTTCCCGGGATCTACGCGCTGTGTGAAACACACACACTACAGGTGTCCAGTGCCACCCTAATCTCACTTCTTTAAAAGCGAAATGACTAAATGTATATTATATAAGGAGAAAGCAGCGTGAGAAGGAATGGTTAAATGAGATGTAAGCAGCCTCACCTGTAAAGAGCAGGAACGTGTGATACAGCGTAGTCATTGTGCCCATGGTAGGTAATAGCCTATCGTCCTCTGTTCTTCAGTTTCGGATAAGAGACTTTCTCCATGATGGGCTCAGTATTTTATAGGCTCGAGTTATCTCAGAAAACCCCTCCTACTCTCTCTCTCTCTCTCTCTCTCTCTCTCTCTCTCTCTCTCTCTCTCTCTCTCTCTCTCTCTCTCTCTCTCTCTCTCTCTCTCTCTCTCTCTCTCACACACACACACACACACACACACGCAAGCAGACCTTAAAGGAATTTTTCAGCCGCTCCGTATCCAGCTTTTCCCACGCTTGAAGTACCCAGGCAACCCAGGTACCCATATTTCCTCCAGCGGTGTACTCCTTGTCCACATCCCCTGCCTTCCCGTCTGCTTTCGCAGCCAACACCACAGTTAAGTGGCTCTTTTCATGGCCTGTGGTTTTCAATGGAACACTGCGCGCACCTCTCGCATCCACCGTTGTAGCCCATACGGGAAAAAAATATATTTTAAAATATATTTCAAAATATACAAAAAATGGCCAAAAAATATATTTGCTAAAATATATTTCAGAATATATTTACATAAATCGTCCCCTTGGAATTATAAGGTTCTATCTGCGTTCTGAGCAGTTTTGAGATATTGAGCTTCAAAGTTTTTGCATTACATATAGGAAAATTTATATGGGGAACAAGTTTCTTTCAAACATGAAAATAACAGGGACCCTAAATGTATTCTAAATATACAATATCAAAATCCTCTCAAATTTGTAAATGTTTTTTTTTGGAATGGGTCAAACGCAGATAGAACCTTCTAATTCTAAAAAAAACACTTTTCGCTTAGAATTATAAGGTTCTATCTGCCAAAACATTATTTGAACATTAAATATAAAATTAATGTTGTAACAATGTCTCAACATGTGTTAGAAAGTAAAATTTTATCCTTTCTATGACATTTATTTCATATTTTTTAGCACTTCCATGTATTTAGGACATTTCAAATTAAGCAAGGTAGGTCTAAATATTTTGTCCAGTGCAGAATCTTAATTTTCGTTACCAATTTGGTGGGTAATTAAACACATTATTGCAGAAATTGTTACTTTAATCTTTCTTTTGTTTAGACAGAAAGCAGCTACTGTAATACATCTGAGCAGGACTTTATTCCAGCTAAAGTGGGCCAGGTGAAGTGGCTTTCTCTCTAGACATCAGTATGGCTGAAATAACATGCTAACGTTTATTGTTGTAATTAAGACCCCATCAATGAAATTGTTAACTATTGGACCTTTAAGGCTTAAAATTGTAAAAATTAAGACATTTCAAGACTTTAAAAACTACAAGAAAATCGACATGCTTCAGCAAATTAATTCATAAAGTTTAATAATCATTGAAAAATTATTCACTGACTATTATGATCACAAAAAATGTCAGACTCATTTTTTAATCACACACACACACACACACTCTCTCTCACTCACACACACACAGTCACACACAGTCACACACACACACACACACACCAACACACTTTCACACACACACACACACACACACACACACACACACACACACACACACACACACACACTTTCACACACTCGCACACACAGTCACACACACACTTTCACACACTCGCGCACACACACACATTTTCACACACTCGCGCACACACACTTGCATGTTAAATGTTTTTTTAAAATATTCAATTTACCCACTGCATATTTGTATAATTCAGATAATAATAACTATAATAATAATAGTTATTAATAATAACCTCATTGATAATTAATAATAATAACCAATACACTATAAAGAAAATGGCCAAATTGAAGCCACTTCATAACACTACACAATTTAGTGAATATTTAATTTACTGTAAATGTATAGCATTATGCCTTTATGGGGTTTCTTTTTGTCTTCAAGGAAAAAGCCTGTGACATGACATATAAAGTTGATTCTGATTGGTCCTCTTCTGTGCATTCGAAGTGCTGATTGGCTCACGCAGATAGAACCTTATAGAGCCAAGTTAGAGTTCGATTTTGTAGATAGAACCTTTTTGTTTTTTCAATAAAAAGTCCCACAATGGACACAATTTAAAAAAACACATCACATAATGTAAATAAGTTGTCACAGAATAAGAATATGTGAATAACTCAATTTTGACAAAAATGTCAGATAGAACCTTATAATTCCAAGGGGACGAAATATATTTCCTACAAATACATTTTTTTAATATACCTTGTATTTTTTAAAAACATATATTTTGCCCTGCATATATTTCAGTCCAAGAAAATACATTCACAATGTAACATTTGAATAAAATCTTTATTTGCTGTCCAAAATGTGAACATATCACACATCTGAATAAATTAGCTTTTTTTTTTTTCAAGCAGTCTCAGTTCCCCCAGCTTGGAATTCACTGCAATACCCAAAGCTCCTCTGGATACATTGGGAAATCTCTTCTTGACTGCCACTGTAAGAGACAAAAATCACAGATATATATTTAGTTCATGCACCCAAAAATGAAAATTCTGTCAATAACTACTCACACTCATTACTTCTAACCCTGTTGAGACTCTCGTTCATCTTCTAAACACAACTGAAGATATTTTAATAACATTTGAGAGATTTCTGTCCCTCCATTGCTGCGTATTTTGCCACTGCCTATGTTAATGACGGCCGGGTGTCCACTGGCACTGGCGCGCTTCACGCGGAGCAGAGCGAGCACTTTCAATTCATTTATATGGAAGTTAAAGAAGCTCAACTTAAGCTCAACTTCCATATGAATGAATTGAAAGTGCTCGCTCTGCTCCGCGTGAAGCGCGCCAGTGCCAGTGGACACCCGGCCGTCATTAACATAGGCAGTGGCTCACTTCACTTTTGGATTTTTGTTTCAGAAAACTTTTTTTCTGTTTTCTTGGTTTTTATTTATATTGTATAAATGTAACACTTGAATTTTTTTAATTCCATTTTTTGCCACACAGATGCATTAAATAAAACTACTGACATCCGCTCAATTCATATGGATTAGTTTTACGATTTCTTTAGGAACTTTTTGAAGCGTCATAGTGGTAGTTGCGCAGCTGTCAAAGGAGGGACAGAAATATCTCAGATTTTATATCAAAAAGATATTCATTTCTGTTTCGAAGATGAACGAAAGTCTTACAGAAATGATTACAATTTTTGGGCGAACTAACCCTTTAACTGAAATTTTCTAGTAAATTTTCCTTTCACCAACTCTGCGTCCGAAATCAAATACTTCTCTACTATATAGTATATGAAAAACAATACGCCAACAGAGAAGTATGTCCGAATTCATAGTATTTTTAAAATAGTAGGCAAAAAGTATCCTCATGACCTACTACTTATGCAGAGATTCTGAAGTGTGCATACGATGGACACTTTACTATCCCATGAGGCTACGGGAGGGGATTTATGACTGGCAGTGAAGCTACGTAAATTACACTGGTAAGTCACGTGACAGCAACAACATGGTTGATTTAGTAATGTCCGAAATTCATTCATATAGAACATACTTTTTTAATGGTTGCGATGTAAATTCAAATACAAATGTATCTACTCAAACAGTATGTGATTTTGGACGCACTGCAAGTCTTGATTTACCAAATATGGCTCCCATGGTTTCCTTGTCAAGGGCACTTCTTCTCTCTGTACTACCGTCAGTTTTACTCTTTCCCCCTACAAAAGACAATACATGATACATGAACATTTGAATAGGATACAGAGGGCATGCACAATTGTCTTCTGACTAGTTTTAGATCTCCAAATATTTTTGTTCACCTCAACAGTGGAAGTAAAGAAAAATAACTACAGGTATGCTGAATTTGAAAGATATTTTTATGGGCAAGTTAGATGTAGATGCCTTTTTTAAACTTCTCAGATTAATATCTTTGAAACGGTCTACCTTTCAAATTGCTCTGGATCAGAACCTCTAGTGGGAAGGCGGCCATTAAAAGAACACGGACCATTGAAGTGGCTGTTTGGGCCTGCAGAGCAGAAGTCCATTGATGCTGTAGGATTGTTATGCCCGTGCCATGTGCTAACTCCACCTGTGGTTGTGATCACATAAACAAGTTTTAAAAGATTTAATTTGAAAATAATGTACATTGTAAATCTCTTTTTAAGTTTTTATTCAGCCATTTCACCCATTGCAGAAATGCTTAACAAATCTTTATGTACACACCTAAATCCTCAGCAAAAAGTACTTACATAATTAGCATCACTGGAACACTAAAAAAATAAAATTGAAATAAAACCAAAATGAAAGTCAACAATGTTATTACAGACAGACTGTTGCTGGTAAACTATAAAGAAAAGAAGGAAGTGCTTAACTACAAACCTTTACACACTTTATTAAGAATTAACAAAGCAATTACTCGTAACTGCACCATGTATTTTGGCAAGGCAAAAACAAAGTACTTACTTTACTAGCAGACAGAGAAGCATTGGATGTAGAACATATTTTGCTGTTATGCTGAGGAAAATAAGTCACACAAACATGAGAAAACACAAAGGTGAGTAAATGATGAGATATATCAATTTTAGGTGAACTATTGTTTATCTACCACAGTCATGTTCAAATAACGATGCTATGATTAATGTTCCTGACTTGACAAGTATATTTGAAATGTAAAAAATAAGATAAAAACAATAGTTAAAATGCATAACTTACATCAAGGACATCTGCATTTGATTGCACAGGCTAAAATGAATATGGTAAATGGATATGTTAGCAATAGTACTGGACAATTGTTTACAATATACGTTTATCTAATGATCTATGTAACTGGCACTTCTAGCAGGATAATTATACCACAAAATGCCGAGATTTAATATACAGTATAGTAGTTTGCATGTAGCCGTGGTATGAAGTACAACTTGTTCTGTTGTAATTTCTTTATAATTATTTTAATTTCATGGTTTATTATAAATGTTTAAAAAATCGATTAGAAATGTCATTATTTCAATAGTTATGCTTAGTATGTGACATAATAGCATGTGGCACAGACATTACATAAAAAGTAGCTAATACTTACTTTAGGAGCATGTGAGAGGGGAACATGAGATGGAGTCTTTGAAATCTGTAAAAGAGAAATTCATGTATTAGAAACAAGTCAACACTGTAAATCAGAAAAACATTTACATAGCAGACTGTTTCTTGTTCAGATTCAGTGTACAAGTACAATCAGGACCGTCCCAAGCGTAGCGTGAGGTGGGGTGGTGTCGGGCAGTGCAAGTTAGTATTAGCACCCCTCTCAATCCCCCACCCCGTTCGTTCGTGATCACGGCCCTGAGTACAATGTACAAGTACATATGTTTTAAAAAAAAATATATATATATATATATATCATATGTTAATAGATATGAAAATGTGTAAAATGTACATCATGAACATCTGCAACAGATTCCACAAGCTATTGTAAACTGCACCAAAAACAACAACAACAATAATGATAATGACAAACAAATTAATTAATTAGATTTAAATCTTACGTCAGGGACATCTGCAATTGATTTCATGGGCTGAAATAAGAAGGCAGAAATATTACTAATGAGCAACTCTAAAGGTCTTAAAAAGTTTTAAAAGGCAAGAAAATGTGGAGCATTGTAAAATAAATTAAGGCATAACTGTGCTTTACATTATGTAAACAATTCTTCTAACCTCTTGGAGTAAGTGCTTCGTAGCCAGAAGGAGAGGTGGGATTTCTGTGAACGTAAAATTAAATGTGAATATATTTTGAAAAATACTGTAGAAAGACCAAACTGTAAGCACACACACACACACACACACACACACACACACACACACACACACACACACACACACACACACACACACACACACACACACACACACACACACATATATAGTGTACTGGTCAGAAATTTGGAAACATTACTATTTTTAATGTTACTTTTTCTAATGATATCTATTTTTTTTGTCAGGATTCATTGATTAAAAAGAACAAAGTTAAAAAGAACAGCATTTATTTAAAATAGAAATATTTTCTAACAAAATTTAAAACTTTTTATCAATTTAATTTATCCTTAAATTGATAAAAAGTGTAACTGTTAAATTGATACAAAGTGATAGTAAAGATTTATATTGTTAGAAACGTTTTCTATTTTGAATAAATGCTGTTCTTTTCAACTTTATATCCATCAATGAATCCTGAAAAAGTATCACAGATTATAAGAAATATTATGCAGCTCAACAGGTTTTCAACATTGATAATAATCATAAATGTTTGTTGAGCATCAAATCATATAAGAATGATTTCTGAAGGATCATGTGACACTGAAGACTTTATGGATCATTAAGGATTAATGATGCTGAAAATTCAGCTTTGTTTACAGGAATAAATTATGTTTTAAGTATATTTAAATAGAAAACCATTATTTCAAATTGTAATAATATTTCACAATATTACTGTTTTTTTCTGTATTTTGATCAAAATGCCGGATTGATAATATATTACACACACACACACACATATATATATATATATTTATACAGTACAGTACTTAACGTAGACTAACCATGTTCCGTACAGCAACGATGTTCCGTACAGATGACCTTTTCCCGCCGATTGCTGAATAAATACTTCCAGGTTATAAATAAACTATATATGTGTGTGTACCTCATTTATCCCTCTTTCATCCCTGACCAAGAAAGAGAATCACCCGCCGTTTGTTCCAGAGAGATTTCAGTAAGTTTGCTAGGTGCGCCCACTGCGCCTGCTAATGGAGGGTAGGCAAGCTGCAGCCCAGATATTAGCTTTAGGTGGGGAGACAATTACAGCGGTAAAAATGTATATTTCTAATGGATTAATGTTTCTCACAGTAATATAATCCTCATGAATTGTTTATTAAGCTATCACAAATCATGAAATATGTTACCTTTGGTTGAATAACTGCTTTTAAATGGGAATTTTTAAACGTAAATTCCGGACAATGGCCACTTGGCGCAACTCTCGCACTGAGACAGGCAGCAGAGACGCAGCACGTCTGTCAACACAGACTGCGGGCAATTATTATTATTATATTTATAATATTTTAACATTTAAAATAGTCATTCTTTAATAAATCAACAATTATATATATATATATATATATATATACGTATATATATATATATACGTATATATATATATATAGATATATGTGGATTTATTAAAGTGACTATTTTAAATGTTAAAATATAAATATAACGTTAATATTTTAACATTTCAAATGGTCATTCTTTAATAAATCAACAATATTTAATATAAGGTTATAACTTACATGTTACTGTTAACTGTTGTATTACTATAACGTTAACTGAATTGATTGTGATGTTATTTCATAGCCAACTTTCCATAAAATCGAATGTTTATGATACTGTTAAAACAATGATAGGATCTTCACACGTTAATGTTATTTAATAAAATGTCATACATCAAATGATTGTTTAGAAATTATTTTTATTCACAGTTTTAACAAACAGTTTTATTTCAAAGGAAAATAAGAAAAGAAAATCAGAATGTCAGGCAGAAAAAAGCAGTATACTTTAGTAGTGCTCGAAAAGGCAGTTCAGGAAGTGATAGCAGGAGCTAGTTTGAGGCAGACCTCTAAAAAGTATGCCATCCCATACACCACCCTGCAGGACTACAAAAAAAAAAATACAGTCTGAACCCTCATCCTAATTCGGCTCTGACAACTGCAGAAGAAGATGCTCTCATCTCATTTATTTTCTGGATGGCAGACCACGGCTTCCCAGTCACAAGATCTGTGGTGAAAGTGCTGGCTATTGGCATTATTAAAGAGAGTGGCAGAGGGGACAGTACCACTGTCAATCTGGAGAAGGGGCCAAGTGACGTCTGGTGGTCCAGATTTGAGGCCCGCCATCCAGAACTCACCTCCCGCACAGCCGACTCCCTGGACAGGGCAAGAGTCCATGGAGCTACTCCAGAGGCCATTGAAGGGTTCTTCAAATTATACGAGGCCTTATATGTTCGCCACAGTTTAGAGGACAAACCCCATCTTGTCTTCAACTGTGACGAAACTGGCTTTGGGGACAAGCCAAGGTCCAGGGAGAAGGTGCTGTGCCAGACTGGGAGGAAGCATGTGTACCAGCAGCAGCAGACCACCAGGGAGCACATCACAGTGCACTGCTGCGTGAGTGCAGCCGGGGACAGCATCCCTCCCTTCATCATCTACCCCGGCTGCCTCCCAAGCAACGCATACAGGCTGGATGGGCCCCCCAACACTCTCTATGGCATCCAAGAAAAGGGGTACATGGACTCTGAGCTGTTTCTCAAATGGCTCAGGCATTTTGTGCAGTATGCTCCGGAGGAAAGGCCAATCATTCTTATTATGGATCAACACGAGACGCATGTGTCAAGAGACGTAATACTGTACTGTAGGGAAAATAAGATTGAGATCCTCTGCCTCCCTGCCCACACCACACACATTCTACAGCCCCTAGACATTGCGGTGTTTAACCCCCTTAAGGCTGGTTTTTCCACCATGGCGTCCCGGATGGGTCTAGTGCGAGGGGATCTGGTGGTGGGGAAAAAGCAGTTTTCTTCCCTGCTAAAAGCAGTCTACCCCACTGCTGTCACTGCACTAAACATAAAGGCTGGGTTCCGGAAGGCAGGCATCTTCCCTCTGTCCAGGGGGGCTGTGGACACAACCCAGGTAATTTTAACATTAATACAATGATAATTTATCCTCTAAGGTACTTGCATTTTTTTGTGGTGTGCTAATGAGTATTAAATATGCTGTATTGCCTTAGGTGGTGAGAGTGCTCCCATCTGTTGATGCCAGGCCATCCAGCACTTCCGTCACTACCTCAGCCACGCCATCCATCACTCCATCAGCCACGCCACCCATCACTCTCGTCACTCCATCCATCGCTCCCGTCACTCCCTCAGACACACCTGCCACTCTCACACACACATACGATCCCACTACTGACACACATACATCAAACACTCCCACCACCACTCCAACACCTTGCCCCACCTGCAAAAGGGGGGTTGAAAAAAATTACCTGGTAGCAGCGGGGGTGATTCCAGAAAGTCTCGCAAATGTCCTGATGACCCCAGCCTTGGACAGGAGGGACAAGGTGAGGCGTCGCCTTCCGCTGCCAGCCCGCGTCATCACGAGTGACGAGTATGTTCGTCTGCTGGAGCAGAAAGAAGCTGAGGAGAAAGAGAAGGAAGAAAAGAAGAGAAAGCGCAAAGAAGATATGGCAAAGAAGAGGGAGGAAAAGGCCAAAGCGCAGGAGGCCAAAAGGCAGAAAAAACAAACACCACCTCCCATTGAGGAAGATGGGGAACACTGCGCTGTATGCAGAAGGGTGGTCCCACCTGGGTCAGGAGATGGGGCCATTGATGAATGGGTGCAGTGTGACCTTTGTCGTCTCTGGTTCCACATTGAGTGCGCTGAGGTGGAGGAAGTGACAGATGCTGAGTGGCTTTGCCATAAATGTTGTTTGTCCACATAACCTAACACACACACACATAATGTAAATAGTTTTAAGTAGTGCACACACACACACACACACACACACACAATTAACACATCCTACTGCTGATTTACTGACAATTTCTAATTTTACAATCAGTTTTAGTGTTTAATTTAAATGGTGCACACACACACACACACACACACACACACGTTACAACACTCACACACACACACAATATCCTTATCATTTTATCAGTTCACGGTTGCCCATTAATTGGTTACTTTCAGTTATTAAACGTTTTAAACAAATGCAAATTGTTTACCCTCCTTCTTGTTCTTCAGAAATATATGATCAAGTTGTTTTATAACGTTTCACATGGTTCAGGCTTAATTCACGTGCCATAAATCATGACTAACCATCGCGTGGTGATCTAGCTTATTAGGCAGTAGGCAAATTAACTTAAAGGCACACTGTGGAACTTTTCAACCTTTATAATATATTACCAAAACCCATTGAGATGGTACATCGACTTACAATAGGTTGAATGACACGTCTGCCGTAGCCTGAAGGTGTCTGTATCGCTTTTCCTAGCACTATGTAACTTCGGGTTTCGGGTAGGAACCCGAGCACAAAAAGAACTACAAAATTCAACCGCTTTACGGCATACGTCACTTCCCCCACCACCCACAACTTCCTCAGATTCTGACGTGAGTGCTCAACTCGCGTTTGATTGCCGTCTGTATGTTTTCGTCATGGCCGAACCAACAGCTACAATGAAGAAGGCAAAGGTTTTGTCAGAGGACACTAAAAAAAAGAAAAAGGCATAGTGACAAATGAAAAGCCAGGACGAGGATCACCATTGGTCCAGCGTTCGGTCGCTGGCGTGAGCTACAGGAGGAGGAGGGGTGCCCGACCGATGCTGACGCTTGCCTGCACACAAATGCCGTTTCCAAGGTGACCCAGATAAATCCTATAAGTAGTGTAGTATTTTCTGGTATTCCGGCCACAGCCGATGGTGTTATGAGGAGGAGGGGTGTAATAAAATGCCCACAGCCCATTGTTCATTTCTACACACAAACACAGCCCGCCACAGTGCAGGGCTGGCACAAATAAAGTCGACTCATGTCAAATGTACATTAAATGTAGTGAACGTGCCCACGACTCAGTGCCCACAAACACTACACACAACATGTCCCACGGTTTCTGTAAAACGAAACCAACACACATAAGTTACAGTCAGCTCAGGCCGACGGTGTTTTTAGTGCAGTAAATGTGCCCGCCGTCCCGCGCCCACATTCACTCACAGACATGTTAGCACTAAGCCCCACGGGGCTCGCCCCGCTCGCTCTCTCTCAGCAGACTGCTATAAGGGAATCGAGCGCGGCCAGGCTGCCCGCCTCAAACACTGCAAGCACACACAAACACAATCTAAAGACACGGGAGGCTGACCCACTGTCTATGGGCTGACCGGTTGACTGTTTGTTGACTTTTGCGACACTGCTGCGGAGCTTGTGGCCTCTAGGGACGCTAGACGTGAAAGTTACAGGTCGAGCGCCACTAGTGGCCAAAAGTTCCGCGGTGTGCCTTTAAGTTTTAACAAAAAGAAAAATGTACTCACCTTTCTTATAGATTTCAATAATATCCTCTTCTTTTAAAATAAATAAACAGCTCACAAATGATCATTTTAACGTCAAATTTTGCAGTTGAAATCTGAAATGCGCTCTGTACGGAACACCGTTGGCCGCCTGTACGGAACACCGTTAGCGTCTGTGAACATCCAAACCCAGGCGGAGGAGGGACTTAACCCCACTTTTCTCAAATACTATTGGTCCAAAAGACATCAATCAAAGAATAGATCCTCCAATAGGAATTTCCCCTGAGAATGAGCACTCACACAAGCTTGTATGTCTCTCAGCAACAGAGGAGTGGCCATTGGCGTGCGGTGAAAGGTGAAAAGTGTACGGAACATGGTTAGTCTACGTTACTTTCAAGTATTTCATTTTTCAGCCTCTCATTTTCTTTATTTAGACTCATGTTCTCTTCTCTCAGCTGATTTATCACACGCTGTAACAGTTAGATGTTCAATTTTTTTTTCATTCCACACCTTTAGATCATTTGGTAGTAGGTCTGTGAGCTGTCCATTAAAAATACATAATTGACTGTAAACAAGTACATTTATATGTATTTATAATTATGTTATATATATATACACATACAGTTCTAGCAAACACTCACCTTTTTCTTAGCTGCTGGTTCCTCTCTCACCTGTGCGGCCTCTAGGAGTTTCATTAGCCGCGTTTCCACTGCCGGGCCAGGGCCGGGCCGTGCTAGTGCGTGCCAGGGCCAGTCGCGTTTCCACTGTCACTTCCGGGGCTTGATCGGGGCTTACTCGGGGCCAACGGCCAGGATTTCTGGCCCGTCGAATACCTTGGGCCAAAGCGGGCCAGCTCGGGCTAGAGGAGTGGTTACGAACAGAGGCGGGGATTACCTGAGTCGAGAGACAGCGCCGATGGATTCTGTCAGCATTAAAGACTTTTAAAATAATTTAACTCACTTTCATGTTTTAATGCCTTCTGTTTGTGATCCGATGTGGATTCTGATCACCGTATAAGGTAGACATATTTACACGCGATGCAAAAGACTATGCGCGCTAACCGCGTTTACTATGGTATACCATAGTAAACGCTTGAATACGCATAGTAAAAAAACATGGTGAACGCTTGAAGAAGTCAGACCAATCATAAAGGCTATCACAATCATGTTTTTATTCTGTTTTATTCAGTAGCCTACATAGTAGTCTCTTTATACCGGACAATCTACTTTTTTTCGGGAGCTTCCTGTTTCTCTGACTGAAAATATATCTGTAGCTACTGGGAGTCGAGACTGTGCTAACGCTCCCCAGGTCGTATTTTTGGTGGCATATAACATTATTTGTAGAAATTATCATTCTTTCTAAATGTGATATATGTCCTGTAACTACCAAATAAACAGAAACAGCCTCGACTGAATAATGTAAGTGTGTCCTCTTTCTTTTGTGAAATAGACCTAACGGTAATTATTATTTCTGTGTGACTAATGTGGAATTTTGACATACATTAATTCATTATGATCAATGTATCACTTTTTATTGTAAACCTGTGGTAAAACATCGATGCTTGGGTTTTAAAATTTCAAGTAAACAACAAAAATGCCAGCGAACGGCCGCTTTTATCATGTTTGTTTTGCGATGCACGCTGTTTCCAGTGATTTCTTTCTGATTAGTTTTCTGATAAAACTTCCATTTGTTGGTGAAATGATGGGTTAGTGTGACGTTGTTCCAGAGAGGCGTGTTGCGGGCGTGTTTTAGTGACGCGCTGTGGAGCTTCTGGCCCGACAGTGGAAACGCAGGCCCGGTGCTACTGGCCCGAGGCTATTAGCCCGGCACGGCCCGTTTAAAGCCCTGGCCTAGCACTGGCCCGACAGTGGAAACGCGGCTATTGTGGGTCTAGTCTTTCTCTTGAGAATGACTGGCTTGGGTAGCTGTTCTTCAAGCTCCTTGAGCTGTATTTGCAACGTTCTCTCCCTTTCTGAGGAGATAGAATAATGCTGAGATAAAGGCTAACGTTAATGATTGTAGCACGTCACACGGTCCTGATGATGTTAATTACATAAAAAAACAAATTGAATAATTTACTGACGTCTTGTTAAGCGTATCCAGAATAATAAAGCATGATATAAGAGTATAGGATAATAAAAATAGGAAACTTTACCTGCTATCTTGACGATGGAGGCCTCATAAACCGCCCACCCACCTTTCGGCTCTTTGACGCCTTGGCGCCACTCCACCAAGTAAACTTCCTTTTCTTCCATACCCGCTGAGTATTCATCCTCATCAAATCCTCTTATTTATTCAGTAGGCAGAATAGAGAATTTTCCATCCTCCACCCACTTAATTAACGCAAACATAATCGGCTCGTTTCTTACCGTCTCCAATTTTCGGGTGCAGCGGTGACACGGTCATATTATTCGCGCCTCAGGCTGGCAACGGTTTTTTTTTTAATGACGTCATAAAGCTGCTTTTTTAAATTATCTAAATTGTTGAATTTTTTTGTATTTGCACTTACATAAAAATGTTTTAGGATTCTTTTAAATGTTGTTTTTTACCTTTAAAATCTACCTTTAAAATCTGCATGCGCAGACAGTAAGCGCATTGACGGACGGATTCCAGACGATCCATTTTTTTACTTCCCTGGAAAACTATTTGGTAAGCATAGATGTCACAATAAATAACATTCTAACTTTATTACAAATGTTTAACGTTAACCCTTTGGATTGTATGATTAATCCTCAATGTTGTTCTTTATTTTGTCATCTTAATTTCATCAGTAGGTCACATATGATTTGCTGTGACGTACACAGACACAATGAGCGAGCCTCGACAAAGGATTTCGTATAAACGTTATCTTACTGATGCTGAAGAGGAAATTCCTCCAAGAACCATACGAAGATGGGCACAAAAAAAAAGGTGTGTTGAAAACAGTATCTCCCACTGCTAGGTCGATTAACTGCAACCAAACCAAATGCCCTTAAATTTCCCCAATCAGCCGTTCTGGCGGGTGTACTTTTGTTTCTGCCTATGGTGCGAACGGCTCCCAAATTAATCACTCGAAGTTGGCTCTTTTGATCAGGGGATTTAGGCCCTGTCCTAAATGTACCCTAAGCACTCGTGGTCTTCCTACGAGTTCGCACTTTCGTGACTTATAGCGCGAGAATGTCCGATTTCTCTGCATATTCTTGATTCAGTATAATATAGGTGTATGGTGTGAAATGTATTAGATCACTTTTTTAAATTTATTTACTGTATATATATTTTTATTTTTCAGAATGAAGGCAGCAGAAGACCTTGAGAATGTTATCAATGAATGTCATAAGGTATGGTTCTGGTAATTTGCACAGTTTACATTTGATACATCCCTTTAATTAATTAAAGGTATGGTTCACCCAAAAATGCAAATGTACTGTTGTTCCAAACGTGTAGTTTCTTTGTTCTGTTGAACACAAAATGAGCTATTTTGAAGAATGTCAGTAACCAAACAGTTTCTGTTCTCTGTTGACTTACACAGTATTTTTGTTTTATACTATGGAAGTCAATGGGGTCCATCTACTGTTTGGTTACCTGCATTCTTCAAAATAGCTTCTTTTGTGTTCAACAGGAAAGAAAATCTTACAGGTTTAGAACAACTTGAGGGTGAGTAAAGGATTACAGAACTTTCACTATCCTTTTTAATTAATTGCTCCTTTATAGCAAGTAACAAATACTATCTTATTTGTCTGTTTTCAAGGTTTGTGTCAAAATACACAAAACAATACACTCCCTTGATTGTGAATAATTCTAAAAAGATGTGATGCTGAGCAGTAAAAAAGAAAGTTTTTACTAAGAAAAAAAAATTGCCACTTTTTATTTATTGCAGAAAGGATAATGGAGAGAAGACAGGAAATTACAGGGCAGAAGAGTATAAATGTGGATTGGGAAAGGACCGATCTGAAACTTAAACTTAAACTCCAGGCTACATCTCTTCGAAGAGTATTAATGTGATGTTAACAGGACCCATAATTCTCTCTTCTTCTTTTTTTTAGCCGTTCCCAGACACCACCCCAGAAGACATCCAGCTAACTACTCCTGAAGAAGAGTGCACTTCCAGTCCTGTTCAGATAGAGGATCCAGTGGATTCAGGTCAAACTAAAGAGCAAACCCAACTACTTCTTTTGGCACTTAAGCTTAAACACAATTTGACCAATGACTGTCTTGAGGATGTCATGAAAATTCTAAATGTTGTTGGTGGTAATGATTCGGTATGCAGGACAAAATATTCATTTTACAAAGCTTTCGATTATACCAAAGACATTATGAAAATCTGTTATGTGTGTGACCAGTGCAATAAAATAATGTCAGCTGAACTGGACCATGTTCATTGTGTTCAATGCAACATTACTTATGACAAAGCCAGCAGGTTCACCAATAATTTTTTCATATACCTCTCCTTGGAAGATCAAATAAAACATCTTTTGAAAATTCCAGGAATTACAGACGAATTGGTACAAAGGCAAACAGAAACATCAACATCTGTCAGTGATATTTGTGATGGTTTTTTTGTATCAGAAAGCTTTAAGTGGTTCAGATACGCCCCTTCAAACCCTTACCTTGCCATTTAGCTGTGATGGTGTGCCAGTTTTTAAAAAGTCCCCTTGTAGTATTTGGCCCCTTTTATGCACCATTAATGAGTTGCCGTTGAAAATGAGACCGGATAATGTACTCCTTTGTGGACTGTGGTTTGGGGATGAGAAGCCTAATATGAGAACATTCTTAAATCCTTTTGTAGAGGAATGTGTAAAACTAGAGGACAACGGTTTCACATGGGAAAAGGACAAAGGTGTTTCTATCACTACAAAAGTAATCCCTCTAGTTCTGATGAGTGACTCAGTTGCCAGACCTCTAATACAGAATGTCAAACAGTTTAATGGTGAATATGGCTGCTCCTATTGCCTTCACAAAGGAAAATGGGTTGAAAAGGGCAGAGGATCTACTCGTGCATATCCTTTTCAGAAAGACCTCCAGCTTCGCAATCAGGAACAGACTAATGAATTTGTAGAAGCTGCGTTAGAGTCAGGACAGCCTGTTATGGGTGTCAAAGGACCAAGTGCATTGTGTCGGCTTCCCAGTTTTGATGTAATTGAAGGGTCTGTGCCAGACTACATGCATTCAGTACTTCTGGGTGTTGCACGAACTGTAACAGGGCTGTGGTTAAACAGTGAAAACGTCCTCGGGTTACGACTGTAACCCTTGTTCCCTGAGAAGGGAACGAGAACTGCGTCGAATGACACTTTGGGGGGAACGCCCCTCAGCGTAGCGCCTCTGAAGCATGAATGAAACTGAGCCGATCTCTGATTGGTGCAACGTCATGACGTAATGTGTGACGGCACATAGGCGGAAGCTATAAAAGCAGCCGGCACACAAAAGATGTCAGCTTCTGTGATGAAGCAAGCGCTCCCAGGCAGGGGAAGGCGTGGCCAAGGGACGCAGTTCTCGTTCCCTTCTCAGGGAACAAGGGTTACAGTCGTAACCCGAGGACGTTCCCTTTCGAGGGAACTCCAACTGCGTCGAATGACACTTTGGGGGAACGAGTACCCACTACGCCACAACGCGCCCCGCCTGCCCTAGTGTGAAGCTGCTCACAGGCACACTTAGGACGCGAGCACAAGAGAGCCGGGTGTAGACGGAATGTCCAAACTATAAAACCTAATAAAGGTATGAGGGGTAGCCCATCCTGCTGCATCGCAGACCTCCTGGATGGGGGCCCCCGCGAGAAGGGCTCTAGAGGACGCCATGCCTCTAGTAGAATGAGCCCTCACGGCCAAAGGTGAAGGCATACCGCGCACCTGATAGGCCGTGGAAATCGCTTGGACAATCCAGTTGCTGATGGTCTGCTTTGAGGCGGGAAGCCCCTTTCTGGGCGACCCGAAACACACCAGCAACTGGTCCGACTTCCGCCATGAGGAGGACCTCTGAATGTAAATACTCAGTGCTCTGACAGGGCAGAGCATGTGAAGTCTCTCTTCATTCGCCGTCACGTGAGGTGGAGGATGAAAAGCCTGCAGAACCGTAGGCCGTGCCGCACTGGACGGCACCTTAGGCAAATAGCCTGGCCTAGGGTGAAGAATGGCCTTAATGTTGCCTGGAGCAAACTCCAGGCACTCGTTAGATATGGAGAGCGCCTGGAGATCTCCTACCCTCCTCAGAGAAGTAATGGCCAACAAAAAGACCACCTTCAACGAAAGGTTCTTGGCCTCAGCCGACTCCAGTGGCTCGAAGGGGGCCTCGGCCAGCCCTTCGAGAACCACTGCCAGGTCCCAAGTGGGAACCCTGGTACGAGCCGCAGGTCTCATCCTCCAAGCCCCACGGAGGAAACGTACGACTAATTGGTGTCTCCCCAGAGGCCCATCACTCAAAGGAGCGTGGAAAGCCGCAATGGCAGCCACGTACACCTTGAGTGTGGACGGGGTAAGACCAGTGGAGAAGCGATCTTGGAGGAACTCCAGCACTGAAGCCACTGGGCAGTTAACTGGGTCCACCTCACGCTCCCTACACCAAACGGTGAAGACGTTCCACTTTAAGCCGTACAATTTCCTCGTGGATGGAGCTCTAGAGCTGAGTATGGTCTCCACTACTCCAGCTGATAGGCCGGCCTCTAGGTACTGTGCCCCCTCAGGGGCCAGACCCACAGTTTCCATAACTCGGGCCGAGGGTGAAATATTGAGCCCTCTGCCTGTGTCAGCAGGTCCCTCCTGATGGGAATCTCCCATGGAGGGCCGTCCAGGAGCAAAATTATGTCGGAGAACCATACTCGGGCCGGCCACAACGGGGCTACCAACAGTAGACTGATCCCGTCGCGACGGACTCTCTCTAGAACTCCCGGGAGCAGAGCGATCGGGGGAAATGCGTACAGACGTAGCCTCGGCCACGTCTGCACCATTGCATCCAACCCCAGCGGGGCTGGATGGGTGAGGGAAAACCACAGTGGACAGTGGGTCGTCTCTCGAGACGCGAACAAGTCCACTTCCACTGGGCCGAACCTCTGAGATATTGACTCAACCACCTCGGGGTGGAGTCTCCACTCCCCGGGCCTCAGCCCCTGTCTCGACAGGATGTCTGCTCCCCGATTTTGACTCCCCGGGATGAATGTTGCTTTTAGAGACAACAACTTCCCCTGGGACCACAGGAGGATCTGATGCGCCAGTCTGCATAGAGGGCGAGACCTCAGACCCCCCTGATGGTTTATATAGGCCACTACCGACATATTGTCTGACCTCACAAGGACATGATGACCTTTGAGGTCCGGCAGGAAGCTCCTCAGAGCTCGGAACACCGCCAACATCTCCAGGCAGTTTATGTGCCAGGAGGCATGATGGTCCTGCCATAGGCCTGTCGTAAAGCGGCCGTCCATGACCGCGCCCCAGCCCGTGAGGGAGGCGTCTGTCGAAACGGTTCTCCGGCGACATGACGCTCCCAACACTGGCCCTTGGGACAGAAACCAAGCTTTCTTCCACATAGATAGGGAACGAAGGCATCTGCGCGTAACCCTGATCATGCGGAACGGGTTTCCCCTCGAGGAGAACCCCTTGGTTTTTAACCACCACTGAAGGGCCCTCATGTGCAGCAGGCCGAATGGAATGACACTGGACGCTGCTGCCATGAGCCCCAGCACTCTCTGGAAGTGCTTCACAGTGATGGCTTGGCCTAGCCTTATCCTGGACACTGTGGTCAGGATGGACTCGATCCGCGCGGGAGACAATTGTGCCCGCATCGTGACCGAGTCCCACACCACTCCCAGGAATGTAGTTCTCTGGGCTGGTGTCAACACGCTCTTTTTCGTGTTGAGTCTCAACCCCAGGCTCTGGATGTGGGCGAGGACGACATCTCGATGCCGAACCGCCAGCTCCTGTGACTGTGCTAAAATCAGCCAGTCGTCGATATAATTGAGCACCCTGATGCCCTGAAGCCTCAGCGGTGCCAGAGCTGCATCCATACATTTTGTAAATGTGCGAGGGGAGAGAGCTAGGCCGAACGGAAGAACCCGATATTGGTACGCTTCGCCCCCGAAAGCGAACCTCAGGAACTTCCTGTGAGATGGAAGGATGGATATGTGGAAGTATGCGTCCTTTAGATCTATCGTGACAAACCAATCCTCGGACTGAATTTGACTCACGATAATGGGAATAGTGAGCATCTTGAACCTGAATCTCCTCAGAGAACGGTTCAGGTGCCTGAGATCTATTATTGGACGCAACCCCCCATCCTTCTTGGGAACTATGAAGTAGCGGCTGTAAAACCCGGACTCCCTGTCCGGTGGAGGAATACGATCTATAGCCTCCTTTGCCAGCAGGGAGTTTACTTCCTGTTCCAATACCCGACCCTGCACTGGGTCGACTACAGTCCAGACCACCCCGTTGAATCTGGGTGGGCGGGAACTGAACTGCAGCCTGTACCCATTTTGAATGGTGCGCAGGGCCCAAGGAGAAATATTCGCCAGATTTTTCCATGCATCGAAATATTTTACCAAGGGAACCAGGCTCTCGAGCCTGGCTTCGGGTATTAATCGGGATTCGTTCTCGGCCCCCTGAAGCGGATTCCCGGCAGGGCTGAACCGAAAACGATTCTCGATGGGCGGACGCGAATGCTGCCTGACCGCAAGCCTGTGGGGCGGACAGTGCAGCCTGCGTTCGCTGGATACCGATGTGTCCCGAAGCGTGTTTAACGGCGGGAGAGCAACATCGATTTCCTGCGGGCTCCGTGAAGGAGACGACCTCGGTCGTTCCACCACGGGTGGGGCCGCCCGCAGAGATCCTAGAATAGCTAGGATCTCTTTGACGAAGCCTTTTTAGCCTGCAGGACGGCCCTCAGGTCGCCCTGCTTAGGCTGAGGCTTCGCCTGAGAGCGCTGTCTATGCCCCCAAGCTCCTTGAGGGGGGGCTCTAGACGCGACGCTCTGTTTTTGAGCCTGTCTATAGGCGGAGGAGCTGGCTGATGGCTGTGGCTGCGGCTGCCCACTGGGGGCAGACTTCTTGGACACTGAGCGGCGAGGGAGATATTGTTTGAAGGCCGCTGATTGTCTTTTCGCCTCCTGAAACCTGTCGACGACGGTATTAACGGCGTCGCCGAACAGGCCAGAAGGCGAAATCGGGGCATCAAGGAGGAAAGCCCTGTCTTTCTCCCTGATGCCCGTAAGATTTAACCATAAATGCCTCTCCGAGACCACCATAGCTGCCATGGAGCGACCGACAGCGCGGGCCGTCTCCTTGGTGACTCGGAGAGACAAATCAGCGACCTTCCTCAACTCCGCAATATCTTCCGGAGTTGGACCCTCGCCCTCATCAATGTCCTTAAGAAGGTCGGCCTGGTACGCCTGGAGCATAGCCATGGTGTGAAGACTCGCACCAGCCCGACCCGCAGCCATATAAGCCCTGCCCACTAGCGCTGATGTGTCTCTACACGGCTTAGTGGGCAGCACCGGGGCTTTAAGGGATGATGCCGACTCAGGCGATAAATAATTCGCCAAAGGCTGTTCAACGCGCGGCATCATCCCATAACCGTTCTCTCGTGCCCCCATGATGTTACTATAATTAATAATAGGGGGATTGGAGACACGAGAAGAGTGTGGTTTTTTCCACGATCTACACAACTCGTTGTGCAGATCGGGAAAGAACGGCAAGCCCCGGTGATGAGGTTGTTCCCTGTGCTGCAGGAAGCGCTCATCCAGTTTGCTTTTAGTTTGCGCTTCCTGCCTCTCTTGTGGCCAGCTGATATTTAAATGAGCCACCGCACGGGAAACAACCTCAACCAGCTCCTCATACGCGGGGACACGGGGCGGCGAGTCGTCCCCGAAATCCCCGCCCTCGATGCTGAGCACGTCAACCTCCTCGGAGGCAGACAGCTCAAACATCGGATCCTCGACTCGCGCAGAAGAAGCCGCGGGGCGGGCTTCTGCGCGAGGCTCGAGGACATCAGAACTGCCCGATGAATCCCGAGAAGGTGCCTCGGCAGCCTCGAGATCCCCGGACAGATCTTTTTGCGAGCCCCATGAAGAGCGTCGCCGCGCCGCCTCAGCGGACGCGGGTCCCGCACCACGGGGCTCGCGAGGCTGACCATCTTCATCAAAGATAGCCAGCCGGGAACGCAGCACACGGATTGTCAACTTTTCACAATCCTCGCAAGCAGCCCCCTCGAGAGCTGCCTGCGCGTGCTGCATTCCCAAACAATGTGTGCACAGTTGGTGTGTGTCCCCGCCCGTGATGTAGCGAGGGCAAGGATGCACACACTTCCTGAAGCTCACACTCGCCATTTCACTCATTCAGATTCACTCAGTAACAGACAACAATAAATAGGACAAACAGTCACAGATAGCGCTTGCTGAAGAACAGAAAGCTGACATCTTTTGTGTGCCGGCTGCTTTTATAGCTTCCGCCTATGTGCCGTCACACATTACGTCATGACGTTGCACCAATCAGAGATCGGCTCAGTTTCATTCATGCTTCAGAGGCGCTACGCTGAGGGGCGTTCCCCCCAAAGTGTCATTCGACGCAGTTGGAGTTCCCTCGAAATGGAACCATGAAAAACACTGGTATATAGGTAGGTCTACAAAAGTGATAGACGAGTTGCTTTTAAAGATTAAACCACCATGTAATGTACCTCGTGTGCCAAGATCAGTCACATTGAGGAAATTCTGGAAAGCCCACGAGTGGTACATGTGGCTCTTTTATTATAGCTTACCTGTACTAAAAGGTGTCTTGCCAGAACCACTACTGAATCACTGGTCAAAACTAGTTAAGGGTGTATCACTTCTGTTGGGTGAAAATATAATCAGAGACCAGATTACGGAGTCTGAGGCACTTCTAACAGATTTTGTGAAAGACATGGAGGTATACTATGGGGAAGCCAATATGTCTTATAATGTCCATCTTTGCCTCCATTTACCAAGAAGTGTAGTTAACTGGGGGCCTTTGTGGGCTCACTCTGCCTTTGTATTTGAGTCTTATAATGCTAAACTACTCGACATGATCAAAAGCACTCAAGGGGTTGCACTGCAGATTGTCAAAACTTTTTGGTTACAAAAGGCTTTACCTTTTTATGGTCAGACTATCCTAAAAGATGCCTCAAATGAATGCAAGGAGATCTTTGAAACTCTGACAAGACCAAAACGGTTGAAACATGTAACTCGCACACATGATGTCACTGCACTCGGTCGTCCTAAAGTGCGATTACTTAGGAGAGATGACTATATGGCACTGAGTCGTTATGGGGTACAAAAAGGCAGGGTAAAGTACTTTCAACGAATCATTACAAATGACGAGGTGGTTCACTCAGAAGATTACAGCCGTGTATCTAAACGCAATTCATTCACTGTTGTGTTGAATGACGAAGATCAAAACTTTTTTAGAATTGAAAGATTCTTGATTTGTCAAAATGAAAATGAGGAGAGGTGTTATGCCATTGGCAGATTCTATGAACAAGCAAAGCATAGTCTCTGTGCCTCAAATCCAAGTTACTTTGAACCAGTGTCAAAAAATCTTGGACATCTTACAGCTATTCCTGCTTCAGCTATCAAATGCAAATGTCTGATCATTCACACTGAAAAACTCAAAGTTGATTACATTTTTAGAAATATGAATCAGTCTGAATTCCTTAAATGAGACGTCAAATGAAGCTAAGAAGAGTGGCCTAAGTTGTTTTATTCAATTTGATCTTTAGTGTCAGTGTACAATGTTTTTTATAATGTAATAAGTGTATATTTATCTTTTAAAATTTGACGATGAATTAATGGCAAAAAGCTATGTGTACATTACTAAAGCAATGCAAAATAGTATGCTATGTGGTATATTTTGCAAAATGATTTAAAAACAATTTATGTAAATAATTGTAACTTTTTCAGTTTATTTTGTAATGCTTATGTTGATATAACACAGACATCTTACCGCTATTCCTGCTTAAGCTATCAAGCAAATGTCTGATCATTCACACTGAAAAGCTCAAAAGTTGATTACATTTTTATAAATATTAAAAATGATTTAAAAACAATTTATGTAAATAATTGTAACTTTTTCAGTTTATTTTGTTATGCTTATGTTTAAATAACACTTACATGTCATTATCATTAAAAAACACGTAATTAATTGAATATTTAATGGCAAGAAGTCAAATGTACATTTCAAAGCAGTGTTTTATATTGTGCATTGTTTTTGCTCTGTTTATAGGCTACTGATGATTTTAATACTGTCACGGCTTGGCAGATGAAACAGACTGACGACGTAAGTTTCAGACGATAAGATTTAATGTAACAGCGTGTTAACAGAAACATCACGTTCACAAAAACAATAACCGACCCGGGAGAGAACTGAACGGGAGAGAACTGAACGGGAGAATATATACACAGGGTACTATATACACAGGTAAACGAGAGAATATATATACAGGTAAACGAGGGAACTAACTAGACACAGGTGGATGAAGGTTAACTAATCAGGGATAGAACAAGAACAGGTGCAGACAAGACAGAGCATAGTGACATGCCCGGATATAATGGATACTTTTGCTATCCATCCACATTCTACTGTAAGGTTGGAAATGTATTTTCTTGACCCTGAAATACATTTTGAAATATATTTTGGTAAATGAAGGATGAAAATAAATATATTTTAGATTTCAAAAATATATTTTTTTGAATTTCACAGTTACAACATATATTTAGCATATATTTAAAATATATTTTGGCCAGAAAAAATATATTTTTTTACCGTATGTCTCTTTTACACGCCTGGTGTGGCGACAGGTTTGGGTAAATAAAGGCCGGTCTCAAATAGAGGCCGGGTCTGTTTTTTAGTTTCGGGTTGTTTAATCTTTTAAAACCCGTCAGATCGTCAGTTTAAGCCAGTTATAATTGTTCCAAATTGTTTAAACTTTGTTCGATATTAAATAGGCCCTGCATGGTTTAATGAATCCTTTTTTTTTGTTTAATTAATCCTATTTTGTTTCAAATTTGCGCGTTAGACAAAATATTTTATCATGTCATGACACGGATAGGGTAGGCTAATTGTTTGTTTTACCGGTATCCTGGCAACACAACAGAAAGTTTTCTTTGTTTAGTCTTCAGTCTTTCTAAACGCGTTTCTCTCAATACCACCATGGCGACAAAGAGAAAGCAGTATGATTTGACATTTAAGCTGACAGTTGTCAAATTTGCCGAACAAAATTCGGGAGAAGCAGCGGCAAAACATTTCTCGGTTGATCCAAAGAGGGTGCGAGAATGGCGTAAAAATAAAGCTGAACTGCAACGTCTGTCCGAGGAAGACGGCAAAAGGGCCAGATTGCGAGGTGGAGGGAGGAAGAAGGCAAGGGAAGAGCTGGAGGTGAGCGTGTGCGAGTGGATCCACAGCATGCGGGCAAAGCATCTCAGAGTCTCACGTAAAATGATCAGGGCAAAGGCAAAAGACGTGTATGCAACAGTGAGTGACAGCAGGGATGAGGAGGGTTTTACTGCGAGCGCTGGCTGGCTGGACAAATTTCTGAAGCGCAACGACTTTTCGGTCAGAAGACGCACAACTGTGGCCCAGAAAGATGCCAGACACTTCACTGAGAAACTGGTGAATTTTGTCACATATACTACGCGGATTATTAAGGCAAAGAAAATACAGCCGAAAAACATTATAGCCATGGACGAAACAGCGGTGTGGTTTGATATGGTGGGCTCTACTACGGTGGATGCGAGAGGTGCGCGCAGTGTTCCATTGAAAACCACAGGCCATGAAAAGAGCCACTTAACTGTGGTGTTGGCTGCGAAAGCAGACGGGATGGCAGGGGATGTGGACAAGGAGTACACCGCTGGAGGAAATATGAGGGCCCCAGCTCGACGCTTCCAGGTTCCCTGGGTACTTCAAGCGTGGGAAAAGCTGGATACGGAGCGGCTGAAAAATTCCTTTAAGGTCTGCTTGCTTGCGTGTGTGTGTGTGTGTGTGTGTGTGTGTGTGTGAGAGAGAGAGAGAGAGAGAGAGAGAGAGAGAGAGAGAGAGAGAGAGAGAGAGAGAGAGAGAGAGAGAGAGAGAAGAGAGACCGTAATATTTCATTAACTTCGGGATGTTGTCCTTAGGTATGTGGCCTGACAGTAGCTTCTGATGGAAGCGAGGATCACCTTATCCATTGTTTCAAAGATGGAGAGCCCTGCGTGTCTGGGCGGGAGCTGTTAGCGCAAGCAAGGCAGGCAGAGTTAGCGGAGGCCGGAGAGGGAGAAGTGGAGGAGAGCGACGAGGAGGAGGAATTCTCCAATGAACTTGTAGTTGAGCATCGCGGTGATGAGGATAGTAATGAATAGGGTCATTTTTTTATCACATGTTTGCAGTTGTTTTACAGGGTAGCCTTCATTCTTTTTTTGTTGTTTCGGGCAACAAGTTCATAGGCTTAATGGATACTAACCGTAACTTGTATTGTTCAGCCCATGGCTGTCACATTGTTTCCTTTAAATGCTGCCAATAATCTAAGACATATTGTAATATACCGGCTAATTCTTACATACTGAATTGTTAAACACTTATGAATTATAAATAAAACATAATATAATGTGGTAACCTCTGTCATGCTTTCCATCTATCAGCGTATGCTATTTGGATCGTTATCTCTAGGCATGGGAGGCGCTAGGGAGGGGCTAGCAGGTGGTTCAGCACCCCCATAGATATATATAGTATCATAGTGTATCTATATCTATATCTATAAAATAATGTCTGGAATCAATTATATTCAGGAAGCCCTGAACCGCATGGTGAAGAAAAAATAAAAATGATCTTGTTATTTCGTAAGTCGTTATTTCAATGTAATATATGGTTATTTTGACATAATAACAGGGGTTTTCCTGCATTCCTGCAAGTTTCCCAGATAGCATACATATCCGGGCCTCATCTGGGCCAATTATGGCACATGTGGCTCAGTTCTGGCAGCGGCAAAGGTTATATGGGCCGTATCTGGCCCACACACATCAAACCGGTTTTAGTGTGAGTCGTGGCATGCTGTGTGTGGGCCAGATCTGGCCCGTGTGCGACAAACCGGCTTAAGTGTGAGTCGTGGCATGCTGTGTGTGGGCCAGATCTGGCCCGTGTGCGACAAACCGGCTTAAGTGTTAGTTGTGGCATGCTGTGTGTGGGCCAGATCTGGCCCGTGTGCGACAAACCGGCTTAAGTGTGAGTCGTGGCATGCTGTGTGTGGGCCAGATCTGGCCCGTGTGCGACAAACCGGCTTAAGTGTTAGTTGTGGCATGCTGTGTGTGGGCCAGATCTGGCCCGTGTGCGACAAACCGGCTTAAGTGTGAGTCGTGGCATGCTGTGTGTGGGCCAGATCTGACAAGCAGCCGGACTGCCGACTCCCTGCTGAGAGGACTGATAACTTTGAGTTTTCTGGAGGTAAGTACTTTAATTATTCGATATACTTTACTTAATAATGATAATAACAATAAAGTATATATATATATATATAACAAAACTATTAATATCCTCACAGAAGCGAAAGGGAACTAAATTCGTTAAACATAAGTTGACGTTGAAGCGCGCCCACTTCTCAGACAGCGCGTGAACACTGCTCAAGCACCCATTGAAATGGCCGATAACTCACGGGAAAATACGATATTCTCCATTAATTTTAACCTCACAGCGGGCCCATGTTATCATTATATCTGCCTGAGAAGTTTTCCTTTGTAGCAAGATGATATTTTTGAGAGCATAAAGTCCTGTAAACATTCAGGGCTTTTCGAGATAGCAGCTAAATGTTTGAAGTTTTCACCATGACAACGCCCTTTCCTGACTGACATTGACTGGATGACAATTCGGCACTCTTATAGAAATATGATTTGATCAATTTGATTTTGTTGTAATAAATTCACGTTTTAAGACAAATTTGGGTTTTTAAATAAGAATTCGACGTTCTGTTATGACTTATGAGACGTGCATCCGTTTTATTCATGTCCACTGAAAACACCGGGACTTGCTTGTCAGGCATTTTAGGAGACACAAGTGAATAGGAAAGAAATGCTACATTGATATTTCTATGAAATATGAGATATTATGAAAACGTTGTCAATTTATAACTCATTATAGCTACCATAAAAAAGCTAAAAAAAAAAATATTATACATTATTATTCAAATTAGAGACAATACGTTGCATATAGCTGCTAATGGAAAACCCCATTTTTGGCCATGTTTACACACATATTAAGTAATAAAGTAATAATTTATCAAATCATTCTCTAATAGCATACCATCTTTGTACAAATTGTTGTGCATAGTTCAGGTTCAGGTGGAGCTGTTGAAGTCCTGAAAACCCTTACATGAAACACCTGTTAAATGTGGGCACTAGTATGCACACAAAATGCATTTTACAATATAAACATATTCTAAATATCTTTTTCACTGTGTTAGCATAAGTTATAGAAATAAAAAATTGCCTGGTATTCTGTTCTGTAATTTAAGTCCTTGGAGTTTATAGGACATAAAATGTGTCACCATTTGCTTCTTATACTCTAAATAATGTAAAGATGTATATATAAAAACTTTTTTTCCCTTATGGGTCTCAGGAGGATATTGGTTAGGTCTTAAAATTACAGCAACCTTAGACACCTGGTGGTGTGTGTCATTAATGTTAATTAAACAAGCAAAGTAAACACTGGTATTCGGTATGAACTGGTATACAGCCCAGCATAACAAGAATTTCTCCTTCAACTAAGCAAAAAAGCCCCAACAGCATTCATGACTCAGGCAGTTTGTTCTTAGGTTAAATGTGGCCAACACACCACTAAAAGGACAACATTATCAATGACTTAACATAATTCACAATCAAAAGCTAAGAAAACACAATTCCAACAGCTTTCCAAAAAGTGGGCAACACATGCTCGACTATGTCTCTCCCTTTCGCCCTCGCGCTTGCGCGTCCAGTTAGGGTGGAACAACCTGTGAGAAATGGGACAGGAGGGGAGACAGCGGAAACAATGGAGGAAGAGAAACACACACACTTCTTTCTTTTTTTTTTCTTTCTTTTTTTTGCATTCCAAGTAATACCAATCAAACTGCAGTCAGGTTGTTTTGATTAAATAATAATAACTTATTATTATAAATTATAAAGTTCATTGAAAGTATGTTTATATATATATATATGTTTTAGCAAAAGCAGATAACTCAAACAATCTTTTTTTTTGTTGTTGTTGTTGTTGTAGGAGCAAAAGCAGGTAACTCCACGTTTCATGTTTCAGATTTAAATAAAACAAATAAATTGCTACATAATAAAACACTTGGTTAATCAACAAGCCTGTCAGATTGAAATTTTAAATGAATGTAAATCTTAATGTATCTTGCAGCACAGGGTGAAGTCAGTATACATTAACAACGATTTGAGACAAATATAAATGTAAATTTAATATAAAACCATGTAAATGACGATGTGGCCCGGCAGGATTTTTGAACAGGATCCTGAACTTCTGGACGCTGTAACGAATGTTATTATTGATGAAAAATTTCTTCTATTCAGTATCTGTTCAGTCATGTTTCTTCTTTTTTTCCATTTTGCTTTTGTGTCAACAGCAGCTAAATAACCCCCAAAAGCTCTTTTAAGAGCTCTTTCAACCTCGTTCAACCATTAAGCGTCTTTTTTCATGTAAGTATATTTTTGAGACACTTTAGTATTTGGGATTCAATTCTTTAAAGCTACATCATCAGCCATGTCAGTTTGAGATGTTTCCCTTATTATCTTAGCTGTCCATGTTAATGTTTATTTATCTGCCTTTACCAGTTCAAAATTGTGACTGATTGAAAATTATCTGCAAAGATGAGAAACATGGGCATAATTAATGCAGTTTCTTGTGTCACTATAATATTTTGCTAGTCAATAAATGAATAAATAAAAATCCATATGATCTTGTACCACAATTTGATTCATCAATAATTATTTTTCTTTGACTTCTGCACGTCTATAAATACAGACATAATATTTGATATTACAGTAGACAGTCATTTCTTATTTTACCAATTTTTCTTGTCTGAAAACAGATAATTGTCATTGTGGTGAGCAGGACGAGGCTGAGGGTGTGAGAGAATGGCGTGAGGCTGGTGGGTGATTGTTAATGAGCAACATGCAGGTGTCACTCATCAGTAATCACACCACCGGCCTCCAGCTGTTCTCTCAAAGCCCTCAGCCTCGTCCTGCTCACCACAGTCATCATTTGCTGTAAGATGTTTATAAGCACATTCTTAGTTTCACTTTAGATTTTTTTAGATTATATTAGATTGATTTGCAGCATACATGCCTCATTCAACATTTTGGACTACTGTAGTGGTTAACTGTAATATAATCTTTTTATTGTTTCCTTTTTTAGATTTTGCATCATCCTCCACTGTGACTTTTTTTTTTTTTTTTTTCTAACCATCCCTTATTTCAACTAAGGTAAGTTATCTTTTTTTAAGCATCACTTAAAGGTGTTAACAGTTGTCTGTAGTTATTTTCTCCTTAGTGCTTATGTACTTGTCATGGAAGCATAAATGAATTTATTATATTAAACAGAACTTTTAACAAGGCGAATTAGACTGATGACATGGTATACCTGTGTTGTTACACAAATAAAAGGTCTTTGGATTTTCCCCTTACTTTTAAAACGAATGCTTAATTCGTGGCTCATTATTATTATTATTATTATTATTATTATTAATGAAAACACATCAACAATAAAGATTGTAGAATGCTAAATTCACTTATATCTAACATTAATAAAGCAAACTTTAAATGTAATATTAGCCCTAGAGCAGAAAAAGTTAATACATTTAAAGGCCGTGTTGCAGGTTAACCACCACTGTCGATTAATGGGTACATAAATCACTCAAGATATGTATATCATTTTTAAAATGTCTCAAAAACGGTCTTAAAGACCAGTTTTTTACATTTTTAGTATTAACAGGGTTTTTTTTTACGCAATTGCTTGTGTGGGCGGTGCCGTCCCATGGAAACTGCATTGGAAAGCTTGTGCTGTAGGGAAGTGAATGCGTTTTGGTCGCTGGTCGAGGAGCTCACCCCGCGACCAGATATGACGTGCCTCACTATTGTCAATCTACCTACTATATATTTCTATTTATCTATCTAGCTGCTAGCTATCTATGCTAATGTTATGCTATCTGGCTGTCTGCCTTTCTCTCTCTATACTAGCCTGTCTGTCTGTCTGTCTGTCACTCTCAATGTTCTCAAGGCGGTTTTTGGCAAATTCTCTCCCCAAGGTGACATAATGCAATGCATTGTGGGGGAAAAGGAGAATCGTTGCAAACCGCTGTAAAATAGTACCTTTTTAAAACTACACTACACGGAAAGCCCACAATCCACTTGCACAGATAATCCGCAGGTTGTCAGAACACGAGGAAAGGAATTGTTATTCCACTGATGAAATATCACTAATGTGCCCCCATAAAAATGGACCTGTACCACAAACACTGACAGAAGCAGTACATCAGTTCAGACAGCTTACTGTTGATGGTGTCATGCTGCGAATATCGAGCAAAGATGATTGCATTGCTATTCATGGCAAAGTGATTTCAGTAAAAAACATAATTGCTTATGGGGGTAAAGAGTATGTTATGTTTCAAGAATATAGAGAGAAAGAGGCCTTATACACCTACCCTCTTGACTCCAGAAACATGGGCGTATTCATTGTGTCCAATTTGTCAACAGTGATGCACTTTACTGAGCTCACAAAGCCCTGGCAGAAGTGTGTGAGGTTGCCTCTGGGAGACAAATTTGCAGTCTTCCCTCTGACTCACACATCTTAATATCACCAATTAATGTACATAGTTCTTGAGAAGCAGTAACACCATTTCTGGATTAAACTGTGGGACATGCTTTGTAAGTGGCATTTATATGAATTAGATTTTTTATTTTTTTTAATAATCTAAATTAAGTGTAAAACTCTTTTTTTTCAGACAATGTATCATATCGTAATCTTTGAAACAACAAATGAAGTCGAGGTTGTCCCCCAAAATTGGGTAAGGGACAATATTTGTATGTGGCCTCCATACAAATATGAAGATAGAGTTAAAGCCATAAAATCAATGGTAAAGCCAGGACCATCTTGGACTCCCTTCAAAATCCGGATTATTTTTACTAGAGGTACATATATCCATAGCTTCCATGGGTCAGATTTACTAACAGGTTGCACCAGCATTACCCTCTTTTGGTGTCAGGATTTATTAAAGACACTAAAAAGGCGTGAACAGTTATTTTTGCAGCTGACATTGTTGCATAAGCGTTTGTAAGAGTTCCCTTTCAGACTCATGCAGAATCATTCAGATTAATTTAAATGAATCATGCAAGGCGATTTACTAAGGTTGATGCTAGTCAATTTATTGGTATTTGCACCATTATTTACCTCCCCCAAAAAGGAGATTGAGCCTATTTAGTAAATTTGGCCCTAAGATTCTTTTCTCATTTATTAATTTATTCTCTATTTAATGTATTTTTTAGTTTGCTTCACAGAAACTTTGTTGTTTATCTATTCAGAAACATATGAAGAAGCTCGCCAAAAACTACCAGAAGCAGAAATAAACACAGACCTTACAGATGTGGACTCGCCCCCCGTGAGAAGAAAAAGACACATGTAAATACAGGACATACAGAGCAGAGTATGGCTGCTGAATGAGGAGAATAAATTGAATAATCTGTTTTTTTTTTTTTTTTTCATCAGTAAAAGGGCACGTTTTTTCGATGATAGTGAAACTGAGGATGAGGCAAACTTTCCACTTCCAGCAGCGCCAGAAGTGCAAATCAACCCCATCAGGAAATGTAAGATTGGCCAATTTGTGCAACAGTTATAGTTCTATTAATTTGTTTAATTAACACTAGAGCTGTCAGTTAAACGCGTTATTAACGGCGTTAATTTTTTTTATCGCGAGTTTAGCGGTCTTTTTGGCCTAGCAAACCTTGTAGTTTTTTTCACATGCTTTTGCAACAGGACGCGGCATGCGTTTTGTTGCTTCGTCGACCAAAGCGCAAGCGGATCTAGCTAGACCGGAAACAAAACAACAGTAACGCCACACACACTTGTTTAGGCTTGCGAGCCGGCCAAATAGTAGATTAACGTTAAGTTTTGAGTGGATGACGAGCGCGAGACGCCGAAATGGATGCCAATAAGATTCTGAATGTAAAGTTTACTTTTAAAAAGTTGCCAAATGGTCCCATTGATGAGACCAAAGTGATCTGTGTGTTTTGTCGTTGTGAACTGAGCTATCATCATCGCAGCACGTCCAGTCTGAAACACCACTTGATGATGGCCAAGCACACACACACACACACGCACACACACAACTGATGCGAATTCTCCGCACCCTCGTCAATATCAGGACCTCGTCAGTATTTCTTTCACCCTTTTATTGATGGACAGTGTTACTTTGAGAGATTATTTGCTCCAAGTGAGAATGTTAGTGTGAAATTGAACACAGTATATGCCAATGTTGTTTTCAATAAAAAATATTTGCACAAAGCAAGCCGATCCACTTTTTCAGGTTGATAAGAGCATTAAAATGAGAAAAAATAATGGGACAAAAAGAAATCAAGAGACATTTAGAATAGATAAAAATGTGCGATTAATCGCGAGTTAACTATGACATTATTCGCGATTAAATATTTTAAGCGTTTGACAGAACTAACACATTTGTTTTTTTGTGGATTAATTTAAGGAATACTATCATCAGTTCTGGAAATACACTTTACACAGTGTTTTCAAATACACAGTATTTGAAAACACAGGGCATACGAGTTACAGAGTAGATATGCTTGCCACCGCAGACACATAAAACATCAATTTGATATCAGTTAGACCTAAACTTGCCTCAAAGCTCCTCAACACTGACATCTCCAATTTCTCCCAATTTTTTCCTGTTCAGGTACCAGCAGAGGAGGGAATTACTCCCAACCACTAGCCAGAGAGGAGGCAGACACTATGAATTGTGAGTATTTGAAAACACAGGGCATACGAGTTACAGAGTAGATATGCTTGCCACCGCACATAGATATATACACTAGATGTCGCCTTGGCTAAGGCAGTTCATTGGAACGAATGCGTCAATAGAGCCGCCATCATGGAACAGGGGAGTCCCTCTTTAATGCATAAACGTCAATGTAGGCAAAGGTCTAACGGAAATAAAATCACCATAAATTGCCATGAATGCGATTGTCTAGTTTTTTGGTTCGTTCCAATGGTCAGACATGTATTTATCATGGAGTCCAGAGAAATTTATTATTATTTTTTTTTTTTTAAACATTCTTCCTAGTTCAGATTTCGTTCGTGTGAACATCCATACGCAGCACAAAAGTCAGAAAATCCATGAATTCGAAGTACAGGCGGAGATAGCAGCGTTACCTAGCTACTTCCTATGACAAGACCCCTGTTCCAAGATGGCGGCGGTTTTGACGCATGCTTAGAACCCCAAGGCGACATCTAATGTATATATCTATGGCCACCGCAAACAAATATAACATCAATTTGATATCAGTTAGACCTAAACTTGCCTCAAAGCTCCTCAACACTGACCTCTCCAATTTTTTCCTGTTCAGGTACCAGCAGAGCAGGGAATTACTCCCAACCACTAGCCAGAGCGGAGGCAGACACTATGAATTGTGAGTATTTGAAAACACAGGGCATACGAGTTACAGAGTAGATATGCTTGCCACCGCAGACACATAAAACATCAATTTGATATCAGTTAGACCTAAACTTGCCTCAAAGCTCCTCAACACTGACCTCTCCAATTTCTCCCAATTTTTTTCTGTTCAGCTACCAGCAGAGCAGGGAATTACTCCCAACCACTAGCCAGAGAGGAGGCAGACACTATGAATTGTGAGTATTTGAAAACACAGGACATGTAATAGTCCAGTCATTTTATGAAAAAAGTAGGACAAATTGCAACAGAAGCAAACCCAACTGATTTTGTATCCTCAATATGTCCTAGGTAAGGAGAAAAAAAAAAGGGGTGGTGGTGCTCGCTTTCGGGTTAAGCTTTCCGCGACTGCGCAACTGGGTTATAGGTTGCTGGGTTGAAATTGTATATGGTGTGTGTATTGTGTAAATATAATGCATTTAATACAAGATCTGGCAACTGGTCAACATTAGACAAACATATTGATCCTATTATTCATAAAGGAGTTTGGACCATGCAAATTACGGGAGTTTCCCGGGAGAAATAACAAATCGGGAGGGGTCCTGGAGATAGGGCAAAAAAACGGGAGAAAAACGGGAGTGTTGACAGGTGTGACATATTGAGGATATGAAATCAGTTGAGTTTGCTTCAGTTGCAATTTGTCCTAGGTTGACCTCCATTTTGGTTTAAAATGACTGGACTATAATGTATTTTAGCTTAAAATATGTTTATATCTTTGTGTTTTGTGTTAATATCCAATGTTAGCCAAATTCAGGGGTGACACTATATTTTTGGCCTGTTTTGATGCCATCAGGGCGCCAAAAACAAATCCGCAGTAACCAAAGGAGGACATCAACACCTGTGAAACGGACATCAGTAACCCGTAAATTTACAATATAACTTTTTCTTCCCATTTAACCCATACCCATATTTTACCCATATAACATGTGCTAAAAGCTACTGCTAAACTTTGGCCTTTCCCACTAATTATCCTTTACAGCAAGGAATCGCACCCCACAATTTAGGCAAGGAGAGGCAGAAGTCTTTAGTTGTAAGTATATACTGTGTCAGTTCACTAGCACGGCATTCAAATCTTACAGGTTTACCCATGTATCCAAAATACTGTTACACAATAAACTATTTAAGTTCTAAAACTGACTGTGTTTAACTCCTTAACCATTAGTTACCTTTTAAACCAAATTATGTACAAACAAATCTGCAGAGCCATAGAGTAAAAATAAGATTTTTACTTCCTTCTACTGTCATTTAACATGTTCAAACTAAGATCTTGTTGTGTTCCCCTTTTTAGCACCATCCCACACTGGTTTCAGTGAAGGTAGGTACTGACTTTTTTTTTTTACACAGTGATATGCATTTTTTACTTTAATAGCTTTTTCTTTTTTCTAGCTTGGATACGCAAAATTCTTGCAAACCAAGAAATGATTAAAGAACAGATGGGCACATTGGTTAAATTGGTCTACGACCTCAAAAAATTATCAACTACAGAAGACAGCCCAACATTAAACACAGACTGTTTTCCACTGTCAAGTTTCCAACAACTTCAAGTCATTGAGGGGCAGCTGCAGCAGGAAGACTACAAGACAGCTGTGGTAAGATTTCAATAGAAAAAAATTAACTTGCATCAATTAACTGTCAGTGTTTTCATATTTTGCTCATTGTGAATGGTACAGTAGGTAGTCAACCACATGTTTAAACCATATCCGTACTGGCTGGGCTGGTTCGACATGGAATGGTTAAGCAACAAGAAAGGTTTGGCCTGGTGAAGAAACTGCAATTGTATGCTTTCACTCACACTAACTGATTTGCTGAAATTAAAATGTGGATGGTGATCGTTAGCACTAACCAATGAGATTGCTGGTTGCGAACAAGTTCCTCTTACTGCTGAAAGAACTGAAATGAATGAAAATTAGCCCATGATTTACTCACCCTCAAGTCACCCTAGGTGTATATGACATTCTTCTTTAATACAATCTGAGTTATATTAAAAAATGTCCTGGCTCTTCCAAGCTTTATAATGGCAGTGAATGGCTGTATATTTTCCAAGTCCATTTTTTGAAGGCCCGTCTGCCGGAAGCCATTTATTCGATAAAGTTTTAAATATGGATATTTTTCTTACACAAACGCATCGCTTTGCTTCAAAAGGCCTTTATAAACCCCCAGAGCTGTATGGAGCACTTCAAAACAGAAACGGCTATTCACTCGTGTATTAAAACTTGGAAGAGCCAGGACTTTTTTGGAGGGTATACTATCCCTTTAAAGGCTAAATAATTCCAAATGAACTTTTGTTTGACCGGTAAAAGCCCACACCGTTTTTGTACATTCTATTCAAAGGATGGTTTTTGGATGCTTGTTCCTTTATTTGTGCATACATTTATTTTTACAGATAAACACGTTAGCCTTGAGGGGAGGCACAACAGTCAAAGAAAGCGTATGGCGGATTCTCAGCTTCCTTCTTTCAAATGACATGGCCCGTCAGATTAACTGGAGGGGAATCAATGGAAAAGCTGCATTTAAAGACACCTCTCTAAAACCTGTAATCAATGGTATGGCTTTCTGAAATTAACTGATTTTATTTATTTGTGTTGTTTGGTGTCCCTATAAATGTTAGATTTATAATAAATAACAATAATTATTTGCTTATTTACTGTTGGTCATATATGTGTCATTGTAGCTGCTGTCAGAAGAAACCGGTTAACTGCCACTGCAACAGACCAAGAGATTGAAAAAGATTATTAAATTGTAATTCAGTTAAGAACTTGCTTTCTCCTGTTTCTGACACTCGCTTGACCTTGTTCCTAATATGTAGACCTTGGTCTAATGTTTTCGTTGGACTGCCTTCTGGTTTCTAGCAGTCCTCCCCTTCTGGAACCCTGCCTGTTTTACTTTATTTATTTATATAATATAATATGTATTTATTATATTAATTGTTTCCTATTTATATTTATATATATGTATGTTTTCTTTGGACTGCCTTCTGGTTTCTGGCAATCCTCACCTTCTGGACCCCTGCCTGTTTTTTATATATTTATTACATTTATATTATATAATATGTATTGTTTCCTGTTTTTGATTTATATTTATAAATATGTATGTTTTCTTTGGACTGCCTTCTGGTTTCTAGCAATCCTCACCTTCTGGACCCCTGCCTGTTTTATTTTATATATTTATATTCTATTTAACTATATAATATGTATTTATAATATGTATTGTTTCCTGTTTTGATTTATATTTATACATATTTAAATGCATTCATCAAATTTCTATATTTATTAAATCACTTTTGACTATGATTACCGGTATTCTCGTTTTTTTTATTTATTATAAGATAATTAGATCTGGGCAAAATATCCATGCCATTTCTGAGATGTGGCCCATGCATGGCCCAGATGCGGCCCATGCCATTTCTGAGATGTGGCCCATGCATGGCCCAGATGCGGCCCATGCCATTTCTGAGATGTGGCCCATGCGTGGCCCATGCCATTTCTGAGATGCGGCCCATGCCATTTCTGAGATGTGGCCCATGCGTGGCCCATGCCATTTCTGAGATGCGGCCCATGCCATTTCTGAGATGTGGCCCATGCGTGGCCCATGCCATTTCTGAGATGCGGCCCATGCCATTTCGGAGATGTGGCCCATGCGTGGCCCATGCCATTTCTGAGATGCGGCCCATGCCATTTCGGAGATGTGGCCCATGCGTGGCCCATGCCATTTCTGAGATGTGGCCCACATCTGGCCCAGTTGTGGCTGACTTCTAGTTGCCACACTCAGGTTGAGTCATCGCCGTCATTCCATGCGGTATGTGGGCCAGAAGAATGTGGAAGATGTGGGCCACAACTGGGCCAGATGTCATTTGCTATCTGGGTAGCTTCTGATGGAAGCGAGGATCACCTTATCCATTGTTTCAAAGAGGGAGAGCCCTGCGTGTCTGGGCGGGAGCTGTTAGCGCAAGCAAGGCAGGCAGAGTTAGCGGAGGCCGGAGAGGGAGAAGTGGAGGAGAGCGACGAGGAGGAGGAATTCTCCAATGAACTTGTAGTTGAGGATCGCGGTGATGAGGATAGTAATGAATAGGGTCATTTTTTTATCACATGTTTGCAGTTGTTTTACAGGGTAGCCTTCATTCTTTTTTTGTTGATGTGTTTCGGGCAACAAGTTCATAGGCTTAATGGATACTAACCGTAACTTGTATTGTTCAGCCCATGGCTGTCACATTGTTTCCTTTAAATGCTGCCAATAATCTAAGACATATTGTAATATACCGGCTAATTCTTACATACTGAATTGTTAAACACTTATGAATTATAAATAAAACATAATATAATGTGGTAACCTCTGTCATGCTTTCCATCTATCAGCGTATGCTATTTGGATCGTTATCTCTAGGCATGGGAGGCGCTAGGGAGGGGCTAGCAGGTGGTTCAGCACCCCCATAGATATATATAGTATCATAGTGTATCTATATCTATATCTATAAAATAATGTCTGGAATCAATTATATTCAGGAAGCCCTGAACCGCATGGTGAAGAAAAAATAAAAATGATCTTGTTATTTCGTAAGTCGTTATTTCAATGTAATATATGGTTATTTTGACATAATAACAGGGGTTTTCCTGCATTCCTGCAAGTTGTGTCCCGCCAAAGCCTTTTTTGATCAGAGTGATGTAGAATATAATGACTGCTGCGCTTGACAGGGCGCATAACGAGCAGAGAGAGAGAGAGAGAGAGAGAGAGAGAGAGAGAGAGAGAGAGAGAGAGAGAGAGAGAGAGAGAGAGAGAGAGAGAGCCCCGGCCGCGTGTGCGCACTCACGTCTTCAAACAACACGAGCGCTGTCTTGCTCTCTCTCCCTCGCGCATATTAATCAAAATCAATTGACACGATAGTAAAAGGTCGGAAGACCGCAGTTTCACGTGGAGCATTTGGAGATTTTTTTTTTTAGATATTAGAGACTCTAGGAACAACATCTCGACGAACATCTCAACACTAAATTATAAAGGCCTGTCTCATAGACGCCTGTCTCAAATACAAGCCGGTGCAGTTCGACGATTTGGGTAAATAAAAGCCCGGGCTATTATTTGAAGTTTTACGGTATACATGTTAGTACTTCGTTCGTTGGTTTGGTGTGCACACTTACTGGCGTGCGTTGTGCTATGTCTGTTTCCTTATCCTTGTTTTGTTTTGAGTTTAAGTTACCGTGGCATGGAGGTTGGATGAATGGCGTTGGCTGCAGGGGTGCGTCTTTCTGTCATCGCGGGCTTGACGGACAAAGGGCTGAGGCGCGTGCAGCAGTGAATATTTATGGTCTGAGCATTCCGCTTGCCGATACCAACTAGATGCTATGTCATGGGGGGGGGGGGAGGTGAAGAAAATGAAATTTATGGTTTTGATTGGTTCCAATTTATTTCTATTTTACACTTGTTGGTTTGTATTCTTGTATTGTTTGTTTGTTACTTTATTTACTTAGATTAGTTAACTTGTAACTAATTTGTTGATTTATGAATTGTTGATTGTATAATTTCCCCTGTCTTGTTTAAGTGAGCTCACCGTCTGGATACCTGTTGGTTGTCTCATTTGGGGGGTAATGTTTGTGTTGTTCAGTTCTCCTTAGTTCTCGTTATATTGCGTAAAAAATTTTTTTTGTTTACTTTATTTAAGTCTAGCTAGATTTTTTGTTGAAACAATTTGATTTATTTTGTTTCCTTTAATTGGGACTTTTCCTTATTTTTTTGGGTAAAATAAAACCCATTTTTTGTTGGAAATCCTGTGTCCTTGTGCCTTACTACTTGGCTATATCGGACACTAATTTTGGCAAATAAAAGTAAAAAATTGCGTTGTTTCTGACGGACTTCAAGCACTCGCTGGGCGGGGGAAGACAACACGCGAGGAGTCGGAGGCGGGCGGGAGCGAGCACAGCAAAGAGAAGGCAAACAAGCAAAGTGAGAATTTCAGAATTTAATATAAACAATATCTCGATATATACGATATGTCAAAATCCACATCGTGTTTAAAAAATATATCGATATATTTTAAATATCGAGATATCGCCCACCCCTAATATCTACCAAGTAAATTTCTACAATTTCATCACCAGGCCAACATGAGTTGTTTGGGAGGATGGGGTACAACTAGGAATGCGTTTCTACAACAGTAGTGATAATGTCCCTCATACAAACCTGTGGCCAAAAATCTCAGTGTCACTGAGAGTCGATCTTTTGCACTGATGGCCATTCGAAACTTTGTGTTTGCTTTCCAGATGAGTGGCTCCACTTTTTGTAATATATATTCGAAGTCCTCAGAGGTCATCCGGAGTAACTCTCTGAATCCACTTCTGTCTGTTATCTGGTTAAAAAAGGGTGTGGTTTTACCTGGGTGGTCAAGCTAGCACAAGGTATTCTGCATAGCATTAGCATAGTTAGCAGTACATGATTGCAATAGTAGGCTACAGCTGTATTGACATAACTCACCTCCAGTTCCCTTTGAAGGACAGACAGACCTTGCTGTCCCCGTCCATGCAGCCAAGGCCGTGCCCATATCCTCTGACGCTTTCTTTTCTCCTTTCTTTCACTGCAAATGACTGCAATGGCAAAAGCCACAGTAGCTAACTGTAGCTGCTTCTCCTCCATTTTTGTTAAATCACTGCTGAGCATGATGGGAGGAATTTGGTGGGAATAAAAGGCTAAAATAATCTAGTTGTAGTCTTGTGAATAGTGTCACTACAAGATTCAGTGTTTGTAAAATCTTTAGTCTGAGACTAAAAACTGTGAACCCAAGTCTTTAGATGTGAGCTGATAATCTTATAAAGTCTTTTCTAAATCTTTTCAAAGTCTTTAGGTGTACGCCCGGCATTAAGGTGGGGGGTAAATTATCCTGTATCTGGGCATGTTCATATAATTTCAACAGGTAAGGGGATAGATTGTCACTGAATGTTTTGTATAATTCCCCTGGAAGTCCATCAGGACCGGGTGTCTTATTACTCTTTAGGGAGGCAATGGCGCTCCAAACTTCTGCAATTGTGAGGTCAGAATTCAAAGAATCACAATCTTCCTCGCTCAGTCTGGGAAGCTCACATTTGTCTAAAAATGCATTAATAGTTACAGAGTCTGAAGTGGTCTTTGAGGTATACAAATCAGAATAAAATTCAAGAAACCTGTCATTGATATCTTTAGGTTTTGTAAGTATTGTATTATTGTGGGCTTTTATCTTGTGTATCGTTCTGTCGTTTTCCATTTTTCTGAGTTGTCTAGCTAGTAGTTTGTGCGGTTTGTCACCAAATTCAAAATATTTTTTCCTAGTATAGAGGAATGCTTTACTTAGTTTTGCAGAGATAATTTTGTTATATTCATACTTAAGTGTTGCTATTTTCCTGTGCAATATAATAGAGGGGGAGTGTAATTTAATTTGATCTTCTAACTCATTTAATTTGGTCTTATTTACTTTTCGCCTAGAAGCTTCAAACGAGATGATACAACCTCTTATGTAAGCCTTGAATGCTTCCCAGAGGATGGAGGGAGAGGTATCAGGGTTGTCGTTTACTTCAAAGTATAAAGAAATCTGGTCTTTTAAGTATTCGCAAAATTTATTTTCAGTGAGTAAGTACGAGTTCAGTTTCCAAGAGCCGTGTGGCTTATCTACATGATCTAAACACAACGAAAAGGTGAGTGGGCTGTGATCTGAAATCACAATGCTGTGATATTTAGCATTCAATGTGGACGGTATGAGTCTGGTGTCCACCAGGAAGTAGTCTATCCTACTGTAAGAGTTGTGTACAGGTGAATAAAACGAGTAGTCCCTACCTGAAGGATTCATCGCTCTCCATATATCCAGTACATTGGTGTTATTAATGAACGTATTTAAAAATTCACTGGAGGCATTTCTTGGAAGTCTCTTCGAGGAGGACCTATCAAGATATGTGTCGAGGACAGTATTAAAGTCGCCCCTATTATCAAGTGTGTTTGTGAGATGTCTGGTATCAATGAAAAAACCTTCTGAAAGAATATAGGGTTATCTATGTTGGGAGTAGGGATGTCCCGATCCGATCACGCTATCGGAAATCGGGCCCGATCACGTGGTTTCAGACTCGATCGGAATCGGACGTTACCTCCCGATCAGGACTCGGATATGTAAATTAGGGGTGTAACGGTACATGTATTCGTAATTATTGAACCGTTTCGGTACGAGGCTTCCGGTTCGGTACGCATAGGCTACAAACCGAACGATTCCTAGGACCATTTTTCCTGCAGACAAAATCCCACAACGTTGCGCAACATCAAATGGCAAACGTAATGAAAGCGGAACGAAACTGCACTACTCATTATATTGTGCTTAACGGACCATTTATCAGTTCGGACCAGCAACATCTGTGTAACTGCAGCGCGAGATCAAGCGACACTGTGCTAAGAGATCCAGTGAAGAAAACATTTGAATTCGCCACTGAAGTAATAACATCGCTGCAAGATCTAGGGCCCTATTTTAACGATCTGAAACGCAAGTGGCAAAGCGCAAAGCGCAAGTAACTTTGTGGGCGGATCCCGGCGCTGTTGCTATTTTCCCGGCGGGATAAATGCCTCTTGCGCCTGGCGCAAATCTAAAAGGGGTTGGTCTGAAGTAGCTTCATTATTCATAGGTGTGGTTTGGGCGTAACGTGAAATAAACCAATCAGAGCGTCATCTCACATACCCTTTAAGAGCAGGCGCGCTTGTTCTAAAGCGGATTCCTATTATAACGGCGGATTTGCCAGGCGCGCGCCAGGAGCGGGTCACAGCCGAGGAGAGCAACGTTCTCGTCAGGGCCGTAAAACACAGAGAAGTGACATTGGGGATGGAGAAACCCACCCAAATTAACTTCTGTTAAACAGGCGTATGATAATTTGGGTTAATGTGTAAGCTACATGTATGCTTTTATAATAAATTGTCTATCTATCTATCTATCTATCTATCTATCTATCTATCTATCTATCGTAATAATGTATGATTTGCAAAAATGAAAACTGCTGCTTAGATGAGAGAATCAAAGTGTATGCGCATTGTGCACACGCTACATTGATTATGGCCAAGCATGCGCCCTTAAAATAGCATTATGAACAACCCGCACCGCGCCACTGACTTTAGACTAGGTTTTTTCTGGTCAGTGGCGCATTTGTTTTATAGAACAGCAAAATAGCATGAGGGAAAGTTTGCGCCGGAACACGCCTCCTCTTTGCGCTGAACCGCCCCGGGGAGCGCAAGTGTATTTCTTAGTTAACTGACGTGCGTCTGTGGAGGGAAAAGTCCGCTTTGCGCGGGTGCAAAATAGGAATGATACATGCGTCAGTGTACAAAGTCATTTGCGTCGGGTGCAAGATAGAGCCCCTAGTGTGAAGCATTCAAATTTCTCCGTTATTAACCGTAGATCTCTAATAGATCAAACAGCGCTGACGTGGGAACCAGGAGAAACATTGTGCCGTGAATGAACATGGATTTAATGTTGCACTTCAAAACTCAAATATTATATAAATATATATATATTTAAATGTTATTTTTATATATATATATTTAAATATTATTTTTAATGTGATTACCAAAACATAAACATTTTTTTTAATAAATAGGAAATTTCTCTGGCATTTCTTTCTTTTTGCTGTATCGTATCGAACCGAACCGCAAATTTTGTGAACTGTTACACCCCTAATGTATATTCTCATTATTTTTTTTATACACTTTTAAAACATTTTTATTTTTTGTTTACATGCCTGCCGGGTATTTTGAGTGGAGGTGCTATTTGTTTTTATATTAGACTTTCTATATTTACTGTTGCACTAAAGTTCAAAAGTGAAGATTTTATGTTATTTATTACTTGATTGTTCAAGCTCCCTCACAGAAGTGCTCTGTTTGTTAACAGAGTTGATGAATGTTAAATAAGGTGAATTAAATAAAAATCCTAATCATCCCTATATACTAATTGGCTTCATCACTCTGTCTCCTCTCCACCAGTAAGCTGGTGTGTGGTGGGCGTTCTGGCGCAATATGGCTGCCGTCGCATCATCCAGGTGGATGCTGCACATTGGTGGTGGTTGAGGAGATTCCCCCCTTCCATATGTGAAGCGCTTTGAGGTCCCAGAAAAAGCGCTATATAAATGTAACGAATTATTATTATTAAAATAAGGAACATCCTGGATCTGTTTTTTCTCTATTCTTTATTCTTTTTTTATGTATTATATAAGATTAGGATCGGGACTCAAAATCAAATGACTCGGACTCGAGGGCAAAAAAACCTGTTCGGGACATCCCTAGTTGGGAGCATATACAGGTCCTTCTCAAAAAATTAGCATATTGTGATTAAGTTCATTATTTTGCATAATGTAATGATAAAAATTAAACTTTCATATATTTTAGATTCATTGCACACGAACTGAAATATTTCAGGTCTTTTATTGTTTTAATACTGATGATTTTGGCATACAGCTCATGAAAACCCAAAATTCCTGTCTCAAAAAATTAGCATATTTCATCCGACCAATAAAATAAGTGTTTTTAATACAAAAATAAAAGTCAACCTTCAAATAATTATGTTCAGTTATGCACTCAATAGTCAATACTTGGTCGGGAATCCTTTTGCAGAAATGACTGCTTCAATGCGGCGTGGCCTGTGGCACTGCTGAGGTGTTATGGAGGCCCAGGATGCTTCGATAGCGGCCTTAAGCTCATCCAGAGTGTTGGAGATTCTCTATGGGGTTCAGGTCAGGAGAGCTGGCAGGCCAATTGAGCACAGTAATACCATGGTCAGTAAACCATTTACCAGTGGTTTTGGCACTGTGAGCAGGTGCCAGGTCGTGCTGAAAAATGAAATCTTCATCTCCATAAAGCTTTTCAGCAGATGGAAGCATGAAGTGCTCCAAAATCTCCTGATAGCTAGCTGCATTGACCCTGCCCTTGATAAAACACAGCGAACCAACACCAGCAGCTGACATGGCACCCCAGACCATCACTGACTGTTGGTATTTGACACTGGACTTCAGGCATTTTGGCATTTCCTTCTCCCCAGTCTTCCTCCAGACTCTGGCACCTTGATTTCCGAATGAAATGCAAAACTGAGCAACAGTCCAGTGCTGCTTCTCTGTAGCCCAGGTCAGGCGCTTCTGCCCTTTTTTTTGGTTCAAAAGTGGCTTGACCTGGGGAATGCGGCACCTGTAGCCCATTTCCTGCACACGCCTGTGCACGGTGGCTCTGGATGTTTCTACTCCAGACTCAGTCCACTGCTTCCGCAGGTCCCCCAAGGTCTGGAATCGGTCCTTTTCCACAATCTTCCTCAGGGTCCGGTCACCTCTTCTCGTTGTGCAGCGTTTTTTGCCACACTTTTTCCTTCCCACAGACTTCCCACTGAGGTGCCTTGATACAGCACTCTGGGAACAGCCTATTTGTTCAGAAATTTCTTTCTGTCTTACCCTCTTGCTTGAGGGTGTCAATGATGGCCTTCTGGACAGCAGTCAGGTCGGCAGTCTTACCCATGATTGCGGTTTTGAGTAATGAAACAGGCTGGGAGTTTTTAAAAGCCTCAGGAATCTTTTGCAGGTGTTTAGAGTTAATTAGTTGATTCAGATGATTAGGTTAATAGCTCGTTTAGAGACCCTTTTCATGATATGCTAATTTTTTGAGACAGGAATTTTGGGTTTTCATTTTCATGCCAAAATCATCAGTATTAAAACAATAAAAGACCTGAAATATTTCAGTTGGTGTGCAATGAATCTAAAATATATGAAAGTTTAATTTTTATCATTACATTATGGAAAATAATGAACTTTATCACAATATGCTAATTTTTTTAGAAGGACCTATATATTTGTGAGGGAAATGTTGTGGATTTCACCAATAACTATAATATAGCGGCCCTCTTTATCAGTGATTGTTTTTTTTTCTGTAAAAAGGGCCCACCTTTTCTCAGTAGAATGGCCGCACCTCTTCCTTTGGATGAAAAGTTTGAGTGGTAAACTTCCCCTATCCAATTTGCTTTTAACCTGCCATGCGAGCCACTCTTCAAGTGAGTTTTCTGTAAGAACATAATGTCTGAGGTCAGTGACTTTAGGTGGGTCAAAACTTTACCTCTCTTGACTGGGTTATTTACTCCGCGTACATTCCAGCTGGAAAATGTGAGACCCTTCATCCCTCTGCTGTCATTGTTTAACCGGAAAACGGAAGTTCAAAGACAATATTCTAAAGATGGCGGCGCCCTCGTTTCTCTGGTGCATAAGGTCTATAGCTAAGAAGGAAAACTGTAATCAGATTTGCATTGTCTGTATAATTTAAAAAAAGGAAATAGTTTAAATATGTATGACCAAAAACTTAACTGAGTTGCAACTCCAACGGAGGCAATAACACACTGAACATCTTCAATAACAGTGAGCCATTTCCACAGTTTAAAGAACTAACTGAACAATTGTCAGGGCTCTAGATGATATCAGAAAAATAAAAAATAAAAGGGTAACATTGCAAACCTCCATCTGTATGAGGCAGGACATAACATTTTGCAATTAGTATTCTAATGAGAATGGCGGTTTTACAGTCAGAGTTAAGGCACCAGCTGTGTGTGTGTATGAGTGTGCAACTCACATAGATAGGTGACAGCTGATGCTGCGCTAGCGCTAGCCATAAAAGCTAACTAGTAAGCACCAGTACATAACCACCTCTCTGAATACCTTGATTCTCAGCAGTGATTGCATCAGTTTAAGCGTCCTCCTGTCTCACTTCAGTCGAGCCCGATGTCGAGAACTGGGTTACGTTAAACAAACAAAATTTGTTCATGTAACTTAAACATAATGGAATTAAGTCATTTTAAGCGACCCAATTAAACTCTGAGCTGAGTGTTAAATGAACACTGAAGCAGTGTTAAAGTTAATGAGATAATTAAGTGAATAATTGAGTGATGATTGAGCATTATTGAAGACACCTGATGTTAACAAGCAGAATCACTGAAGGAGAAAAAAAACTGAATTGTAGGTCGCCATTATTGTGATCAGTGTTTGTTTAGTTGGGCTCTTGACCATCATTAAATTTAGATTTTGTTTGGCTGCTGTGTCTGAGTTATAACAGCCAGATGAACAAATAAATAAGGTGATCTGATGGTGTTGGTTGTGTTTTAACATAATCATTATTTCACAATCATTTGACCTGAACTCGTATAGAACCCAATTTCTGAGTTAAGTTTACCTTATGGATTATAGCAGCACTGTCATTGTAGAGAATACCATTTTTAGCCTTTTCAATGAAATCCAAATGATCAAATCAATAAAAAAAAGAAACTTCTAAAAAAACACTTGTATGCAGGCACACACAGACATCAAGAATTAGCGTATGAATCTCAGCAATGGTGACAAACAGATCACCTCTGAACATAAGCTCATTATTTATTCATGCAGCAATGCATGATGGGAGCCATGAATGAGTTTTGATTGCTGGCACCCAGAATGCACTGCAACATGCTTTATAAATGTCACCATTGTTGAGATTCACAGGCTGATTCTTGATGTCTGTGTGTGCCTACTTAAAATATTTTTTTTTTTAGAAGTTTCTTTTTGTTTCTTTTTTATTGATTTGATCATTTGGATTTCATTGAAAATGCTAAAAATGGTATGCTCTACAATGACAGTGCAGCTATAATCCATAAGGTAAACTTTACTTAACTAATAGAAATTGGGTTCTATATGAGTTCAGTGATTCAGGTCAAATGATTGTGATATAATGATTATGTTAAAACACAACCAACACCATCATGTCACCTTTTCTATTTGTTCATCTGGCTGGTATAACACATGTACAGCAGCCAAACAAAATCTAAAGTTAATGATATGAGGTTCAAGAGCCCAACTAAAACAAACACTGATCACCATAATGATTGATCACCAAATTCTGGTTTTCTCCTTCAGTGATTCTGCTTGTTAACATCAGCTGTCTTCAATAATGCTCAATCATCACTCAATTATTCACTTAATTATCTCATTAACTTTAAAACTGCTTCAATGTAACCCAGTTACGTGCAGCCTGTTGACATAAAAAAAGTTAATTAAAGCCAACATATCAGAACCTGATGACATAAAAAAGTTAATTAAAGCCAACATATAATTTATTTGAGTGTGTTGAATTTACATGAACAAATTATGTTTGTTTAAGGTAACCCAGTTATGTGCAACCTGTTGACATAAAAAAGTTAATTTATGGAACCTGTTGACATAAAATTTTTTACTTAAAGCCAACATATCATTGCATGCAACACATTGAAAAAGAAGAACTCTGAGGACAGGAAGCCTGCAAAAAATGTCAGAAAACCTTGTAAGGCAGAAGTGAATTATCTACCACCTTACCCAGCTAGGGAAAATCAGGAAAGTTTGGAACACGAGACTTTATCTACTGACTGAAGTGAAAAAGAGGGACAATACCATTGTGGTCAACGGAAAAATGACAAAAACATTTGCTCTCCGAAGAAATGAGGTGGTTGAACTGTGCCCCAGTGTTGCAGCCCCATTGTCAAAGTTAAGTGGAAAGTCAAAGTCTAAGGCTATTTGAGAATGTGCCAACTCTTATAGCTGGATGGATTTCAGTATGTGGGTGGATGACGTGACATGGCAGTTTTGCTGTCTTCAGTGTCAAACATGTATGAATAAAAATATATATTTGCCAAAAACCTTCTCAATATTGTGCAAAACATTATGCTTTATGTGAACATATTCAACATTAAAACAGTTCATCACTCATTTTTTCAGAATTTTCAACCAAACATTACAAAACTCATATGGTGTGACTGTCCGGCACTTGTTTCTCAAAGTGAGAACTTGAATAAAACTAAAAAAAAAAATGCAGAAAAATAATACAGATATCTATTCTAGTGAGCCTACTCTTTTCAAAGTCCAAGCATAATGTTTTGAGTCAGTTCTAATCAAAAAGGTTTTGTCACACAAATCAAAATCATATGGTGTGACACTATTTTTGGATATTTGAACGGGCAACTGTTTTGACACCCTTGGGAAGGAGAGGACCTTCTTCAGCAATGTTGTACAGAACTAGCAGTGTATTGCTGCTGTACTGAGGTGAGTCATCATTTTTATATTTACAATAAATCAGATCTTGTTATAAGTCCCACTTCCAGATATCTTTAGGTGTGACACATTTTTTATAAAAATGCAAAAGAAATGTTATTATTTTGTCATAATTACATGTAAATCTATGCTGCTTTGTTATAGCTAGCATGTTGTTAGTATGCTAATGTGTAGCTACAAGACTCAAGGTTGTGCTAAGTGCAGAAAACATCATATGGTGTGACATGTCTGCCTGTCATATATAACAATAAATAACAAAGTCCAATGTATGTTTTGTCCTTTTAAACATTTATTCGGGTCCATCATCACATAAAAGCTGTAATTATCCACCATCGATTGTGTTTAGTTTAGTTTTATTCGGTGATACAGATTGCTAGTTCATCAGACAGACACAGCAGACCCCTTCACAGAAACCTCAGAATGCTGTTTAAGTCAATGTTGTCTTCATCTCAAACCATACATTTCCTTTTCTTTTGTCAACTTGAGGCAGATAATGATGACAAGTGCAGAGAGGTCAAAGAGATACAGGGAGAGACTGGATTCAGACGCTGCAAAGAGAGAGGAGTTGCTGAGGAAAAGAAAAGAAAAGAAAAGAAAAGAAACAACAACTGTCTTTTTCCATTCACTGGGAAATGGAAAGGTCTGAGGGTGCTTTCACAAAATGCCTTGAGGCAGATGTTTTGGCACTATATGAAAAAGGTAACACTTTATTTTGATGGTCCACTTTAGACATTCTACTGACTATAAGTAACTGCAACTACATGTTAACTTACTCTATTAACCCTAACCTAGCAGTCTACTAATACTCTGAGTTAGTTGTAATTACTTACAGTTAGTAGAATGTTTATAGTGGACCATCGAAATTTAATCCATTAATAATTAAACAATTATTTGATGTTTTGCTACAAGTTATTCACAAGTTTTATTCAAGAATGTTAGCCTGACATTCGTACTTCCGCTCAATTTCATTTCGCTTCTGTACTCAGTCTGAGACAGCGGCCTATCTATCCGTTTTCCTCTGGCCTGAAAGCCGTGACGTAGTCGCTAAGTGCCGAGTTTAAGATTAGGTTAGGGAAATCGAAAACGACCACGGATATGGAGACGCGGATGCAATTCGCTCAGTTGTGGAGAATATTCCCGGCATTAGCAAACTGAAGCCCGAACAAGAAGAGTGTGTATTAAACATTTTGAATGGAGGTGATGTCGTGGCCCTACTCCCTTTGGGAAAAGTTTAATTTATCAACTATTACCGATCGTCAGCGAGAAACTGGGGAGCCTTTTGACAGGTCAGTGTCTCCTTTCTTTTCCAGTTCTTAAATATTGCCATGACATGCTGTAATCTTGCAATGAAGTTGCAGCATTTCCGACAGACTCGAGATGAACAGAGAGCTGTGTTTAACAGAACTAATCCTAACTTTGACAGTGGGCTGCAAATATTTTTTTGTTTCTCTCTACTGTCAAATATCAGTTTAGAGGCCCTGATTGTACCGTGGATGCGTAGATTAACTTCGCATAATCTGCAAAAGTCGTTTACAGTCATGTTCACTCTTTCGCTCGCATCATCAAGTGTTTACAGCAGGTTTACAGTGGAAGTTCGATCATAGATTTGAGTTCGATGCATGATGTCTGTGGTTCGATGCGGCTGTGTCGGTGCATAACATACGTCATATATAAACTTATCTGATTGGCTTACGGGTAACCAATGATTTTAAACTTCAGACAAGCGCCCCCTAGTGAGAGAAAACACTTCTCTATTATGCCATTCCAGACTCTGTCTACGAAGCAAAGTGAAGTAGCAGAGTCTGGTATAGGCTTTATGCCGAGCGTCACGTGACCAACCCGGAAAACAGATCACATCGCTTCCGATTCAGGTCTTTTGTATGTGCTTCATGAATTTTTTTGCGGTTTTACTCAAGATAACTTAAAAGGAGCAAGCAAAAATTTGCACAACCAATGTCCCTCGCATGTGCAGATTGATATTTAAAAGTTCTTTTTATTTTTCTTCTTCACACTAACGTTTAGATATTTAAATAGCATAAAACACCAATAACAAAGTGAACAGTAGGTTAGCTGATTACCTTAAATCCATAGATATATCGTAGTTAGTTCTTACGGCCGTTAACACTTTCACTGACAAGCGGATGCAATGAGACTCGCTTTCCGGATCTTTCTCAATGACATGGAAAATGTTAGCCTTTTTTTGCTTTTATTTTTCATATCTTAAAACTGCTGTCTTACATTTTTATATAGATTTGTTTTATTTGTGCACAAAATACAGAATAAAAGCATGTTTGATAAATAAAAGTGCATTATGTATTCCTTATTATCTTAACATGAAAAAGGCATTAAATGTTATAATTGAGTAAATTCTGCTTGATTTATTTGTGAGGGAACTTAAATTAAAAAAGCACATTCCACTAATAACATTACATTCATCATGTGCCATAAACTAAATAATTTAGGAAATGTTACTTAATTTATTTGGGTAGATTTCACTAAAAAAACAAACCTTAAAATCTACTCAAATATAGCCTAATACGTGCAATATTGTTACCATCATTTTTTTTAAGTAGATAGCATGTACATTTTTTTTTATAGTGTACGTTTATCCTAGTCCTATCCTAGTAAACTGGTTTATCCTAGTTCTGCTCACAAACGCTCAACTCCCAGCATGCACTCCAACAGAGAGAGAGAGAGAGAGAAAGAGAGTGTGTGTGGTGTCTCGTGCTTGTTTTTCTTTTTTCTATCTAAAGGGGAAATGATGTCAGAGGGGAAATATTTTCGACTCTGCTTGTGCATTAGAGATTCATAGTGTCTAATGTACAAGCCAAAGGGATTAGGGCGGCCAGCTCAGAGTCAGGGGCAGCCCCAAAGTCTAAGGCTATTTGAGAATGTGCCAACTCTTATAGCTGGATGGATTTCAGTATGTGGGTGGATGACGTGACATGGCAGTTTTGCTGTCTTCAGTGTCAAACATGTATGAATAAAAATATATATTTGCCAAAAACCTTCTCAATATTGTGCAAAACATTATGCTTTATGTGAACATATTCAACATTAAAACAGTTCATCACTCATTTTTTCAGAATTTTCAACCAAACATTACAAAACGTCCCGGGTTACGTATGTAACCCTAGTTCCCCGAAGGGACGGACGCTGCGTGTAATCGCAGTGGGAACGCCCCCAGCGTGACGCGTCTGAAGCATGAATGAAATCAGTCAATGGAGAGAATGAGCGTACGGCGAGTGACGTCATAGACCAGGAAGCCACAAATATCCCCTGAGCACACCACACGCCAGCTTAAAAGTCACTGAAGCAGCGACCCAAGGGGATGCCGAGAGTATGGCAGGACACGCAGCGTCCGTCCCTTCGGGGAACTAGGGTTACATACGTAACCCGGGACGTTCCCCTTCAGGGACTACCGCTGTGTGTAATCGCAGTGGGAACGCAATACCCACATCCCCATACGACCAAATCCCCGTCGTGTGTCATTAGGAGACACAAGCCGACGAGAGAACCTGAGCCCCGGGAGTGGAGCTAAGGTCAAGGGAATAAAATCTGACGAAAGTGTGCGGTGAGGACCAGCCTGCCGCATCACAAACGTCCTGAAGAGAAGCTCCTGAAAGAAGAGCTGTAGAGGCAGCCATACTCCTGGTGGAATGAGCCCTTACAGCCAAAGGTGAAGGCTGATGGGCCGAACCGTAAGCAAGCGAGATAGCCTCGACCACCCACTTGCTCATCCTTTGCTTAGATGCAGGACACCCTCTCTTAGGTGACCCAAAACAGACAAACAGTTGTTCCGATCTCCTCCACAGAGCAGCTCTGTGGACATACGCATCTAAAGCCCTAACAGGGCACAGCAAATTAAGTTTCCTCTGGTCTGACGTCAGAAAAGGCGGAGGACAGAAAGCCTGCAGAACTATAGGTCTAACCAAAGTAGTCGGCACCTTAGGAACATAACCTGGTCTCGGACAGAGAAAGGCCTTAACCATACCAGGAGCAAATTCCAGGCACGAGGGAGCCACCGAAAGTGCTTGAATATCACCAATCCTTTTTAGAGATGAAATAGCAAGAAGAAGGATAGTCTTAAGAGTAAGAAACTTTTCCGAAACTTCCTCGATGGGCTCAAAAGGAGCAAGGGAGAGACCTTCTAAGACGATGGCCAGATCCCAAGCTGGTACCCTTGTGCGAACTGCAGGCCTCAGCCTCAGGGTGCCACGAAGGAAGCGAGATATAAGTGGGTGTTTCCCGAGGGAACCTCCACTTGAAGGGGCGTGGTAAGCAGCTAAGGCCGCCACATACACCTTCAGTGTGGAGTGGGATAACCCTGTGGAGAGACGGTCCTGCAGGAAATCCAGCACTGTACCAACCGGGCAGTAAACTGGGTCCTGCTGGCGCTCTCCACACCAAGAGGTGAAAAGCTTCCACCTCGCGGCATATAACTTCCTCGTGGAGGGAGCTCTGGATTGGAGGATGGTCTCAACGACCTCAGCCGAGAGACCAGAATCTATGAGCTGGGCCCCCTCAGAGGCCAAGCCCACAGCCTCCATAGCTCTGGACGGGGGTGAAGGATCGACCCACTCGCCTGAGAGAGCAGGTCTCTCCTGATCGGTATCTCTAGGGGAGAGCCGTCGAGGAGAGACACTAGGTCCGAAAACCATACTCGGGCCGGCCAGAACGGGGCTATAAGCAGGAGACTGAGCCCGTCCCGGCGAACCCTCTCCAGAACTCCTGGGAGCAGAGCGATCGGGGGAAAAGCGTACAGGCGTGACCTCGGCCACGGATGTACCATAGCATCCAACCCCAGTGGGGCTGGCTGGCTGAGAGAGAACCACAGTGGACAGTGTGATGTCTCTCGGGACGCAAATAGGTCTACCTCGGCACGACCGAAATGTCCCCATAGGAGCTCCACCACCTCGGGGTGAAGACTCCACTCCCCGGGCCTCGGCCCCTGCCTCGACAGGATGTCTGCCCCCTGATTCAAATACCCCGGGAGATAAATAGCTCTGAGAGAGAGAATTTTCCCCTGGGACCATAGAAGGATCTGACGTGCCAGTTTGTAAAGCGGGCGAGAACGCAGACCCCCCTGATGGTTGATGTAAGAGACCACCGATGTGTTGTCTGTCCGGACAAGAACATGGTGGCCTCTTAGGTCTGGGAGGAAATGTTTCAGGGCCTGAAACACTGCCAACATCTCTAGACAATTTATGTGCCATAGACGGTGATGGTCCCCCCACAGACCCTGAGCCGGGCGACCACTCATGATCGCCCCCCAACCCGTGAGAGAGGCATCTGTCGTTAGCGTAACGCGACGACAAGGAGCTCCCAACACAGGGCCTTGGGACAGAAACCAAGGATCTTTCCACATAACCAGGGCGCGATGACACCGTCGCGAACTCATGATCATGCGAAGCGGATTTCCCCTCGGGGAGAATCCCTTGGTTCTGAGCCACCACTGTAACGGTCTCATGTGCAGGAGGCCAAAAGGTATCACGTTGGACGCAGCTGCCATGAGACCTAACAGTCTCTGGAACTGTTTTACAGTGGATGACCGGCCTAGCTTGACTTGATCTACTGTGGCAAGAATCGAAGCAACACGAGCAGGTGACAATTGTGCCTGCATCGTCGTCGAATCCCACACTACACCGAGAAAAGTGGTTCTCTGTAATGGAGAAAGAACACTCTTCTTGGCGTTGAGTCTCAACCCCAACCTCTTGATGTGAGCCAGAACGACATCTCGATGCCGAACCGCCTGTTGTTCCGATTGAGCTAGGATTAACCAATCGTCTATATAGTTCAGAATACGGATGCCCTGCAGCCTGAGCGGAGCTATAGCTGCATCCATACACTTCGTGAACGTGCGGGGTGACAGTGCTAGGCCGAACGGAAGAACCCGATATTGGTACGCTTCGCCCCCGAAAGCGAACCTCAGGAACTTCCTGTGTTGAGGGAGGATAGATACATGGAAGTAAGCGTCCTTTAGATCTATCGTGACAAACCAGTCCTCGGATCTGATTTGTGACACGATCTGTTTGAGAGTGAGCATCTTGAATTTGAGCTTTCCTACAGTGCGATTTAAGACACGCAGATCTAGAATGGGACGCAGCCCTCCATCTTTTTTCGGAACGATGAAGTACCGGCTGTAGTATCCTAACTCCCTGCTGGGTGGAGGAACCCGTTCTATAGCCCCTTTTTGCAGCAGAGTTTTTACCTCCTGTTCTAATACCAGAGCCTGCTCGGGGCCCACCACCGTGGGCAGAACCCCTCTGAACTGAGGTGGACGCGTTCTGAACTGAATAGCGTACCCGTTCTTTATAATATTCAGGACCCACTGAGAAACATTGGGAAGCATTTCCCATTCCGCCAGGAACTCTACTAAGGGAACCAGCCTCTCGAGGCTGGCCTCTGGATGAACATCCCGAGTGACAGACACAGCGCCCTGTAACATACTGGCAGGAAACAGCTGGTCTGAACACTCCACAACCCTCCTCGGAGGGGGCGAGCGTCCCTCGGGAAATCGCTCGCCGAGTCTCTCTACGCCCTGTGTAGGCAGGGTTAGTAGAACAGACCCCTGAGGGCATCGGGAAAGACAGGGCACCGTGTTCTTGTGCGGTGAACTCAAGTCTCTCCCGATGGGGACCACCCTCAGAGTCCTGACGTTCAGCCCGTCAGGATTTTTTCGACGCGGCCTTCCTGGCGACAATGACTGTCCTCAGATCAGTCCTGCCCCGAGACGGCCGCGCCGGGGAGCGCCCCGCCTCGTCCCTCCAGTTTCCCTGCGGGGGGGCACGAGACGCGACACTCCGCTTCTGCTGTGCTCTTCTTGAAGAGGAAGAACTCGACGGCTGGGACTGCCCTTTTCGCTCAGCAGCCCCAGTGACACGAATCTTGAGAGGGATAAATTTAGAAAAAGCAGCCGCCTGTTTTTTCTCTTCCTGGAACCTCTCCGTGACCGAGTGAAGAGCGTCACCGAAGAGGCCCGCAGGCGAAACAGGAGCATTTAAAAGGAGAGACTTATCTTTTTCTTTCATCGATGTTTGACTCAACCATAAGTGCCTCTCTGTGGCCACCATGGCTGCCATAGATCGACCAACAGATTTAGCGGACTCTCTGGTGGCACGCAGAGTGAGATCAGCAGTCTGCCTAAGTTCGCTAATCATATCAGCCGAAATTTCACCCCCCTCAGAAACATCTTTGAGCAGGTCGGCCTGATAAGCCTGCATAATAGCCATCGTATGCAAACACGCAGCCGCCTGCCCAGCCGCCGAGGAAGCCTTCCCCACCAGCACCGAGGTATTTTTTAGTGGTCTAGATGGAAGAGCCGGCGCTTTAAGTGAAACCGAAGAAGCAGGAGAGAGATAGCTCGCGAGCGTCTCCTCCGCCTTCGGCATCGTCACATAACCAGCAGATTTTGCACCAAAAATGTTACCATAAGCATTAGATTGATTCGTGTAAATTCTGCTAGAAACCGGTCTAACCCAGGTCTTTGAAACTTCAGCATGAAGGTCTGGGAAGAACGGCAAGCACCGGCGAGAAGGTTGAGGTCGTGCAGACAGAAATCTATCATCTAGTTTGCTTTTAATTTTAGAATCCTGTCTATCAGCTGGCCACTCGATACTGAGCCTTTCAACAGCCCGAGATAACACATCCATCAAACCTTCTTCATTTGCAGTATAATGTGTGACACTAGAACCCTCTGATGCAAAACTTTCGACATCCAGATCCTCAGAACTGGATAATCTTAATTCAACATCGTCATATGCCTCCACCTGGGCAGAAGTAACCGCCGCAGCGCGTGCTTCCGAAGCCGGGTGAGAGGCACCGGATCCCGCCGGAGAAAGCTGAGATAGGGCGGGGCCCGTCTCAACATCGCCGGTGAGATCCATCTGCGAACCCCAAGTCAAGCGCCGCCGCTCTGCCTCAACAGAAGCGGGACCCGAGCCTTGGGGAGCTCGCAGCAAACCACTCTCCTCAAAGAGCGATCGCCGCGAGCGCAGAGTTCTAAGAGGAAAGCGTTCGCAATGCTGACAGTCGACTCCCTCGAGAGCCGACTGGGCATGCTGAACACCCAGACAAGCCACACATAACTCGTGTGAATCCCCACCCGTGATATATCGAGTACAGGGGGGAACACACTTTCTATACTGCTCGCTCATATTGTTTTTTTTATATATATATCTATATATAGTGATAAACTCCTGACAGAACAGACAAACACAATCGACAGATTCAGACACACGCACAGAGCTGCTGAAGTGACAAAAAGCTGGCGTGTGGTGTGCTCAGGGGATATTTGTGGCTTCCTGGTCTATGACGTCACTCGCCGTACGCTCATTCTCTCCATTGACTGATTTCATTCATGCTTCAGACGCGTCACGCTGGGGGCGTTCCCACTGCGATTACACGCAGCGGTAGTCCCTGAAGGGGAACTCATATGGTGTGACTGTCCGGCACTTGTTTCTCAAAGTGAGAACTTGAATAAAACTAAAAAAAAAAAAATGCAGAAAAATAATACAGATATCTATTCTAGTGAGCCTACTCTTTTCAAAGTCCAAGCATAATGTTTTGAGTCAGTTCTAATCAAAAAGGTTTTGTCACACAAATCAAAATCATATGGTGTGACACTATTTTTGGATATTTGAACGGGCAACTGTTTTGACACCCTTGGGAAGGAGAGGACCTTCTTCAGCAATGTTGTACAGAACTAGCAGTGTATTGCTGCTGTACTGAGGTGAGTCATCATTTTTATATTTACAATAAATCAGATCTTGTTATAAGTCCCACTTCCAGATATCTTTTGGTGTGACACATTTTTTATAAAAATGCAAAAGAAATGTTATTATTTTGTCATAATTACATGTAACGTTAACGTTAGCTGAAACGTATTTTCGACAGAGAGAAATGGTTTACATTGTTATAATTGGTATAACGTTGGTACAACACCTGATATTGTGTTCACTTTTAACACCCACAATGATTTAATTCGAATGAATGAATGAGTTTTGTGTTTTATTCAGGTGTTGCACCTGTTATAACAGGAGACTTTGTGTTTACCAACTGATAATAATCTTAATATGATTGTACTAAATTACTCCTATATCTGCTACTATTATGTATCAATATAGTATACACTGAGGTACTATGTATTAATATATAATACACTGAGGTACTATGTATTAATATACACTGAGGTACTATGTATTACTATGTATTAATATATAATACACTGAGGTACTATATGTATTAATAAATTATACACTGAGGTACTATGTATTAATATATAATACAATAATACACTGAGGTACTATGTATTAATATATAAAGTACTGAACAGTTACTGAACAATGTACTGAATAGTTACAAGTTTAAAGTGAATAGTTACAATTTTATTTACTCTAGTAATGGAAGATGGCATCCAAACACAAAAAGCACAGGGCTATGAGCGAAGAGGAGTGGATGTCACGCCTGCAAAGGTTTGCTACTGTAGGGGTCTGGCCTTCTGAGGCAGGAAACAGGCCGTCACCCCGCCAGAGAAAGTGGCATGACCTGTATCTGAAGGTAAATTTAGATAAAGTGTTATGTGTACAATCATAAAACATAAAGCTATGTCATATTGAAATGGGTCACATTCTTATGATTCACTGCCAAACAATATTACAGATTGAAAAATGTCTAGTGCAGTTTAGGGGACAAATGAATGAATGAATGAGGCATTTATATAGCGCTTTCATATGTACTACTATACACCCAAAGCGCTTTACACTCATATCAGGGATTCTCTCCTCAACCAGCACCAGTGTGCAGCATCCACTTGGATGATGCGACGGCAGCCACAGTACAACGGCGCCAATGCGCTCACAACACACCAGCTATAGTTGGAGAGGAGAGAGAGTGATAGAGCCAATTCAGTGGATGGGGATTATTAGGAGGCCATGATTGGCAGGGGCCAATGGGTGGAATGTGGCCAGGGCACCGGGGTTACACCCCTACTCTTTACGAGAAGTGCCATGGGATTTTTAATGACCACAGAGAGTCAGGGCCTCGGTTTAACGTCTCATCCGAAGGACGGTGCTCCTTCGGAAATGCCTTTGTTTAGAGGGACACAGACATGTATTTGTGGATTTCATATAGCAAAGGTATCAACAATCTTTTCCTAAAATTATTAAGTGTTGGTGTTGTTGTCTCTATTATTAAATTTCATTTTCTTTTCTCTTAACCTGTAGCCTTCCAGGTCAGTGTCCTTTTCAATGACACCAGGTCCCTCATCTGCATCATCTGCCGCTACACCTGCTCTCATGGCAACATCTGGCCAGATGGCAACACCTGCTCTCACGGCAACATCTGGCCAGATGGCAACACCTGCTCCCACACCCCGCAAGTCAACTTTGACTATGGCATCAGTACGTAATGAGTATTTACTGATAACTGATACTGATATTTACATTTTTAGCATATTCAAATATATGCCTTCGCTATTGCCGCCCCCACCCTCTGGAACTCACTCCCTACATCCATTAGAAACTCCTATTCACTAACAAACTTCAAATCAGTACTCAAAACCCACTTGTTCAAACTAGCTTTTCCTTAAAACCCACTTTTTGTTTTGTTTTATTTCCCCATGTGAAGCGTCTTTGAGTGTCCTGAAAAGCGCTATAAAAGTCTGATGTATTATTATTATTATTATATGCATTTTAATTTACAAGGCTACACTTAAAATGACTTTTTATAAAACTTTTTTCAGTTTATAAAGCCACGGTTCGGTGGGTCCCACGGTGCCGCTTTAAAGCCCAACTTAGATTTGGGCAGGAAGCATGCAACCAAGGTAATGTAAAGAGAATGACAGGTTGAATTTGATTTTACAATCATATAATCAATCGTATAATACAATCGTATAATATGCACTCTAATTCTTGTTATGCCTGGGTATTCTTGTGAGGCTACTGTTAATTTCAACCCATAAAGATATGTTAAACTTATGTTGTCATTGCTGTAATTCCTAATAAGGGCAGATTAATATTATATATAATGTAGTAAACTGTGGTTATATTCTCTCAGCCCATCAGTTGCACTTCCGACTCTTCTGCCATGTCCAGCACTGTCACAAGTGCCATAACAAGGAGGACACCATCGCCTGCCTGCAGTCCCAGGATGTACATTCAGACTGTCTCTCCTCTGTCTCTTCCTCCCTCTCCGGTGTCCACAACCACATCTTCAATACCATCGGTAGTTGCTAGAGCTGTGAGAAACTCTTAAATTAAGTGGTTTTCTTCACAATGACACTTAACTTCAAATAATCATCCTTCATTATTTGCCTTTTTTATTTATAAAGGAAGTGTCAGCTGCCGCCTCCTCCTCTGGTACCTCATCTGCTCCTCTTGCCACTGCACCCTCTGGATCTGCCACTGCCACCCCCTTTTTTGTCAGCTCTGCTGCTCCATCTGTGGTTGGTCGCTCAGCTAACCCCACTGCTGACATTGAGACTGCTCCTGGTTCAGATCCTGGCTGGCTGCCTGCCAAGCTGATAGGGACCATACCACCTCAGGATCAGAAGTGGATTTCATCTGCTCTGTGGAGGAACCACCGGCTGCGCACTGACCTGAAGCTGTGGTATGATCCACCGGAGCCAGCGCTTATTTATCATCAGGCCCCCACTCCAGAGCATTTTTTCACACACCGGCTTCTCCTGTGGATGCCATACCACCTTTGGAAGGTCAGGCTGTGCTGTCCTGTGTGTGGAAAGCTTCCCTCCCTGGAAGAGCTTGCCAACTCCCGCTGCCTCAACCGGACTAGATCTATTCTCAAAGACACTGTCCACCCTGCCCACCACCTATTCAAACTGCTTCCCTCTGGCAGGCGCTATATGTCAATGAGAGTACGCACTGCCAGATTAACAAAGAGCTTTTTCCCCTGGGCCATACGCTCATTGAACAAACAATAACCCTGCGGAATAAAGGTAATTCCTCCTCTCACTATCCTTCTGTCATGACCAACCACATTGCCTCTAGACATGATCTCATCTGCGAACATTCTAATTTGTATGCTGAAACCTGCTGCTATGTCGAAACCGCTGCTTTTGTACACATATGTGTGTGGGAGGGTGTGTGTTGTCGGGGAGGGAGAGGAGAAAGGGATGGGGGTTTTTGTTTGTCTGTTATATTTATCTATTAGTGTGTATTTTGTCTAAAGCACTGATCTGGAGTAGCACTTGGAATTTCGTTGTGTTAATACACTGTATTTATGCAATGACAAATAAAGCTTGAAATTGAAATTGAAAACAGCTCACAGGTTATGGAGCCCACAAGCGAGCCCGCCAGGTTTTGGATGTCGATAGGTACTACCTGATGATCACGGAGACCCTCTGGTGCAGTGCCGCTGGTTGTAAGACGAGTTACATTTCCAGTAGCAAGACCATCTTGGACCAGCTGGATTTGGCACACAGAATGGAGTTCCGACTGATCCTGACACGAAGGTGAGTATACTGAAATGATTTAGCCTGTGTCATTCAAACACACTAGAAATTAGCTTGTTTTAATGTTTGCCACTTTTTCACTTTGTTCCTTAATACAGATACGCTTGTGACATGCGGGTGATCCGTTTTCTGAGAGAGAGGACCTTGGGTAATAGCCCCAGCCGCTTGGTCAGGCAGGTGAGGGAAAATCACAGCGAGGAGTGGCTTAAGCGTGTTTGTCGCTACCTTGGCGCATGCTCAGACTTTGTTGCCCAGCCAAGCCTGCTCCCTGTCCAGGACCCTCCGAAGCCAGTGGCTATTCCTTCCCACAGGTGGATGCTGGCTGTTTATGGCAGAGACATCTTAAGCAGATTGGATCACATCAAAGCCAGCATAACATCAACCTTTGGCAATATATTAAAAATGGATTCCACAAAAAAGGTCAATATTTTTTACTCTTACCACTGTAGAATCACACCTTACAAACAAAAGTCTAAAATACAACATTAGCATTAAAGACGTCTGAAAAATTTAATTATTGCTTTGTGTAAAAAACAATATTATTTCAGTGTTTTACATATAAAATAAACTGTTTATTTGGGCTTTAGGCACTCACTGTCTTTTGTGTGATCACAGATCACCAAGAAGCTATCAGGCCTTGCCAAGGGGACCGCCTTGTGGCTTACATCTGTGAGCAATGAGGTGGGCCAAATCCTCATCAGTGTCCTGACTGCTCAGGAGGGTCCTGCACTTGACACCATGGCTGCTGATCTCATCCACAGGTACAGCAATGCTGCTGTGGCTCCTCCTCGGCTTCTCTTTGTGGATTGTGAATGTTGTCGGGAGGGCACTGGACAGACAAAACTCAAACAAAGATTTGGTGGGTGGCCAGACCTGGTTGTAAAGCTGGTTGTAAAGCTTGACATATACCACTACATTACAAAGGGGGGCATTGTCTTGCCAAACTACAGATGTGCGATAGGGTCCACATCACTTGAATCCTTCCACTTGCATCTGAACAGGTTCATTCCAGGTCAGTAGGAATCACTTTTTATTCATCAGCAAGATTACATATTTGGAGTTAAACATTTTTAATTAGATTTTAATTACATTTTTTTAGACAATTTCAATTTTAATTTTAATTCTTGTCGGTAGAGCATGAGACTCTTAATCTCAGGGTCGTGGGTTCGATTTATTAATGTTTTTCTCATTGTATGGAATGGATACATGTTTATGTTTATATATATTTTATATTTATTTATTACCCATATGAATATGGAGTTCCTTGAAATGTACTATACATATTAGATATATATGCCTATATAATAATAAAAATATATAGGCCTATAATAATAATAATAATATTAGTTAACCTGCGTTTTGTAAAATCAGTGTTTTGACTCAGGCTCACAGAATGATTAATGATAAAAAGTTATTACTATATTCATATGTGTTGTTTGTATGTATGTATTTTTACATATTTGCTTGAGAAAAAATACCCAATTCATTGATACAATCTAATTTAAACATGAAATAAATTAGAATTGAAAGTACTTCAACAATGTAATTGTCTTCTCTGAGTGAATGTTGGCAATAAATAAAGGATTGCTGTTTAAATATATTAAACATTTATTACAAAATATACATCTTAATTATGTCTTTCTCTCTCTCACACACACACACACACACACACACACACACACAGTAAGCATATAAAAATGAATTGAATAATTAAATATACAATACAAATATAAAATAAATAAACCAAATAAAAAAGTAATAAAGGTAGAAGATTCTGGTCAACTGGTAAAAAATATACAAAAGACAAAATCAACACTCCTTACAAGGCTCACACCAAAAACTGTAATATACAGTGTGTGTTTTCTGTTATGTTAATTATTTTATGTGGGATGAATATTGAACAGTTTATTTCTTATCTGCCCTCTTCCTCCGCATCTCCTCCATCCATTGGTCAAGTGGAATACCAGCATTTTGGGGACAGTATATGTACCCATAATACTGGCTGTGGCCACTTTCTTTGTTGCGGGGCTGTTGGCACTGACTGCATTTATTTTTGTCAACTTTCCGATTGTAAGTCCTCCGGGCAGATGGTGGGGAGGAAAGCGGGCCAGCAGGAGTAATCCGTTTGGATGCATAGGCTTGTGGGGTCGAAAACACATACACAAGAGGGTTACTGGCAGGGCTGGGGCCGAAGACAGTAGGCAAAGGGGCAGGGGTAGGTGGAGATGTCTGCTGAGGGAACAACTGCCTCTGAGCTGGCAACCTTGGGCAGACAGACTGCAGAGAATCTGTGCGTTGGGCCGGAGCTGCAGACTTCCTCTTGACCACTGCTTGTCCTGCTGTACTTGGAGGCAAGTGGTACTGATGTTGAGGGCCAGGCTGTGATGGTGCAGCAGTGGGGCGTACCTGTACTGGTGGGAGAGGTACGGGAGCAACAGGAATGGACGCAGGCAAGTTGACCCCTTGCAGTAGAATATTACATTCCTGCCTCTTCAGTCGCTTGTTGTGCCATTGAATTAGTGTCGATTGATTAACATCAAACAACTGCAGAGTAGAGCTCTGCATGACTGCACCATTACCCAGGACTTGTTGTCTGATCTTGCTGTAGTCTCTGAGAATTAGAGTCCATCTAGTCAGTGCATATGTACCCTGTTTTTTTTTTGGACATTTATGGATGTCACAGAGTTTTACAAAGATGCACTCTACCAGACGACAACAGTCTGGCCACTGGGCAGGGGATCCTGTTGATCCTAGGACGCAACGTGTCATGCTCTCCACACCTGGCGTAAATTCAGGTTTCTTTTTAGAGCACCTGAAGCGTCCTGTTGTCAGGCGCGACTTGTACCGTGGAGAGTACGCCACACGCTGCTGGTCATATGGTAGAAGGTTCTGCCACAGAGCTATGATGGTACTGGCCTGCTGGGAGTTAAGTGTTTGTCCAGTTTCATTCCTCAGTCCCACCAAGTACTCTGCCAGGCTGTCCACTCTGTCCATCCCTGGGATACTGCGCTCATCCACAGCCTGGTAAATATATGAATATATAAAAATAAAATAACAACAATATATCACAGGCAGAAAAATAGCACATCTTTCGCACTGTTTACATGTCACAAAAGACCTACCAGTTCTTGCTGTGGTGCTGCTGGAGTATTGGCAGGTGTCCCAGAGGGACTTGTAGTTGTAGCAGTGGGTGGGAAGAGAGGCTGGGACGATGGGAAAGTACGGAGGAGCAGAGGCTAGGCTGGTGGGGACAGAGGGTGCAGTGGTGTCCTCATTTGAAACCTGTTAAATGTAATAATAATAAATGAAATAAATATCAAAATAATACAATTACAAGTAAGACAATAACACCACTGATACAACATGTCACAAAAGACTTGCCAGTTGTTGTGGGGCTGCAGGGGTGACGGGTGATGGCAGTGAAGAGGAGGGACTAGCAGCAGCAGAGCCAGTACAAGCATGCACAATCTGGAAAATGGAATACTCTTTTAAAAACACATTATTATAAAATAGATTTTAATTAGAGCATTATGCTTTATTCATTTATGTATTCTTCAGATTTCTATTCATTGTCTTACATCTCTGTCTATTTCGTATATTTTGTGATTTGAAAATGTTTTTTAAAAGTGATATACAAATACATTTTCTAATTATTATTATACAATAATGACTATTAGTATTATTACACAACAATAATAATAAAAATTGCAATACAAAAGTCTAAATGGTCAGTACACGGTATGATAAAAATAAAATGTGACTAAAAAGGCATAATTACCAGTCGTTGCTCAAGTGCAACAGATGCAGGCCCTGAAGGTGCAGCAGTGGCCTGGAGAGAGGTGGGAGCTGGAATGACGGCTGAGCTGGTGGTGGCAGGTGATGGACAAGAGGATGGGTCCAGTAGCTCAACGGTTGGGTCCAAACCAGAATCTTCAAAGCCCTCATCTTCCAACTCCTCCTCTGTGCCTACATCTTCCAGCATCTGCTCAGTCTCCTCTGAGTCAGGTTGGACATCCTGCAAGGCCCTCCCTGTCTGGCGGTATAGGTAATCTATACCTATTAGCTCCCCTGGGACAGACAAAAAAAAAGAATAGAGGAAAATTTACTTTTCATAAAATTCATAAAAAGTTCATACTATTTTATGGATATAGAACATAGCCTCATGATGCAAAGATTTAAACTAACCAGTGTAAACAGCAGGTGGCTGAAAAGAGGAGACAAGTTTCCTTCCAAGCACCTTGACACTGTAGTTGTTGACACAGTGAACAAGGTCGCCTGAGTAGCTGAGCAGTGATGGAGGCCTGACTGCCAGGGATGCAGCTTCACGGTCCTGATTCCATCTGTTAAGGCCTTCCAGGAGGTACAGCTGGAAATTCAGGCTGTTGGCACTGGTTCCTTAAGACAGTACAAGTATGAGCAATATTGTTAGGTTAACTTGTTGTGTTTGGTTCATTGACAGACATTAACTGTGTCAGCGTTTCCAGGATAATAACAATAATTATAATGATAACAATACTACTACTACTACTAATAAAAATAATAAAATGTTTAACTCCAAATATGTAATCTTGCTGATGAATAAAAAGTGATTCCTACTGACCTGGAATGAACCTGTTCAGATGCAAGTGGAAGGATTCAAGTGATGTGGACCCTATCGCACATCTGTAGTTTGGCAAGACAATGCCCCCCTTTGTAGTGGTGCCAGTTACAGTGTACAGAAGGACACCTGGTTCATCCTGAATGCACTTCACGTGCTTCTTCTGGATTTGCCAGATGTGCTGCATCCTCTCGTGGTCCAAGAGAGGGACACCAAGAAGGTCTCTGCCCTTTACCCCCATGAGTTCATTAAGAAGCAGTTCAATCATTATGATAGTCTGCGTCTCCCCTCTTGTCCGCCTCCTGCAGTGCAACCCCAGTTCCTCCTTGGTTATCTGCTGGTCCACTATTTTTTCAGTGATCCCAGGAACACCTTCTCGTATCAGCTGTTCCCTCTTAGCTTGACACAGCAAGGCAACATCTCCACTGTCCCACTCAAAAATGCAGCTTGACAGTCTGGACATGAAGATGGGGTACAGAGGATGTGCATCCTTTGTACACCCAGATGCCAGTCGCCGCATGTAGTGGTATATGTCAAGCTTTACAACCAGGTCTGGCCACCCACCAAATCTTTGTTTGAGTTTTGTCTGTCCAGTGCCCTCCCGACAACATTCACAATCCACATAGAGAAGCCGAGGAGGAGCCACAGCAGCATTGCTGTACCTGTGGATGAGATCAGCAGCCATGGTGTCAAGTGCAGGACCCTCCTGAGCAGTCAGGACACTGATGAGGATTTGGCCCACCTCATTGCTCACAGATGTAAGCCACAAGGCGGTCCCCTTGGCAAGGCCTGATAGCTTCTTGGTGATCTGTGATCACACAAAAGACAGTGAGTGCCTAAAGCCCAAATAAACAGTTTATTTTATATGTAAAACACTGAAATAATATTGTTTTTTACACAAAGCAATAATTACATTTTTCAGACGTCTTTAATGCTAATGTTGTATTTTAGACTTTTGTTTGTAAGGTGTGATTCTACAGTGGTAAGAGTAAAAAATATTGACCTTTTTTGTGGAATCCATTTTTAATATATTGCCAAAGGTTGATGTTATGCTGGCTTTGATGTGATCCAATCTGCTTAAGATGTCTCTGCCATAAACAGCCAGCATCCACCTGTGGGAAGGAATAGTCACTGGCTTCGGAGGGTCCTGGACAGGGAGCAGGCTTGGCTGGGCAACAAAGTCTGAGCATGCGCCAAGGTAGCGACAAACACGCTTAAGCCACTCCTCGCTGTGATTTTCCCCCACCTGGCTATTACCCAAGGTCCTCTCTCTCAGAAAACGGATCACCCGCATGTCACAAGCGTATCTGTATTAAGAAACAAAGTGAAAAAGTGGCAAACATTAAAACAAGCTAATTTCTAGTGTGTTTGAATGACACAGGCTAAATCATTTCAGTATACTCACCTTCGTGTCAGGATCAGTCGGAACTCCATTCTGTGTGCCAAATCCAGCTGGTCCAAGATGGTCTTGCTACTGGAAATGTAACTCGTCTTACAACCAGCGGCACTGCACCACAGGGTCTCCGTGATCATCAGGTAGTACCTATCGACATCCAAAACCTGGCGGGCTCGCTTGTGGGCTCCATAACCTGTGAGCTGTTTTCAATTTCAATTTCAAGCTTTATTTGTCATTGCATAAATACAGTGTATTAACACAACGAAATTCCAAGTGCTACTCCAGATCAGTGCTTTAGACAAAATACACACTAATAGATAAATATAACAGACAAACAAAAACCCCCATCCCTTTCTCCTCTCCCTCCCCGACAACACACACCCTCCCACACACATATGTGTACAAAAGCAGCGGTTTCGACATAGCAGCAGGTTTCAGCATACAAATTAGAATGTTCGCAGATGAGATCATGTCTAGAGGCAATGTGGTTGGTCATGACAGAAGGATAGTGAGAGGAGGAATTACCTTTATTCCGCAGGGTTATTGTTTGTTCAATGAGCGTATGGCCCAGGGGAAAAAGCTCTTTGTTAATCTGGCAGTGCGTACTCTCATTGACATATAGCGCCTGCCAGAGGGAAGCAGTTTGAATAGGTGGTGGGCAGGGTGGACAGTGTCTTTGAGAATAGATCTAGTCCGGTTGAGGCAGCGGGAGTTGGCAAGCTCTTCCAGGGAGGGAAGCTTTCCACACACAGGACAGCACAGCCTGACCTTCCAAAGGTGGTATGGCATCCACAGGAGAAGCCGGTGTGTGAAAAAATGCTCTGGAGTGGGGGCCTGATGATAAATAAGCGCTGGCTCCGGTGGATCATACCACAGCTTCAGGTCAGTGCGCAGCCGGTGGTTCCTCCACAGAGCAGATGAAATCCACTTCTGATCCTGAGGTGGTATGGTCCCTATCAGCTTGGCAGGCAGCCAGCCAGGATCTGAACCAGGAGCAGTCTCAATGTCAGCAGTGGGGTTAGCTGAGCGACCAACCACAGATGGAGCAGCAGAGCTGACAAAAAAGGGGGTGGCAGTGGCAGATCCAGAGGGTGCAGTGGCAAGAGGAGCAGATGAGGTACCAGAGGAGGAGGCGGCAGCTGACACTTCCTTTATAAATAAAAAAGGCAAATAATGAAGGATGATTATTTGAAGTTAAGTGTCATTGTGAAGAAAACCACTTAATTTAAGAGTTTCTCACAGCTCTAGCAACTACCGATGGTATTGAAGATGTGGTTGTGGACACAGGAGAGGGAGGAAGAGACAGAGGAGAGACAGTCTGAATGTACATCCTGGGACTGCAGGCAGGCGATGGTGTCCTCCTTGTTATGGCACTTGTGACAGTGCTGGACATGGCAGAAGAGTCGGAAGTGCAACTGATGGGCTGAGAGAATATAACCACAGTTTACTACATTATATATAATATTAATCTGCCCTTATTAGGAATTAAAGCAATGACAACATAAGTTTAACATATCTTTATGGGTTGAAATTAACAGTAGCCTCACAAGAATACCCAGGCATAACAAGAATTAGAGTGCATATTATACGATTGTATTATACGATTGATTATATGATTGTAAAATCAAATTCAACCTGTCATTCTCTTTACATTACCTTGGTTGCATGCTTCCTGCCCAAATCTAAGTTGGGCTTTAAAGCGGCACCGTGGGACCCACCGAACCGTGGCTTTATAAACTGAAAAAAGTTTTATAAAAAGTCATTTTAAGTGTAGCCTTGTAAATTAAAATGCATATAATAATAATAATAATACATCAGACTTTTATAGCGCTTTTCAGGACACTCAAAGACGCTTCACATGGGGAAATAAAACAAAACAAAAAGTGGGTTTTAAGGAAAAGCTAGTTTGAACAAGTGGGTTTTGAGTACTGATTTGAAGTTTGTTAGTAAATTGGAGTTTCTAATGGATGTAGGGAGTGAGTTCCAGAGGGTGGGGGCGGCAATAGCGAAGGCATATATTTGAATATGCTAAAAATGTAAATATCAGTATCAGTTATCAGTAAATACTCATTACTTACTGATGCCATAGTCAAAGTTGACTTGCGGGGTGTGGGAGCAGGTGTTGCCATCTGGCCAGATGTTGCCGTGAGAGCAGGTGTTGCGGCAGATGATGCAGATGAGGGACCTGGTGTCATTGAAAAGGACACTGACCTGGAAGGCTACAGGTTAAGAGAAAAGAAAATGAAATTTAATAATAGAGACAACAACACCAACACTTAATAATTTTAGGAAAAGATTGTTGATACCTTTGCTATATGAAATCTACAAATACATGTCTGTGTCCCTCTAAACAAAGGCATTTGTCCCCTAAACTGCACTAGACATTTTTCAATCTGTAATATTGTTTGGCAGTGAATCATAAGAATGTGACCCATTTCAATATGACATAGCTTTATGTTTTATGATTGTACACAGAACACTTTATCTAAATTTACCTTCAGATACAGGTCATGCCACTTTCTCTGGCGGGGTGACGGCCTGTTTCCTGCCTCAGAAGGCCAGACCCCTACAGTAGCAAACCTTTGCAGGCGTGACATCCACTCCTCTTCGCTCATAGCCCTGTGCTTTTTGTGTTTGGATGCCATCTTCCATTACTAGAGTAAATAAAATTGTAACTATTCACTTTAAACTTGTAACTATTCAGTACATTGTTCAGTAACTGTTCAGTACATTATATATTAATACATAGTACCTCAGTGTATTATTGTATTATATATTAATACATAGTACCTCAGTGTATAATTTATTAATACATATAGTACCTCAGTGTATTATATATTAATACATAGTAATACATAGTACCTCAGTGTATATTAATACATAGTACCTCAGTGTATTATATATTAATACATAGTACCTCAGTGTATACTATATTGATACATAATAGTAGCAGATATAGGAGTAATTTAGTACAATCATATTAAGATTATTATCAGTTGGTAAACACAAAGTCTCCTGTTATAACAGGTGCAACACCTGAATAAAACACAAAACTCATTCATTCATTCGAATTAAATCATTGTGGGTGTTAAAAGTGAACACAATATCAGGTGTTGTACCAACGTTATACCAATTATAACAATGTAAACCATTTCTCTCTGTCGAAAATACGTTTCAGCTAACGTTAACGTTACTCCATTCATTCATTCATTCATTCATTCTTAGCTAAGTTAGTTAGCAGACTAAACAAAGCAACAACGTCGACGTCTTACCTAACACAATAACTTTTATTTAAGAAAAACCTATTAATTAAAGATAGTTCGTGTTAATTAAATAGAGAAATCTTACCTCGGTGTCACCGTCAACTTCTTAACTTAACGTTACCTAAAACAATGTAAACGTTTATTTAAAAAAAAAAAAAAGAATTAAAGCTAGTTAATTAAATAGAGAAATTTTACCTCGGTGTTGTCACCGTCAACTTCTTAAGTTTACCTAAAACAATGTAACGTTAAAAGTTTTTTTTTTTTTTTTTTTACTATTAATTAAAGCTAGTTAATTAAATAGAGTAATCTTACCTCGGTGGATTAAATTAATTCCCAAGTCGCTAAATTCAAATACGGACTTCACGTGGCTTTTCCAAAAATAACTAAAAATGTTATTTATTGATTGGCTGAATCGCTGTGAGCGATAGGAGATGGACTTACTGCGCATGCTCCGTCAATGATGGAAAGGGCCACGGTGATTGGATGTCTTAAAATGGAGAAAATGGATGAAAAGTGGAAAGGGCCACGGTGATTGGCTCTCGTAAAATGGAGAAAATGGAAATGCTGAGATCTGATTGGCTGTCATAAAAATGGAAAAGATGGACATGCAGAGACGTGATTGGTCGAAATTAGACAGACGAACGGTCCCCGGGCACCGCTATACCGTCTGTACGCTTTTAAAGCTGTAAAGCCTCATTGATGTAGCCTAAATGTTTTTATTGCACTGTTTTATGTTGAAATGTTCTCATTATTTATTCAATTACATTAGCCTAATTTCAGTATTGTGATTATGAATTATTTTAACTACGTTTCACTTGTTGCGGCAGCAGATTACGCATTAGAGAGAATAAACCGGAATAAACGAACACTTTTCAGAGTCTATGATTGTAGCGCCTCTTAGCGGTAAAAGGCAGCAAATACACCACACATTTTACCGCCGCGATGGAACGGCTGATGTGGGCATTGTCATGGCTTGCCTCGACATTTGCGTTTGAATAGCGCGCGTCCTCAGTGGGCGTGTCAGATTAACGCGTAATGAAGTGTAATGAGCTGGGGAAAAAAATACTGACAGCACTCTTTTCATACAGATTGCATAAACTGAGAATATTTGTTTTTTATATAAATTACATCATTTAAAAGAAGAGAATTCAAGCTTCATAAAGAAAAATCTCTCGTGCCTGTGTGCACGGCCGGCTCTAGCCCTTTGGTTGCCCTAGGCGAGATTGAGTTTTGCCCAAAAAGCACGTCGGCCCACCGGGAATCTCCCGGTAGTCCCGATGGCCAGTACATGCCTTTGCACAATACTAATTAAATTTATTTAGTTTGACACCTTAATGGCTGAGATGAGAAGACTTACCTCTATACTGGGCTTTCTTTTTATCTTGTTCCTTTCTCCTTTTCTTCCCTGTGCACTAGAGGGTTTAGACCGCTTCATTTTCGATCAACGCGCCATCACTTGCCTTGCCTAATAACGTAACGTAACGTAACGCAACGCAACTCCCCCCTCCCCCATTAGGAAATGATCGACAATAATCATCAATTCAATCTAATAATCAAGTTGACAAGTAATTAAACGTGTGGCTGAGGGGCGCCTTATGATGATCATGTTTAATAAACATGTTTTATTTCGCTTGTCATTCTAATTATATGATTAATGGGAAGTAGGCAAAGGGCGACACTAGAGGGCGCCTGCGCCCCTAACACATTTGCCGCCCTAGGCGATCGCCTATAGCAATCGCCGGCCCTGCCTGTGTGACAAGTAATCGCGGAGTTACAGTTAATCTTAGGACGCGTTTCAGAATGGACTGCACTGACAGAGAGAACGCAGAACT
>NW_026606569.1:122500-450000 GCF_029890125.1 Rhinichthys klamathensis goyatoka
GGGCCGCCAAGAAAAACATCACTTTTACAAAAAATATGTTCATATACCAAACTAACAACATTATTTCTGATTAATGCCATCACGACAGATATTATGTATAGTTTTTTATGTGCATGTTTTTTTTTTATAGACTTATCATCCTTATAATAGTTTAGTTAGATTTGGTATGCCAGGCTACTTACCATGCAGCTTTCTGGTGTAGTCTTGATTTGAATTATTCCCCCGCCCACCATAGCAACCATAAACCAATCAAATCACCTGTTACTTGTCAAGCACAGTTATGACAACAGTTTGAAATCCTTTGCAGTCATTGGCTGTAAATTCCAGAGGGGCTGGGACCCTCAAACCTTAAATGGCCCATTTTACCTGATATCACCCTATGTAATTTTATAAACTTTTTATATATATTTTTTTAATTAAAAAAAAATGCTTTGTATACATCTAAAATACATTTCGTTAGTGCACCCCGGCATTAAATGACTAAATAAAATAAAATAAAATAAAAGTGCAGTGTTTTTAATAGAGCGGCTGAGGGAATTTAGAAATTTAAAAAATAAAAATACAATAGCCTATCTGGATGTTGGCATATATTTTAAATAGCCTACACACTCAGGATGTCCGTGTCTTTTTGACACCATGGGAAATGAATGGAGAACACAAACGATAACTTGTCATAGAAATCACAGAAACATGGACAATGACGTTGCAACACTATAAATGCACAATTTAAAAATAAAAGTTTTTTTTTTTTTTACAAACATTTATTTCACGTTAATGTTTGTTCACTCATTGCATTTTTACAATGGGGTACGTTTGTTGTTAAACATTTACACAACACAAGGAAGCTTGATTTCAATCTTTTAATTAAATTGAAAACAGTATAGCACAAATAAATAGGCTAACAATAGCAAAAGAAAAGTTTTGGATAGGTCTAGTATTCAGAAATACAGAATATAAATAAAGTAGCAGAATCAACTGTAAAATAACACTGGGTAGTATTTTAGTCATGAAAAGTTAAGGATTTTTAATAAAACTCAAGAGATGGTGGATGTGTGAAATTTCATGATTTATGAGTGAAGTTAGTAGTCTAGTAGAATTTTCTAAGAAATATTTCGCTATCTAAACGTTAAAGATTTTCTGACACTCATGCATGTCTATTTCCCTGGTAAATAAAACGCATGTGGACTGATATTTTTACAATGTCTGGACTCCTTTATTAATGGAGTATATAAACAGACGTTTCAATATATTGGTATTAAAGGCATTTTCTGAGAATTTATATTTCAAGTTTTTACTGCAAATGTCGAAATGCGCGTTCTTTGGTCCATCAGTGCTCGAGTCACCATATATCGGAAAACGGGTCAGACATAATTCTGAGCTGACCACTTATTAAGTTTTGTTTTAAGTGAATTTCGTTTTGTATAAATTGTATCTTCATTTTAATCAATGTTTTCATCAACACATTGACTGGATTAATAAACAAGTCTGCTAGACTAACGTCGATCATAAATCATGACGATTCACACATCCACCATCTCTTGAGTTTTATTAAAAATCTTTAACTTTTAGGTATAGCTAAATATGTTTTAGTAATTCTGTAATTACACTAAGGTTAGATTTCATTGAAGGTAAATTGGAGCGGCCACACTGAGCTGTGCGTAACGCCCACAGACGTGAAGTGAACGAGACAGAGGCTGTCCGGTACTGTCTGTGGCGATGCATGTGCAAAACAGATTTAACTAATCAAAGTCAATCAGGATACATAACGCAGCCTTCTATAGGCCAACACTAAAAAGTGACTGTTCTTTTGGGACTGTCCAAATTATCAAAAGAATAGGCTTTTTAAAGTAAGATTTGTTCTTAGAGTTTTTAAGGGATCTTGCGTTGTCTTGTAGACACAATCCAATGCAAATAATGTTTTCTTTTTATTCCTTCTGAGCAGATAAATGGAAGGTCTTATGAATTCCACATTAAATTTTAAAAAGGAGCCAAACGTAATGAAAGTGGGCTACCTAAACAAAACCTGCATGGGCCCAAAGGTACAAAACCTGCTCTGGGCCCGAACGGGATGGGCCATCATGGGCTTAATGTGGGCAGCCCGCTAGTGTGGGCGGCTCACAGATAGCCCGCGGTGAGCCCAAAGCTGTGGGCCTCGCCTGGGCAAGCCCGCACTGGGCCTGTTTAGGTTTGGCGTGGGCTGGCCCTAGCCCACTGTGCCCACAAAAAGCCAGCATGTTTGCAGGGATGTTATTTATGTGCGAATACATTTATGCCGAGGAAAGTCCCGCGTTTTTATTGAACCTGGTTTGCAAACAAGCTGATAATAAAAACTGGGAATTCGTTTCATTTTGCGAACCGCGTTCATTCTGTTCATTTCTGGCAACCGGTGTTTTTGCATTAATTCATGTTTTAGAATAAAATGCAGGTAAATGGACTGGGTGATTTATGAAGTGTGTAATATGTCGTGTAATATTTGGGGGAGCAGCAATGCACTATGACGAGAAAAATATCATTAAAGTGTGTTGTGCTGTGACTATATTATCAGCTTATGAGCACAAGTTAACATGAGCCGATCCCTTCCTATAATGAACCAAAGAATACTTTTGAATGATTTCTACATTAATAACCCCTTATATTATGTTAACGCAATAGTTCATCGTAATAAGACGTTGGAACATTTTTTTAAGCAGTTTGAGTCCCGTGACAAGCAAGACTTTAAGTTAACAAACGTTTGCCATAACAAGTACTAGAATGACTTAATTGTTAGTCTTCTGCTGTCTGTGTTCCTGTCTGAGAGATCATCTGACTGCTCCGTGTTTTCCAGTTTCTTCCTGTTCTGAGATTCCTGAGAGTCATATTGTTCATTAAACGTTATTGCACTTGCAATTGCTTTCGTCTTATTTATCATTACAGAAAGATCATTATTCTTCAACCATAATTAAGTTGATGAGACTAAATCGTTACTTTTGTTTTGGCATACAATCTAAATTAATAGCTTTGAATAACGGTTATCTGTAAATGGGAGTCACCGGTGTCACTGGGGTTTACCATTAGTAAAACATTTTCATGAAAAATGTATTTTTACAAAATGGACGCAAACCACACCTTGTCAATCGTGGTATACTAACTAAATTAAGTAGTTTAATCCATACGTATTCTAGGTTATTTTTAAATATTTATATTTGGTAGCTAAACATCGTATTTTAAATGGGGAATTAAATTAAATGCATTTTCCCTCTGTACACTTCTGTGATGCTTGAAGTTATAATTAATTGAAAATCAAATAGTCACATTGATGGGTCAAGAAGTCGTAATTGTTCAAATAACATAGTTTTATTTTAAAATGTAAAGAAATTGTAACCCTAAAGTGTTTAAGTGTGATATTTCTGCAATGGCTAGTGACAGAAAATGGACATTTCCATAGAATGACCCAGAAATGATTTTGCATAAATTTAACCTATGCTATTATTTACAGCATATGTTAAAAAAAACTTTACAATTTTTAAGCAAAAACTGTGCTTAGTCGGCTTAGATCTTATTTACTCACCCGCAAGATGTATTCATGTTACCGCGCAACTCTTTAACCGTTTACATCAAAACATTTTAAATTGCAGCATTTCGGCAATATACCTCTTATTAGCCTACGGTAATTTCAGGCTTTACGTCAGCAGTAATAAAGACTTTATTACAATTTTTCACATGAAACATTTTTTTCAACAAATCAACAGTACCGTTTATACCACACACACAAAAAAAATCTACATTAGAAGAGAAAAAAATATTTTTCCATCAATAACAGAGCACAGAACCTCATTCATTTCATAACATCCATGGAACTGTAAAAACGAAAATCAATGAGTATTCTGGATTCGGCTAAAAACAAGATATTAATATATTGATCTGCACCCATTTCTATTTTGTTTTTTTTCTACTGATATAGATTGCAATCTTTGCTTGACCTATAAGAAAATGTAAAACCTGACAAATAAACCTATTTCTTCTAACATATTTAAAAACAATAAATACATCTATAAGAGATTCATTAAAAATATAAAATAAATTATGTAATAAACTAAACAACCTTTCCAGTCTAAAACAGTCCATATAAGCATGAAAAACTGTTTCTCTCTTTAAACTAAACGGGCATTCTGCAGTGACATCAGGATTTAGAACTGAAATAAAAGCATTAACTGCTATTGCACCATGTGAAAGTCTCCAGTGTATGTCCCCAACTCTTTTACTTAAGGGTGGCTTATACAACGATCTCCATTCTGGTTTATAATCATCACAGTTTTAAAACATTACGCCATGGTGTATCAACCCTCTTATCAAGCATTGTTTTTAAAAAAAAAACAAGAACACAAGCTTTATAAAAAGGATTTACCAGTACTTAAAAAAAAATAAGACAGTGATTTTCCTGTCTTAAAAACACTCCTGATACATCAAACACAGGAAAAATTAAAAACTCAGATAATACATTAGGAATACTTTTTCATTAGGAACATTCACAAAATGTTAGGAACACAGACCCAGAGCAACTTTCTCTTCCCAAAGTCTGATCCTGTCAAGTTACCTCATACTTTGGAAGCCACAAGTCTTTGCAAAAACTCTAAACGGAAAGCTGCTGCTCTTTGCTCTTCGTTTGCCAAGTCGACCTTTAATCTTTTCAAGGCTTTCTCCCATACTAAGCCAGGAGGAAGGGAAAAAGAACCATTTTTCCAATCCCCTATTAGCAGTGCTTCACTTTTTTTCCAAATTAAATTTAGCAGAGAAAATTAAAAAAAAAAATTAAATCAAGTACACTTGAAAAGGAGGTATGAGAGGGATGTGTAGGTGGCTTGAGACCAGTGGAAGTGTCGGTAAGAACAATCCTGTCCAGTCACTTTAATTACACAGAAGACTTTCTTTATTAGGTGTGTGTGTGTGTGTGTGTGTGTGTGTGTGTGTGCGTGTGTGTGTGTGTGTGTGTGTGCGTGTGTGTGTGTGTGTGTGTGTGTGTGTGTGTGTGTGTGTGTTTTCTAGGAGGGAAAAGATATGGGATAAAATAAGCTACATGGTGCCACAAGAACTTAGAATGCAGGACATTAGCTAGGTAGCCGACAAACAAAGTCAATACATAAATTCCCTCTGCCCCATACTTAATAAACTGATAATGCCTATAAATACTCAAATGCACATATTCTTACAACTACCACAGTGAGTCACACATGAGCAATATAAACCGTTCAATCTAACAGTACATTTAAACAGACAGCCTGAAAGGGATGCAAGGTTTGTGCACATTTCTCATAATTAACTTAACATATCAAAGGAGAAACGCATGGAACTTACATAGTTCAATAACGCACACAAGGCATGAGGCACGGCATTTCCAGCAACACACAAAGATTCCTCCATGTGGCATGAACAAAGAGAGAGGGCTGTGTGTACAGGTGCTGTAGTCTCCTTTGGATGCGGACTAACTTAGCGCACTACCGCCACCCTCCAGATAAATTGTGCTCGATCATCACTATGGCTTACAACAAAAACTACACTCTGTCAATGAGTCCAGTGTTCTTTAAAAATTCAAACATATATTACTCTATGATCGGAAGCCTTAGACAAAATATCTCTAAAGATAAACCTTTCCCCACCGCCCTCTATTTTCCTTTTAATTAAAACCCTTTCTCGATTACATTTCTTACAAATCATAAAGACATGTTCCACTGTTTCTGGCACATTACAAATCTCGCAATTTCCTGACTTATGTTTTCCGATTAGCTGTAATGTTTTGTTTAGTCCAGTGTGCCCTATTCTCATTCTTGTAAAAATTTCCTCTTCTCTTCGACACCTTATTACCAGACGCCCCTGACCAACCTCAGGATTTATAATGTAAAAACCCCTCCCTTTATCTCCCCGATCCCATTTATCTTGCCACAACTTTTTAACATGTTTTTTAATCATTGACTTAGCTTCTGATTTTGATATTTTACACAGAATAGACACATTTGTCGCTTTCAAAGCCTGTTTAGCAAACTTGTCTGCCAACTCATTACCAACCATACAGTACCTACATGGGCCGGAACCCAAACAACCTTTACATGCGTCCCCCCATTTTGAATACTATGAAGCAAAGTCAATATCTCACACACAATATCATGCCTTTCACTCGAGTTACCTAATTGAAAATTTTCTAAGGCTGACAACGAATCCGAACATACAACTACTCTCAGTGGTTTAATTTGTTCTACCCACTGCAACGCCATTACAATTGCTATCAGCTCTGCCGAGTTCCCTGTTTCTGGTTGCTTTGACCCATCAGTAAAAATTTGCACATACCCATAATAGTTATCCACATACCTCATAGCCATTTGTCCACTATCCCCCTTATAATTTATCTTTTCATGCAAAGATATATCAACGTCTGGAACCATTATCAGCCACGGTGGATAGACTACAGATGGACAAAATTCAAAATTTTCTACAGCCGCTTCCTTTACCTTTTCATGTATACTTGCACTAAACGACTCTTTTACTTTTTGCCTGCTCCCATGTTGAAATGAGGACACTTTTAGTTGGATGGTCTTCCATATGCCCCTTTAAATGAACAGAATAAGACAATGACATTTGCAGTCGCCTCAACTCAAATGGCATTTCACCTACTTCAACCTGAAGCGCTGATATAGGGGAGGTTCTCATTGCTCCTGAACTCTGTATAACATCAATTCTTTAATTGGTCAATTTAATCAATTCTTTAAACTGCTTCTTTAATTCAGACTTTGTCGCAGACCCATAAGCCATGTACCCGAAGTCAACAATAGACCTAATTAATCCAACATATAATCTTTTCATTGAAGTCATATCTGCTCCCCACTCCTTATTGCACAAGCACCTAATTATGTTAATGACTTTTTTACATTTGTCAACTACCTTTTCAATATGATTATGCCAGGTAAGCTTAGAATCAAAATGCATACCTAAAAATCTCATACAATTTACTCTTTCTAAATCTCTATCTCTACGTCTCTAATTGAAATTTAAACCGTTCTTCCATTTTTTTTTAAATGAGAAAAATACTACCTTGGTTTTCTCAACAGAGAACCTGAATCCCCATTTTCCAGCCCATTCTTCTACAGGTGCTGTCTGTAGTGGTGGCCAAATGAAGCTTTTGTGAAGCACTGAACCACTTGAGCCAATTGGTTCGAAAATGGGTTCATTACTCGAAGCTTCAGTTGCAGCGACCTCTCCTGGCGAAAAGCAAGGCTGCAGTCAAAGTAATCAGTGAGCAGTATTGGAGAAACTACTTTAGTTCTGAAGCATCTTGGCTAAGATCACCCTTGGATTTTTAACTATATTTCCTTTGAAAACTCTTTGATGCACACACTAATGCTGAGCATAATGTTCTATTTACAAATAAAAATTGATAAATGTATGTTTTGTCTTATTTAGGAGAGAGTGCTGGGAAAATATGGCATAGGTTGGGTGTGCTTGTGTAACTATGGCAGGGGGTGATTTTTGGGATGGGGAACACTCAAAGATTTTTATTGAGGTACATTATTTTTTCAACAGTTTTTGGACTGAGTCGGTTTCTTTTTTTGCTCACAACCTCTCCAGACTTGGAAAACACTCGCTCACAAGGAACAGATGATGCTGGCGAACATAATTTTTTTTTTTTGCAAGATTAAACAGATGAGGGTACACATTTTGATGGTTTTGTACATTGTTTAGAGTGGTTATAAAGACTAAAAGGCGCTCAAAACTGTTTCAACCTATCACCTGTCAGAATCGAGACGCGCCGTTCCAGTGAATCACCTGATTGGACCGCAAACCAGTCAGATGATTCATTCAGGCAATGAAGCATTTGCTGCTTCGGACGTCATATGTCACATGATTTTTTTCGCACCAAAGCAAGCTTTGAAGCAGTGGTTCTCTAGGTTTGTAGTTCAGGGTTTCGAAGCACGTATCAAAGCTTCAGCGTCACACTGCCATCACTAGCTGTCTGTACAGGTGCTGTCTAATAAAGTCTGTGGCTGATTGAAGCTAATTAGTTGAAGGTGTGGCGAACAGCATGGGGAACTGCAGGACAGAGGGGAAAACTTCCAAACAACACTCATTCAAACCTGTACATCACTCTGTTGACTAACAAACACTAAAACATCATCAGCATATGCAGAGACTCTTATACTTTTTCCAAAATCAGTCAATTTAAAACCTTGTACATTTTTTCTCAAGTGTTGCTAGCGAATATAGTATTCCAGAGAGCGGGCATCCCTGCCTCACTCCTCTAAAAACTTTAAAAGGAATGCATAAGCCACCATTATTTTTTTTTAACATTTATTAACGTTTAACGTTTATTAAACATTTTAGTTATTTCAAACAAAACATACTAAAACAAAAACAAAGCACAGAGAACAATATTAATAACCATATCTATGGGCATGTGGACAATTTACATATGCATCTCGTCATATGGTTGTACATACATTTAATCCATTTTGTGTTTATGACCTTTTAATCCTTTTTAAACAGGTGCCATTGAGACAAAACCTCAATCTCTCTAGTTTCAGATATCAGAGATTTCCACATCTGGGTAGAGGGGGCATCGCTACCAACCCATTTGGCCATTATAGTCTTTCGAGCCAGCATCAGGAGAAACTGAACAGTCTCTTTGTGAGCTCTCAGAGGTTTAGGTATAAGCCCTGGTTGGCACATGAGTGGGCTGAGTGGGGCTGTCTGTCCGATCACCAAACTGATTTCACTACATACTGCCTGCCAGATACCTTGATGTCCTTGCACTCCCGAAGACAATGATATCTAGTGCCTTTCGCTGAGTTACATTTAGGACAGTTCGGAGAAACACCTGGAGTGTACTTACTGTATATATAAGGTGATATATAAACATTATGTAGAATACTGAACTGCATTTCTTTGTATCTATTACAGATTGATATTCTAGAGGGCAGTTTTACCATTTCCTCCCACGACTCAGAGTCAATTGACATTTTAAGCAGCATATTCCAAGTTGTTCGTAAGTGTCTCAGTTTGTCTACCATTAGAGTCTGTAACTCAGAATAGAATCTAGACACAAAACGTCCACGTTTCCAACAGTCCAGTAGGGTTTTTCAAGCAAGTAACAGTTCGTTGGTAGCTCCAGAGATCCAGTCTTTGATTTTACGTAATGCCTGATCTGGAGATACTTGTAGAAATCTTTGGCAGGTATATAATAAATTGAGATCTTATATCTTCAAATGTCTTGAATTTACCTTTGTCCCACAGATCATACATTCTCCTAATACCAGTTTCTTGCCATGACTTGAGATTGAGACCAGCGCCCTCTGCTGTTAAATCTGGGGTATCTACCAGAATTGCAAGAAAGTTAAGGGCCTGAGACTTCCCAAATAATTTCTTCAAAATACTCCATGTCTTGATAAACATTATTAATTAGGTAATTGTCTTTAAAAGCAGGTGGCAGTTCTCTTGCATGTTCATCTAATAAGTTTATAAGACAGAAGGGTTGGCTAATTACTTTTTCAATCTCAAGCCAAGGTGTCACATCATATTCAGTTGCCCACACTGAAACAATTCTAGCATGAATAGACAGTACATAGTTCTCAATCTTTGGTAAGCCCCACCCAACCTGTTGTTTTGGAAGTTGTAAAGTATCCATTTTAAGCTTAGGTTTTCTGCCTGCCCAGATAAAGTCTGATATCAGTTTACTAATGTCCTTAACCCTCTGGGGTCCAAGGTGTTTTTTGGGTCCTTGAGATGTTTTGACATACTCTGACATTTGTGCTTTTTTCAGTTGCTTATAAAGATATTACTGGCAAAGGTGTAATTACACTATATTTAGCACAAACAGGGCTACCATAATGTGTTATCAACATGTATGTACATTTTTGTATTTTTGAGAGAATATTGTTTATGCGTGGTTATTGAAAAAACTAAAACTTAAAGTTTCTGAAATAAGGCCACAAAACACATACTAAATATCTGTCCACAAGACTTTTGACTAATGGATGTTGTGGCCTAGAGTTTTTTCTTCAAAATGATCTGAAAATCATCCTGCCTTATCATTCCGTAAAACAATAGATTGGTTTAAATTTAAAAATGACACTTTTTGTTTGGAAAGGCAATATGCGCAGGGGTGTGACCTGCTGTGATTCACACCTGAGAAGACAATGGCCCGCATAATGAGCGCATAATGGGGCTGCATACTAATGACCCTTTCATACAGGTGTGTCACTGAGCCACAAGAATGCAATGACAATATATATATATATATATATATATATATATATATATATATATATATATATATATATATATATGCCTATATAATACAAAATTGGTTCACAGTTCCAATTATTTATTTATTTTTCAAATTGTGCTTTCAAATTGTATAATATCAAATGTAAAAATTTCTAGTAATTGTGCAGTTAATTATCATACTGTTTTTACAGAAAGTTTGGGAATATATCCCAAATGTGTCACTAATAAAACACAATACAAATAATTTAAAGAGGAGGCTTATATTGAGCTTTTAAGATTTACCTAAGATTTATTTATATGTAGCCTACATATATTTTTGCTATTTTAATAAAAAGGTTACAATTACAACAACAATTAAAATTTTAACTATATTTCAAATGTAATCTTTCTTTGTATTATATACTAAAGTATACATTTTATCATACATATTTCACAGTTGCGGATTAATTAGTTTGAATATAGCCTACAATCGAACAAACACTATAATAACATCTTAGCAAACAAGCTTATTTGATGTGGCAGTATTTTACAGTAAAAACGACATCTTGTCTTTCATATGTAACACATCGTTTTTATGATTAGGACATTAAATGTTAATTTGCAGTTTAATACGTTGCTTATACAAAAATATTTTATTTCAACATATTTCAGTCGATTTTTACTCATCTCAGTATTGGAATATAGTTAGGTAAAAAGCTGTTCATTCATTCACACACAAAAACGCGATTCAAACAGTCTTTTTGTTTACAGACACTATTCCATATCGCGATTAGCACAAAGCACTTGAAAATAAAGAATGTACCTATTTCCTCGGCTGGATCTGTTGCTCCTCCAAATGAAACTACCTGTAGCCTACTTCCGAGGTAATTTTTTCCAGGATTATTATTAAGATAGAACTATTATTCCTCACAGCGTCGTAAATCTGAGTCTCTTTCGTGGGTTATCCAGCTGATGTGGGCGTGGATCGCATTTGTGTTTGAATAGAGCGCGCGCTCTGTGGGCGTGGTCAAATTAACTTTAATGAGCTGAGACGGGAACGACTATCATCTCTCTCTTTTCGTACAGATTACATAAAATGAGAAAAAATTTTTTTTATATAAATTACTTCATTTAAAAGAAGATAATTCAGGCTTCATGCCTGTGTGCCTGTATATCTGTTTGACTGAGTATTTGCAGAGTTACAGATGATTTTTCGGACGCGTTTCAGAATGGACTTCACTGACAGAGAGAACGCAGAACGCGCATCATGTTTATTTTTCTTTATTAGGCGAAAAGCACAACACTTTGTTTTTATTATGAGGTTCCACAAAAAAAATACAAACTTAACAGGATCGAATGATGTACAACACTTATATGTAAGATCAAAATTAACAGAGTAATTTGAGTCTCTTTTGCACTGATAAGGAAAAAAGTGAGCTGGTATCGCCGGCGAGACCGCCGACCCCAGAGAGTTAAGATCATTTGGATTCAAAAACACAAAAAGCATTGACACTGGATAAGACATTTTTGGAAGTAGTACCATTCTAGTAAGGTTAATCCTACCAAGCATTGATAAAGGAAGCTTTTTCCAACTTGTAACTTTTTCTTTTATGTGACTAATTAAAGGATTGATGTTTTCCGCATACAGCTGACCAACTTTGGGTGTGATTTCTATTCCTAGATACTTAAATCCTTTAGGTGCCCAGCGGAAAGGTTTAACATGAGCAGGCTCAACCTGACCACTGTTTGTTAAAGGCATTATTTCTGACTTTTCAAAATTGACCTTATACCCTGATATTTGTCCAAATCCTTTAATACAATCAACCAGTGCTGGAATTTATTTACCAGGATCTGTTAAAGTTAAAAGAATATCATCGGCATATAATACAATTTTGTGCTGTTTTGTTCCTATTAAAGTTCCTCCTATATTTATATTCTGTCTGACGGCTATCGCAAGCGGCTCTATAGCCAGGGAGAACAGCAAAGGTGATAAAGGACTGCCCTGAGCGTTACCGCGTGTAAGTTTAAATGGTGCGGATAAAAGACCATTTGTCAAGACAGAGGCTGCAGGCATCTTGTACAAGATCTTCACCCAACCTATAAAAGTGGATTTAAAACCAAATCTTCTTAGCACTTCGAACATGTAGTCCAGTTCGACACGGTCGAAAGCTTTTTCGGCATCCATTGAAACAATGGCACTGGGCATTTGATGGTAATTAAGATGATTGGTAATATTAATCAAGCGTCTTGTATTGTTTGAGGACAAACGACCCTTAATAAATCCAGTCTGGTCTGTGCTTACTATGTCTGATACAACGCGCTCTAATCTAGTGGCCCGCACCTTTGACAATATTTTCATGTCTACTCCTAGCAAGCTTATCGGCCGATAGGAAGAAGGCAGTTCTGGGTCCTTATCTTTTTTTGGTATTACTGTAATATTGGCAATATACATAGTTCCCGGGAGACTTGTAGACTTGTAGTCGAGACCGCCTAAACCGAGACCAAGACACTACCAAGACCAGATGGTATCGAGACCAAGACAAGACCAAGACCAAGACAGACCAAGTCGAGACCAAGACCAAGTCGAGACTAAGACCGAGACCAAGTCGAGACCGGAGGGGAAAAAAACATTAGTGTTGAAGCTAAGCAATAACTTGTCAAATGTTGTTTTGCATTTGCCTGCCTATCTCTGCTGATTTCGAAGTCTCCAAATGAATCCATTCTGCAACTTTTAAATACATAATTATATTTTTAAAAACGAAATTATAGGCTTAAGTGCAGGATCCGAAAGTTGGTCGTTTTTGTCGCTATGGTTACACACACACACACACACACACACACACACCGTTGGCGGTGCGCTCAAAGTCATCTGTCAGTTGTGCAGTTACCCAAAATCTCCTGAATGAAGGTAAAACCCATCATGTCACTGATATGTGTTTTACTAAATATTAATATATCAAAAACTGTACATGATAGGCCAATGTGTTTTTTAAATCAAGTGATCAAAGTGCTCGTTGCCGCTGCGATCAGTGGCGCGGATACAGTGTTTTCTCGCGTGGCTCGCGCGCACCGCACTGTCTTCACTCGGACGGGCGCTTCAATACGTTGCGGATATCGTCGTGGATATTGTAGTATTGTATTGCTCAATCCCCTGACCACTATGTCGGTCTGAGACAGCGAGACCTAGACAAGACCGAGAGGTCCGAGACCAAGGCAAGACCGAGACCAAAGACCGTCAAGGCCGTGACAAGACCGAGACCACGTAAAAGTGGTCTCGAGACCGGTCTCGAGACCAAGACCGGTCTCGAGACATACATCACTAGAGACTTGAGTGTTCAAAAGATGCATTAAATACTCTCTGTAATAATTTATTAATCTTGCCTTTCAAAACCTTAAAAAACTCAGCGGGATATCCGTCAGCTCCAGGGCATTTGCCCGATTGGAGTGATGAAATGGCTGTATCAATTTCTAACAATGTAATGGGACCTTCCAGTAAGTTAGCCTGGTCTTCGGTTAGTCGTGGTATATTCAAGCTGATTAGAAAGTGTCAATCTTTTAATTTGTCACAATCAGTCTCAGAACTATGCAGTTCCTCATACAATTGTCTAAAACACTCATTAATGTGCTTATTATCCATATGACGCTGACCATTCTCATCCCTAACTGCCGAAATGAAAAATTTAGGGGGAGCATTGTTTGCCAGCCTCGCCAAGAATTTGTTTGGTTTATTGCCAAATTCAATTAGTCTTTGTTGTGCAAATAACATATCCTTCTCAGCTTTCCTTGTCATTAAGTCACTTAACATGTCCATGGATGTCTTTAATTCCTTAAGGACTTTGTCTGATTTTAATGCATAATATTCTTCTTCCAGTCTTTTAATTTTTATTTCAAGGTCATTTTGTAGTATTATTCGTTCCTTCTTTTTACAGCTGGTATATGAGATTATAACCCCTCTCATGTAGGCTTTATAAGCATCCCATACAATTCTAGGGTCAGCGTCCTCTTTGTCATTGATGTTTAAATACAAATCTGTCTGTTCTTCTAATAGTTTAATAAAATTGTCATCAAAAAGTAATAGCCTGTTTAACTTCCAATAAATAGTTCACTCTAGTGGTCTGGGCGGTTGCATCTCTAAACTAACAGGAGCGTGATCAGAAATGGCAATTACTCCGATATCTGACTTCTCCACTAGATGGGCCAAATGCTTTGAGATAAATACAGTATATAGTCAATGCGGGACATTGATGAATGAGGCAAGGAATGAAATGTAAAGCTTTGTGTTGAAGGGTTTAAATGCCTCCAAATATCTAACAGGCCGATTTCCTCTAATGTGTTTTTAAGCGATCTTGCACTTTTAGACTGACTGTTCTGAGCTGGGCTCCTGTCCAAAAAAGGACAAAGAGAGCAATTAAAATCGCCTCCTATCAAAATGTTGGAGGAGTCCATCTCAACAAGTAAGGCAGAAAAATCATCATCATTTACGTTAGGACTATAGATGGTACCCAGCAAAATAATTTCCCCATAAAGCATTCCTTTGGTTAAAACGATTCTCCCCTCTGGATCCTTATATGTGTCTATAACAACAAACGGCAAGTTTTTATCTATCAATATTATTACCCCCCTCTTACTTGTTGAATAAGATGAGTAATAAACCTGACCAACCCACTCCCGGAGATATTTCTTATGTTCATTGTCGCTGAGGTGTGTTTCCTGTAAAAAGGCTATTTGGATTTTGTCCTTTTTTAGACTGTTTGGGATAGCTTTCCTTTTCACTGGATTATTGGATCCCTTAAAATTCCAAGTACAAATTCTAATACTCATTACTAAATATAATATACTTTATGTACTTGATGCTGTATTCAAAAAGGTAGAAATAAGAATGTTTAGTTTAATCCCAACATTTAACACTGCCTGTGCTGATAAAGAAAACATAAAAAAAAAAAAAAAAAATCCAAGCAAAAACAAAACACACAGCTTGGAGTAACAGACAACAACCTAAATATCCACAAACCTATTAAAAGGTGGAAGATACACAAAACAAAAACAAACTTCGTCATACTCTTATTAAGGAGTATCCAACTGGGGTCTTAGCGAGCCAGAAAAAAGAGAATTGCAGGGAAAAAAGAAAACAAAAAACCTTCCCAACTGGGTCGTTGGTCAATGTAACAAGCCATATGATAACACTAATTAAAAAGTGCATTTAAACAGCTACGAATTGAGTGTCTTAACCCACAACAGAAAATAACAGAAAATGAGGCTCAGTATTATTTTGTCATTTGTCATCGGAGCTTATTAATAGCCAAACGTTGCTATTACTGGAACATAGTCTAAGTTATTTACCTGTGTTTAATCTCTCAGTCCTTTAATTTAGTTGTTGACGTCTTTCATGTCGGAAAGTGTTTTCGTAGTCCCATCCTGCTGAAAGATCCGTATTACAGCTGGGTACACAAAAGTGTATCTGATGCTTGCTTCCCGTAACCTCCACCGAGCGTTTGCCGACTCTTGCCTCTTCTTGATCACTTCAGCCGAAAAGTCTCGGTAGAAGGACACCTCCTGACCGTCCACTGTCAGCCTGCCTTTGTTCCTCGCTGCACTAAGGATCTTCTGTTTATCGGCGTAATTGTGTAATCTCACTAGGACCGCTCCTCCAAGTGCGGGTCCCGTGCGATGGGCTCTCTCAATCTTTACCCTGTCCTGCTGCATATCCAAAACTTCAGGAATCCATTTCTCAAATAGCGTAACTGGATCTTCACCCTCAAAGCCAGCCTTAAGCCCTGTGATCTTAATATTTTGGCGACGACTTTGATTCTCATAATTATCAAGGCGTTCCAGTGCTTTTCTGAGAGCATTTTCCAAAGATTCCAGTCTCGGCTCAGTCACCGTTGACACGTCCTCAAGATCAGATACGCGCTTTTCTATAGCCGTCACTCGTTCCAAAATGCCGTCTAACTTCTGAGACAGTTCAGTAACTGGTTTAACAACAGCAGCAAGTTTGGTGTCTAGCATCGGAACGATGTTGGTGGTCACTCTCTTAACTATGTCATCTCTTTGGAGGTTGACGTCCTCCGGCTCCGCTTCACATTCTGTAGCCGCCTGCTCCGTATCACGCTCAGCCTTTTCGTATTCAGTGTCGATTTGGCTAGCAGCAGAGGTCACTTTAGCAGTGCTATTAGCATTAGCCTTGCTAGCCGTTTTCTTTCGTCCGTCTTCTTACTCGTTGCAGGCGGTGCAAAAAAGTTATCCAGGGACATTTTGACACTTATTACAACTGTTGCGGTGAATCACACGGCGAAATTGTTATCTCAAATAGTTATTTTGCGTCGACCCAGTGGGGAGGCGAAAAAAGTGCGTCTATCTAGTTGCAAGCATCACGTGATCCCCAGCCACCATTAATTTTGAGTATGCTCTGAACATCACTGTACAAAACTTTAATTTTATCTATAAAACTTTTACTAAAACCAAAAGCTTTTAACATTTCCCATAAGTATGCGTGTTCAACTCTGTCAAATGCTTTTCCTTGGTCGAGCGAAATCAATTCAATGTCACTATTTGATAACTTAGAGACCCCATAAATATCCCTAATAAGGGAAATATTATAAAAAATTGACCTTTTGGGGAGACAGTAGGTTTGGTCTGGATGGATCACCTTATTCATAATTTTTGATAATCTGTTTGCTAAAATCTTTGAAAGAAGTTTGTAGTCACTACACGGAAGTGAAACACGGTCTCCAGTTTTTGATCTCCGTGAGATCTCCTTTTTTTGGGAAGGAGGGTCAGGACTGCGCTGCGGCAACTCAAAGGTAGAAGAGCTTCTTCCAGACTACCATTGAGTACTTCTAAGAGATCCTCCCCTAAAACTTCCCAAAAACATTTATAAAAGTCTATTGGTATGCCATCAATTCCAGGCACCCTTCCAGACTCCATGTTCTGAACGGCCTTACGCAGTTCTCCCAGGCTAAGCGCACCTGAAATCTCTGCATTAGCTTCATCAGGCACTTTTGGTAAATCCTCAAAAAAAACTCTCATTGATATCATCTGATCCTACTTCACTTCTGTACAGTTTCTCATAGAAACCAATTGCCCTCCTCCTAAACACTACAGGACTGGACAACAGAATGCCTTCCTCAGATTGCTAAGCGTGAATGATTCTTTTTTGCCCATTTTTCCTTTCAAGGTTTATTTATTTATTTATTTCGAGCCGTATAATAGCACATAACAAGGCAATAAAGAGGCATTTTTTATTAAACAATATAACAATTTAAATTCACCATACTTTAACAACTTAAATCCATCTATTGTTCGAAACGGAGTGGGCAAAAGTCAGACTTATTTAAACCCACCCCGGTTAGTTACAGTTAACAAGAAAACAAAAAAGAAGAAAAACAAAGGTAGCTGCTTCCTTCATTATGCCAACAGTAGTAATCATAATACCTACACAGTATATGAATACATATATAGTACAGTTATAATAATACCAACAATTGTAATCAGAATACCTACAAGGTAAGATAACACAGCCTATGAATACACAAAAACATCTATACAATTATAGTGATACCAACAATGGTAATCAAATAGAGTACCAACAAGGTAAGATCACACAACCTATAAATACATTAATACAACACCGCATAATTAAAACCCTTTCTCATTGTACTCTGACAAGACCTTCTGTTTATGAAGTACTTTAAATTGATGAATGCTTTACACAGAAACTCCTCCTAGTGGTTTTGACCGTTGCTATTGAAAAGTTCCCATAGATCCTCAATATGTACAACTGCTCACTCTGTGTGAATAATTTTTGTATGTTAGCAGGTAATAAGTTATGAAATGCTTTAAATAAAAGTTGTGCTGTATTAAATTTAACTAGGTCCTGTATTTTTAATAACTTTGATTTGAGAAAAAGTTGATTTGTGTGTTCCAAATATTCGGCCTTGTGAATGATACGTATAGCCCTTTTTTGTAAAATAAATAATGATTATTATAATTATTTCCCCATACTTCAACACAGTAAGTTAAGTACGGTAGAATCAGTGAACAATACAAGGTACGGAGTGTATGATCATCAAGGACATGTTTGGCTTTATTTATTATTGCAAGGCTTTTGGAAACTTTGGTTCTCTTACGAGAGTATCTCTCGTACTGCGTAATATCTTACGCTATGGGGAAAACCTCTTTTCCATGGGATATTGAAGCCAAAAATTATCCTTAATTTTGAATCAATGTAAAACGCGTTGCGGCAGCATGCAGACATAGGCAAGACGGCTTGCGTGCCTATTGGCTGACCTGCGGCAACAGCAGCAGCCTATCGAGAGAGGCCCTGCGTGACGCCATATTCAATTCAATCACTACGTCACGTCCCGCCGAAATAGGTACAAACTGATACAAAGTGATTTTCATCTCTTCAGCGAAGCTCACGCATCGCTGGATCCAGAGTGAGAAGCCGCGCCGTTGAGAATAAGCCTCCTGCGGGACGAGCCATTGCATCTGAAGCCGCTGGCCTCGCCGCCTTCAGTCGCCGTACCTGCTACGCTTTCCGGCGCCTATATCCTTTTACCTCTGCTGAGAGTGTGTGTTCGCCGCCGCGACTCTCTCTCTCTCTCTCTCTCTCTCTCTCTCTCTCTCTCTCTCTCTCTCTCTCTCTTATCTAAATGAGCAAGCGTCTTTTTAAAGATGCCTAATTTCTGTGGCTCATGTTGCCATGGCGACTCTGAGGACTCGCCTGCCATTTTTTCTCCGAGTCTGCACTTCCACCCGCTATAGTGCCACGCCATATAAAGCGCCGTACTCAACAGGTCCCCGAGCCTTCTCCAGCCCGCGAAAGCTCGCCGGTTCGCCCGCCAGCTTCGCCAGCTTCTGTCGAATCGCTCACCGACGGACAGCGGCCGCCGTCCGCCGCCGCTTCCGGCATTGGTGACGACGAGATTGCTACTTCTGTGGAGGAGGACAGCTGCTCTATCCTGGCGTCGGACAGTGAGGATTGGGCGAGCTCTGTGGACCTCCCCCCCCCCCCCCTCTGCCTGCGAGTCGTCAGGGAAACGGGCCAGCATCGAATCCGAGCTGATACATCTGCTCTCACGGCGAGCCTCGGCCTTGAGTGGAAAGTGCCCGCGCAGCCCGCTCTCGCTCTGCCGGACACCGCTGCCCCCCCCCCCCCCCCTCCTCCTCCTAGCTCTCCTAGGTAAGCAACGGTGTTTAAGTCTCGCCGCGGCCAGACTTGCACTGTAAATATTCGCTCGTTCAGTTCCAGAAGTGCGACTGTTCCAGTGTATTCTGCAGTAAACAAGCCGGTGCCACGGCCCGCTTGCCTGCACACAAAAGCCGTTTTCACGGCGACCCAGATAAATCATATGAAGTGTATTTTCTGTATACCGGCCACGGCTGATGGTGTCAATTGTGCATTACATGTAGTGAATGTGCCCACAACTCAGTGTCCACAAACGCTACACAATGCATGTCCCACGGTTTCTGTAAAAATGCATGTCCCACGGTTTCTGTTTTTCTGTGCAGTAAATGTGCCCGCTGTCCTGCGCCCACGTTCTCTCACAGACACGTTGAACCCCATGGGGTTTTGTCCCGCTCGCTCTCTCTACGCAAACTGCCATAGAGACATCGAGCGCGGCCAGCGACTCATGTCGATTGTGCATTACATGTAGTGAATGTGCCCACAACCCAGTGCCCACAAACACTACACTATGCATGTCCCGCGGTTTCTGTAAAAACAAACATACATTCAGTCAGCTCAGGCAGACGGTGTTTGGAGTGTAGTAAATGTGCCCGCTGTCACGTGCCCACATTCACTCACAGACATGTTAAAACCCACGGTTTTCACCCCGCTCATTTCCTCTTCGCAAACTGCCATAGAGAAATCGACCGCGGCCAGACCACCCGCTGTGATCAGCGCGCTCCCCGCCTCAGATGCTGCAAGCACAGTGTTCACTTTACAGCACACCAGAGCTCTCCGGTCGCCACTACGTTGCGGCCAGAGCCCAGATTTCATTCTACCTCTAGCTATTCATGCAGATGCGTGGGCAAAGCTTCCCGGGGTATCAGAATGGATGCTGAACATTATAAAAGAGGCTATTCGCTGCAGTTCGCTCGACGTCCCTGCCGTTACACGGCGCGAGTCGAAACTACGGTAAAAACGAAGTAACTCATCTACTTCGTGCTGAGATAGCGAAACTACTGAGCAAAGGGGCCATAGAACCTTTATCTCAGGCTCAGAGCAAAGCGGGTCAATACAGCAGATATTTTCTGGTACCGAAAAAAGACGGCGTCTCAGACCCATTCTAGATCTGCGACAGCTGAACAGAGTGCTTGTGAAGCGCCAGTTCAGAATGCTTACAACCAGGAAAATCCTTGCGCAAGTTCGCCAGGAGGACTGGTTTATGTCAATAGATCTGAAAGACGCCTATTTCAAATACAAATAGCGCAAGTCACGGGCGATTCTTGAGATTCGCGTTCGAGGGTCAGGCATATCTATACACAGTCGTGCCGTTCGGCCTGTCCCTGGCACCCCGTACATTTACGATGTGCATGGACGTGGCTCTCGCACCACTGAGACTTCGGGGCGTGCGAGTTTTGAACTACTTGGACGATTGGCTGATTCTAGCTCGATCACACTCAGAGCTCATAGAACACAGGACCATATTACTTGAGCATCTCGAGAATCTGGGTCTCACAGTCAATTGGGCGAAGAGTTCGCTGTCTCCCAGTCAGAAAATGTATTTTTCTGGGAACAGTGCTGGACACGCTGTCCATGTCAGCACGTCTGTCGCCGGAGCACAGACTAGACATTCAGCGCGCCATGAAATCCTTCCGCCGCGGCTCTATAGTCCCGCTCAAAAGGTTTCAGAAAATGCTGGGCCTCATGGCCTCAGCGTCTTCGGTACTCCAGCTGGGTCTGCTTTGCATGCGCCCACTGCAGTTATGGCTGAAAGCGCGAGTTCCACCCCGGGCATGGACCTCTGGTCTGTTTCGCCTCAAGGTCGATCTAAAATGCGTCTCAGCTCTAGAACCTTGGAAAGCAACCGACTGGTACCAGTCAGGTGTAAACCTGGGGACTTCCTCGAGTGTGCAGGTAGTGTCCACGGACGCCTCCACCTGGGGAGCGCTGCTCGAGGGCAGACCGTTCTTTGGCCAGTGGTCAGAACGGGAAAAGCTTCTACACATAAACTGTCTGGAAATGATGGCAGTCGACAACGCGCTACGGCGCTTCTGTCCCCAGATAAAAGGTCACCACGTCTTGGTCCGGTCGGACAACATGTCAGTGGTGGCATACTTAAATCACCAGGGCGGCATCAGGTCCCGAAACCTTTACAGGCTGATGGAACGCCTCTTGGTCTGGGCTCAGCACAACCTGCTTTCACTGAAAGCAGCGCATGTGCCTGGTCACTTGAATCTGGGACCAGACAGACTGTCCAGAAACAATGTTCCAGCAGGAGAATGGTCGCTGCACCCGCAGACGATCCGACTGCTGTGGGAGACATTCGGCAGAGCGCAGGTGGACCTGTTCACGTCCCAAGAAAACGCTCACTGTCCAAACCTTTTCTCCAAGAGCAGGGATGCGCTGGCCCACGTCTGGCCCCGCTGCCCCCTCTATGCTTTTCCCCCCATCTCGCTCCTGCCTCAGGTGTTGGAACGAATCAGGGAAAACGGCAAAGGGCTCGATTTGGCCTCTATGGTCCCTACATGCATGGGCAATCAACGGGTACCCGCTAACCTCCCGGAGGGATCACGCAGGCTAGGGCCCCGTCTACTAGACGGCTCTATTCCTCGAAATGGTCTGTGTTCTCTGCCTGGTGTCAAGCTCAGGGATTTTCACCCGTAGACTGCGGGGTTACGGAAGTACTCTCCTTCCTTCAAGAGCTGCTGGATAAGGGCAGAACCCCATCCACGCTCAAAGTGTATGTGGTGGCCATAGCGCCGTTTACAAAACCGACGTCTGGCCAGTCACTGGGGAAAAACGACCTGGTCGTGCGATTCCTCAGGGGAGCTCGGAGACTGAACCCTCCCAGACCCCCTTCAGTCCCTGTGTGGGTCCTTTCTACAGTTTTGGAAGGTGCCCCATTCGATCCAATCCATTTGTCAGACATGAAACATCTGTCTTTCAAAACGGTGTTTCTTGTGGCCCTCGCTTCAGTGAAGCGCATCGGGGACTTACAAGCGCTCTCGGTGAGCGCGACGTGTATGGAATTTGGGCCTAAAGACTCAAAAGTCATACTCAAACCAAGGCACGGGTACGTGCCCGAATCCCTCAACACACCGTTCAGGGCCCAGGTTATTTCCCTGTCCGCCCTTCCGGTTCATAATGAGGAAAAGGACGCGAGTCTCCTTTGCCCCGTCAGGGAACTGAGAGCTTATGTGTCCCGCTCGTCTGTTTTCAGAAAGACTGAGCAGCTCTTCGTTTTGTTTGGCGGGCGTTCTAAGGGACTGGCCGGATCAAAACAGAGCCCATCCAGATGGATAGTCGATGCCATAGCGCTGACTTACACTTCTAAGGGCCTGCAGTGTCCTTTGGGTGTCAGAGCGCACTCCACGAGAGGCGTGGCCTCGTCGTGGGCGTGGTCTAGCGGGATTACTTTGCAAGATATCTGTACGGCGGCAGGCTGGGCCTCGCCGTCTACATTTATAAGGTTTTATAACCTAGAGGTTTCCGCCTTACAGGCCAAGCTTCTGTCAGTCTAGAATTCAGCACTATCTGCCCCGCTGTGCCGGCCCAGATGCTGAGTTTTGCTTGGGTATTAAAAACCCATACTGCCACCCAGGCGCGTCGTTAGACATGGGCATTCGGGGCTTCAGCCCCGGATGTTTTTTTTTTAGCCCCGGATCTCAAAAAAAAATAATTTATTGATAATTTTTTTATTTTTTATTTATATATATATATATAAAAAAATGACCGGGTCTTTTAATCTATCCTTCGGAATCATGTATTAAAGATGATTAATTAAAGACGGTTACTATAGTTATAGCACGCTTGCATTTAGAGTGCGCACCAGAGGAGAGAGAGAGCCTGAAAGAGCCATCAGTTAACGTACAGCTTTAGGGCTTGACTGTCATTGTTGTTTGTGGCTTCTGGTGGTAGCTATTATGGACATTAGAGGGGGAAGGTATACTATATACTATATGAAGACTATAGTATAATGTGAGATAGAAATAAAAATTTAAGTCGTTAAATTCAAGATCACGTAAACGTTTCCCTCCGCTGCGGCTGTCAGTCATTCTCCATTCAGCATCAAACAGCGCATTGCGTTTGGTTACTTACGACAGTCAACGATGAAACTCTCTCCAAGATGATTCAATGTTACTATTATTATACTTTATCGGACGGTAGATAAAGCTATATGGTTTCGCATAAAATGACTATCTTGCTGGACTGTATTGCTGTAGGCTACCTTAATATTCGTTTCTACCGTGTGTCTGTTAGATCACAACACTGGAGAGCACTATAATTGTTCTTCACGCGCACATTAACTGAAATTTAAAACTGTTAAAAGAAAAGGCTCAATAAACTATTGCATAGATAGATACTGTTACTGTATAATACACTATGCATCGATATGCCTTTCCTTTCTGCTTTGAACTTTTCTGCGCGCTGTGACTCGGTGTTGCTTCAAGCGCACCATTCTGCGCTCGAGATGCGCATAAGCGCTGTGTGCCGCACATGAGCTTTTCATAATTATATCATAATACTTTTGCGCAATGAAAGATTATTAATAGTTTTTTTTTTCTTCTGTTCTGTCCTATCTATCATATGTTGCTGCCTCATTAAACAGATCTGCTATACATTTAAAAATGTCTTAATTTTATAGTAGACTATATATAATAATTTATCTTTCTGATTTTTATCTTGTTTTTCATGAATGTATTTTACAACTATACAAAGAGCAATGTGTAACGTTTTATCTGATTTAGTGCTACACTTATTGTCTCTTTGTTCCCCACTAAATAATGTTTTTTTTCACTAAATGTTCAGATTTTATACAATTATTGTTTTTCTAGACTAAATTTTACTGAGTTATCCACTAATCTATTTTATAATATAATTTTTGTCATAGGTTATGATCATATTCTTTTTTTTTTATTTGTTGTTTTTATTTATAATGAAGTTGTCTGTATTAAGTAGATTGTGTTTAACACACAAAAGAGTGATTATCAGTTCAACACGCAGAGTTATAGAAATTCTACTTGATTAAAAAAAAACTGCGCTGGTATTGGACCGGTATCGGTTAATACTCCGAATTTTTGGTATCGGATTGGATCGGTTCAGAAAAAATTATATCAGGACATCCCTAATATTTTCTGGTAGGCTATATCTAAGTTACCCAGGAGCTCTGTTGACATGCTTAGCTTGATGAATTGAGTCGTTGAACACAGCAGGAGAGAACGCAACGTTAGCCAGCTAGCTAAAGCTCTGGAAAATTATTAGCTAACGCTACGGAGGCCATAATATTTTTGACTCATGGCTGAAGTTAAGTTTCTCCAGCTCTCCAGGTTGGCAAAAAATGCATCTCAAAATGCATCAGATTGATGCTTTAAAATATGGAATATTTAAGATTTTCTTACGGGGGAGCATGCCCCCGGACCCCCCTAGAGGGGTAATATCCTTCTCAACTTTTGAGTGGGGACTGGGCTAAGCCCCCAATGTATCAAGACCCTAGCAACGCCCCTGCTGCCACCCAGTTCAGGCTGAAAGCTTTCACCCTGGCTGCGTGGTGCACTTAGGGATGCAACGATTACAGATTTTCTAAGTACGATTATTGTCTGAGAAATAACCACGGTTTAACGATTATCACGATTATTATGCATCAATTAATTTCACAACACTACTAATGTATAATATCACATGAACACTCAGCACTAGATTTTAATGTGTTATTTATTGCTGCCACAACACAGTACAAAATTATAAAATGGCAAACAATAATCAATCAAACAATAATCTCTTCCTTTGGAATTAAAGAGAAGTGCTTTGTAAACATCCAGCATTTTTATTTTAAAAATAACAAATTAAGTCAAAGGCTGCAGGACTCTTTGATTGAAATAGATCACAAAATTATTAAGTTTTTAGTTTGTTCTAAATTTATTTTCAACCTGAGGTAGAAAACTTGAAAACATGAAAACAATATCTTGTTGGTATTTGACTTAAAAACATAAATAAAGGGATAATAAATCCCAATGAAAATAAGAATAAATAAAGTATTTGGCTGGCTCTATTGAATTAAATGCAAGCTAAATATTAGGCCTATGTATGTCTTTTAAAAGAAAACAAATATTGTCCAAATGTTATCCACCAATATTATTGTACTTATTTTAATACTCTTTAAAAATATTAATCCAAATTTTACATGTGCCTTTAGAAAATCATCTATTATAATCTCATTATTTTGGTTCGTTTGTTTGAAGTTTAAGTAAAAATTATAGAAAGAAACTGAGAACATCTCTCATGCAGTGTTATTAATAACTGAAATGCAGTTAATTGGTAGTCCTAGAAGTCTACATGATCTTATGTTAGTGTTTTACACCGGGCATATTAAAACTACAAAGCCTAACATTTACTCAACACAGACAGGAGAAAGCAATAGGATATTAAGTTAAATGTTCACTGAAACTCTTGAGAGCACGTCACATTCGGTTTTCCACAGACTTGCGTAACCAAAATATTCCGCTGTTTTTTTTTTTTTTTACGTTGCACTGAAAGCTGAAAGTTGCACGCCGTGTTCTCCTTTTTCCAAAGCGATAGGGCGGTTGCGCTACGGAGGCGTCTGTCATTGCTGTGTTAGTTCTTGTCACTTGACCTAAGGTGCGCTTGCGGCATTCTGAAAAGTAGAGATGTTTTTATCTAGATGCGGCGCGGACGCGCTTGGAAAAAACGAGCGCGTCGCTTCCATTATGAGCGCGCATACCGCGCGCCTACATTTGAAATAACGAACTTGAGCGCGTAAAAGACGCGATATGTGAAGACGCACTTAAGGTGTTTTTTCGGTGGAAATCGAGCGTCGCTGCTTAGTCCCTCTGCTATAGTGGTTGACGAGCACGGCACTTTAAGCTGGTGCACCGCTGGTGTAACTGTTTTCGTTTTGTGTTAGGTGCAAAAGTTCCGTACTTTGCAGAACACTCGGTGTAGCATAGTCTTTACGATTAATTAACCGTGACGTTTTAAAGCGCGGTTAATTGTGAAATCCGGTAATCGCTGCATCCCTAGGTGCACTATTAATATGGTTAGCTCCCGTGGGATGCTATTTATAGGGAATGATGCTTCTCTTCCCTGACTCTCTGAGTCTATGGTGATTATGCACTATATGAGCCCCGGGCTTCTGCCCTTGGGACTTTGATGTCGGATCCCAGTACGCACGGCGTGTTACACTGTGTTCCCCATAGCGTAAGATATTAAGCAGTGCGAGAGATACTCTCGTAAGAGAACGTACTCGGTTACTAACGTAACCTCGGTTCTCTCTAGAGAGGGAACGAGTACTGCGTAATATCTTACGCTATGGGGAAAACCTCTTTACGTTTACGTTTTTATGTCTGATGTGAGTTTTCCAAGTTAGTTTATTATCGATTGTTACTCCTAAAATTTTTATTTCAGCAACATTTTCAGTTTGTATCCCATCAATCTCAATCGTCATATCTGTTTTTTTCTTATAATTACCAAATAATATAGCTTTAGTTTTATTTAAGTTTAAAGATGATTTATTACTATCCATCCATTTTTTTTATAATCCTTAGTTCATTATTTACAACATTAATAACCTTCTCATAATTGTCATCACAATAGAAAATGTTAGTATCATCAAACAAATCACACTTAAATATTTTCGAAACATTAAATATATCAGTGACGTTCAAGTTGAATAATTTTGGGCCCAATACTGACCCCTGGGGGACACCACAAGAAATTACACGACAATCAGATGAGAACTCACCCATCTGCACATATTGCATTCTGTCACTCAAGTAACTTTTTACCCATTTTCCAGCCACCCCATTCCATCCCATACCTTTCTAATTTCTTGAGTAATATTGCATGATTGATTGTGTCGAAGGCTTTTTTCAAATCAATAAATATTCCAATAGTAAATTTTTTATTATCCAATGCATTTGATATTTTATTCTACTGCATCAATTATGGACATAGATGTAGATCTTTTGTTTCTGAATCCATATTGACTTTCATTAATCAGTTTATATTTTTCCAGAAATTTCTCTAATCGAGTATAAAATATTTTTTCTAGAATTTTTGAAAATTGAGGAAGCAATGAAATTGGTCTATAATTAGTAAAGTTATGTTAATTTTCATTTTTAAATAGTGGAATAACTTTTGCGATTTTCATTTTCTTGGGAACACAGACATTTATAAGTGACAGATTACAAATGTGCGTTAGAGGTGATTTGATGTTATATATAACTTATTTAGTAATGCCGTATTGATGGAATGACAGTCCATTGAATATTTATTTTTGGACTTTTGAACTATATCCATTACTTCATTCTCATTAACTGCTGAAAGATGGTGTTTGAAATATTCTCAATTTTTCAATATTGTGCTCTACTTGTTCATCTGGTGTTCTTGCTGCCAAATCACGGCCGATGTTTACAAAAAAATTATTAAAGCTATTAACTACCCTATTCATATTATGATGTTCGCCATTAGAGTCAACTAAATATTCTGGGTAAGTTGTTTTTTTTGAAGCCTTTTTTAAGAATGCTGTTTAATACATCCCATGTTACTTTTATATTCGTTTTATTTTCAATTAGTAATTTCTTATAATATGCTTTTTGGCTAATCTTAATATACCAGTTAACTTATTTTTATACAACTTATATCTATTATCCTCTTTCTTTTGTTTTCAATTTAATGAATGATTTATAGAGATTATTGTTTTTTTACATGCATTTTGTAAACCTTTAGTCATCCAGGGACATCTAAAATATTTATTCTGTTTACTGTAAGCTGAAATGGGGCAATGCTTATTATATATATTTGTAAATATTTCCAAAAGGTTATTATAGGCTCTGTCTGTGTCTATCTCTCCACAAACAGAGCTCCAATCGTGTATTCTCAGGGCATCATTAAATGTATTAATTGCTTCTTGAGTTTGTAACTTTTTACAGCTTACATTACAGATGTCTTTAGTTTTAGAAACATTACAATCATAAATGGCAAACACAGGTAAATGGTCCGTAATATCACAAATAAGCAAACCATTAATTATGTTATTAGTCAAATTATTTGTAAAGATATTATCAATTAGGGTTGCACTATGTGATGTGATTCTACTGGGTTTTGTTATTGTTGGGAATAAAGACATGGAGTACATTCCTTTAATAAATTCATCGGTCAGTTTGTGTTTGTTTGGATTTAAGAGGTCAATGTTGAAATCCCCACAAAGTGGGGAGTACCGACGTACTGACGGGCGTGATGACGTACTGACGTAGTGTGTGTGTGTGCGCGTTGGGTGCGAAATTCAACATGGCAGCGCGCCGCTGCTAGATAAGACAAACAAACTTTGTATTTTTTATTTTTTTTCTCTTTCTTTTCCGCTACAACATCACCCGCGTTAACCCTAACTTAAAACCTGGATTTCAACTCGGAACTGGACCAACTGGAGGATTACATTGACCATCACTTCAACAGACTCTGTAACGTTGCAATGGGCCGATCAAGCAAAGCCAAAAAACCACGCACCTCGGATTCACCCTTATCAACCGATTCACCGCCGTCACCAACATCACCAGCTTCCACGCCGATCAAAACAAACTGCTGTTCCCAGGGCCGGCGCTAGCCATTTGGGTGCCCTAAGCACAAATGCTTGGTGGTGCCCCCCCACCCCACTCAGCCCCTCACCCACCCAAGGAATAACAACCATTCAGAATTTCTTAGTCTGATGAAGCACAATATAATAATTCTGTACATAATTTGTAGGGCTGGGAAAAGATTAATCGCGATTAATCGCATCCAAAATAAAAGTTTGTGTCTACATGAATGATATATGTGTGTGTACTGTGTATAATTATTTTGTATATACACTACCGTTCAAAAGTTTGGGGTCGGTACGATTTTAAATACTTTTAAAAGAATTCTCTTCTGCTAACCATGGCTGCGCTTATTTGATTAAAAATACAACAAAAATCAGTTATAGTATAAAATATTATTCCAGTGTAAATCAGCTGTTTTCTGTGTGAATATATAGTAAAGTGTAATTTATTCCTGTGATCAAAGCTGAATTTTCAGCATCACCAGTGTCAGTGCCTTCAGTGTCAAATGATCCTTCACAAATCAGTATAATATGAGGATTTGATGCTCAAGAAACATTTATTATTATTATCAAATGTTGAAACAGTTGTTGGTCTGTCAGTTGTACAGTTTTTTTTTTTTTTTTTTAGGATTCTTTGATGAATAGGAAGTTCAAAAGACTTTTGTAACATTATAAATGTCTTTACTGTCACTTTCAATCAAATTAACTATTCCTTGATAAATAAAAGTATTGATTTCTTTCCTCCAAAAAATAAAAATAAAATTCTCACTGACCCCAAACTTTTGAACGGTAGTGTATATAAATACACATTTGCATGTATGTATTTAAGAAATATTTGTTATTTATATATAAAATATTTAAATTTATATATAATAAAAATTATATATACAGTATATACATGCAAATATTTCTTAAATATATACGTGCATATGTGTGTGTATTTATATATACAAAATAATTATACACAGTACACACACATATATCATGTAGACACAAACTTTTAATTTGGATGCGATTAATCTTTTCCCAGCCCTAATAATTTGACAACTCTGTGAATATGAAAATAAACAAACACTGAGATTGTGGGGTTTTTTTTTTTTTCTAATTGCACTTTCACCAACAGATGTCGCCCTTGGGCCTTGGCCTATAAACCTCTTGAAAATGAACGCATTATCCGCATAAAACAACAACGAAAAAACGTATCTAAGCGGTCTTCCTCTTCTTCTCAAACAGACTAACTGCATCTTAAACAGCCCAAGTTTCAAAATTTTCCGGGGGAGAAAGCCCCGGACCCCCGTTAAAATAAAAGATTCAACATGCAGGGCTAAAAAAGCCACGGATCATTTCATTTGCACTACTACCGACGCCCCCTGGACGTGCATACACGACGTAAGGGCGCCCGCGCTACAAAACTAACATTTTTATTTAAAACATTGTCTTACCTGCAAAGCGACGCGCGAGTATCATCCCGCTGTCTATTCTTTTTCCTTTTTTCGCCCCCGACTCTTGGTGCCTTTCCGAGGCCATGTCTGAGGTCGGTGTCTGCCAAATTTGACATTGATTGAGGCATAATCGAACAGACCACTGGGAGGTGGGGAAGGGGGGGGCACCAGAGGGAGACGAAAAATGAGATTCACCTTTTTCTCGACTAATTTGGTCTAGGCCTATATTACTTTTGTATTGCTTTTGTATATTAACATGCTTTAGACATGTTTTATTTGTTATTTATACTAGTAGCCTATTGTGATGATTTTTCACGACCAGATTTTTTGGTGCCCCCCCAAGCACTTGGTGCCCTACGCGCAGCGCGTGATGTGCGTGTGCGGAGCTCCGGCCCTGGCTGTTCCGACGTACTCTTATCAATCAACGAGCGCTTAGCTAACCTGGAGTCTAGACTCTCACTAATCGAAGTACTGCACAAAGAATTTCAAAACCTCCGCCACAGCCTGGAATACAGTCAACAACAAGTCGATTCGCTCACTGAAGAAAACAAATCACTGAAAAGCTCCGTGGACACACTCACTACAAAACTCTCAACAGTAAACAGTCAACTTACCTCCGTCACCGCTGAGAACAAAGCCATGCAAGAAACCATCCTGGATATACAGTCACGCAGTATGAGAGACAATCTAATCTTCTCCGGCATTCCTGAATCATCCACCGAGGACCCCGAAAAATCTGTTAAGGACTTCCTGATCAACCAGCTCAAACTTTCACCAGAGACTGTAGAGCACATCACTTTCCATCGCGTTCACCGTTTAGGACAGAAACACATCAACTCCACCCGTTCCCGCCCCATCATCGCCAAATTTGAACACTTCAAACAAAAAGTACTGGTACAGCGACAAGGACGACAGCTCAAAGGGACTCATTACGGACTCAACGATCAATAATATCCACAAGAAATCATCCGCAGACGTAAGCTACTTTTCCCCATCCGTAGGACAATGATCAATCAAGGTAAAAAAGCTATCATCACAGTGGACAAATTATATATTGATGGACAATTATTTAGAGACAAAGACACTACTCCCTGGCTTTACTAATAATTGAAAATAGCAATGTAACATTTCCAATCCGTTTATGCTCAATTTATAGTCAATTCATAATCTTCATATTCTTTCATTAACCCAATTGCACCACACACGCACATTGTATTCTAAATGCACCTAAATAGCCTTGCTCACTGTTTATATGTGCTGTATTTGTTGTTTATAGGTATCCCTGTTTTATTTGTCATTTGTTGTTATAGATTTACACACACACACACACACACACACACACACACACACACACACACACACACACACACACACACACACACACACACACACACACACGCACTCAACCACATTCACATCCACACACACAGACTTATATTCACACAAGGTAACTATGAAATATACATTATAGGTTCATGCAATTGAAATTCATAACTTGGAATATTCGTGGTGTTGGTTCACAAACAAAAAAAAATAAAGTTTTAAATTACCAAAAAAATACACAAGCGGATATATGTCTAATACAGGAAACACACCTCTCTCAATATACACAGAACAGCTTAAAAACTACACATTTTAACCACTGTTTTTCCTCCCACTATAATTCAAAACAAAGAGGAGTATGCATCTTAATAAACAAAAAAATACAGTTTAACCACCATACAACCATTTCAGATCCTGAAGGCCGTTTTATCATTATTAACATTTCAATCAATAATAATCCAATTACAATTGGCAACATTTATGGGCCAAACTCTGATGATTCCTCCTTCTTTGCAAATTTCTTCTCTTCTCTTTCAAACATTTCTAACGGTCCAATAATTATAGGGGGAGACTATAACACTGTAATCAATCCATCACTTGACAGGTCAAAACACACAGGAAAATCTGGGCAATCTTCCAAAACAATAAAACAGTTCTTTGGTCTTTGCGATGGTTGGAGGCTACAACACCCACTTGCCAGAGAATACACCTTTTATTCTAATGTCCACCAAACCTACTCCCGCATTGATTTCTTTCTAACCAGTAATTCAATCATACCAAATATTTTAGAAACCAAAATACATCCGATCATTATTAGCGACCACTCTGCGGTAACTCTAACATGGAACCTATCTGCAATACAAAAGCACCCCACCAGATGGCGTTTTAATACATCACTCTTGAAAGATCCAGAATTTGACAGCTACTTCAAGAGAGAGTGGACATCCTTCCTTGAAATAAATGACTCTCCAAAGTCATCAGCATCGCTACTCTGGGAAACATGGAAAGTAGTTTTACGGGGGAAAATTATTTCATATTCAGTACATAAAAAAAAAAAGGACAGAGAAAGAGAAACCCAACTGGAAGAAAGAATAAAAGAATTAGAAATTTTACATGCAAATAATCAATCAGAAAGCATCTATAAAGAAATTAGAGAAAAAAAAATATTGCTCAATGAAATAATAAACAAAAGAAACCAGTTTCTGATTCACAGGCTCCGTCAAGAAACTTTTCACCATAGCAATAAATCCGGAAAATATTTAGCCAGTCAAATTAAAAGAAATAAAGAAAGAACAGCCATAACCTCCATCAGAAACTCGGCAGGGAAGCTAACCAACTCACCAGTTGAAATAAACAAGATATTTCAAGATTACTATACAAAATTATACTCATCTGATCTTGATCCAAACCAAGAAGACATAACCCAATTCCTCGATAACACCATTCTACCAAAACTCAACATGGAACAAATAAACACACTAGAATCACCAATCACTGAAAAAGAACTTCATTCCGCATTGAAAAGCATGCAAAATAATAAAGCACCAGGTCCGGATGGCTTCCCTGCTGAGTTCTATGAACATTTTTGGTCAACTTTATACCCACTATTTAGCAGAACAATAACAGACATAAAACATAACGCAAAATTCCCTTCCCACATGAATACAGCACTTATATCACTCATCCCTAAACCTAACAAAGACCACACCTTCACATCCAACTATCGTCCTATCTCACTTATGAATGTCGACATAAAAATTATTAGCAAAGCACTAGCCCATAGAATTGAACAAATTATACCGTATATAATCCATCCTGATCAGACCGGCTTCATAAAAGGTAGACATGCATCTAATAATACCCGCAGATTATACAACTTAATGCACTACTCATCAGTACAACAGAAAGATACTCTCATTGCCACATTAGACGCCGAAAAAGCTTTCGATAGGGTCAACTGGAAATTTTTATTCACCACGTTACAAAAATTCGGCTTTGGAGAGTCGTTTATTAACTGGATCAAGATTTTATACACATCACCATCGGCCACAGTAACAACGAACGGACTAACATCACAAAGCTTCACACTGCACAGGGGAACGAGGCAGGGATGTCCACTCTCTCCATCCCTATTCACCATTTTTATTGAACCTTTAGCAGCAGCTATCCGTCAAAACCCAGCAATCAAAGGTATTGAAACACCACAACAAACACATAAAATCTCACTCTATGCAGATGATATCCTACTATATATACAAGAACCCCTAACATCTACTCAAGAAATAATTAAAACAATTCAGTCCTTCTCAAAAATATCCGATTATGCAATAAACTGGAATAAATCTTCCACCCTCCCTTTACATAAAACCAAATGGGATGTGGCTCCCCAGCAATCACCAATACCTATTTGTCAAGATCACATCACTTACTTAGGCATTAAGATTTCCTCCAGACTGTCAGAGTTGGTAACACTCAACTTCACACCATTGCTAAAAAAAATAGAAGACGACTTGCTCAGATGGCTCAATCTCCCAATCTCCATAATCGGCAGGATAGCAGCAATAAAAATGACGATTTTACCGAAAATTAATTACCTATTCTCAATGATTCCAACCCACCCCACACTCACATGGTTTAAATCACTAGACTCCATTATAACTTGCTTCTACTGGAAAAATAAAACGCCAAGGATAAAACTCACTACACTTCAAAAAAGTAAGGTTCAAGGAGGACTAGAAGCACCAAATTTCCAATATTACTCAATGGCTAACCAACTGCAATACATATACAAATGGATTCGCCCCACCCAATCTGATATTGTATGGCTAGATATAGAACAATCATTATGCAAAGAATTAAATATAGCTGACATACCATTCCTCACCAAATCAATTAAACAACACACATGTTTTAAGGCAGTAACTATAGCCACCACTCTGACAGCCTGGTGGAAATTTCACCAAATCACTAATTCTACAATAGCTCCATCTAACCTCACCCCACTGTGGAACAACCGTGACTTTATAAGCAATAAAAAAACATTGAACTTTCACACATGGGCGGAAAAGGGTATCACCCACATTAAGCATATTTTCAAATCTAACACATTTAGACCATTTCCGGAACTGGCCCAGGAGTATGGCATCGGGAACAACGAATTTTTAAAATACCTACAACTCAAATCTTCTGTTCTGACAAAAATAAACATCAGAGACACAAATTTAGAATCTCCACCGGCAATATCAGACTTGGTCAACATTTCCTCTCCAAAGAAACTTCTCTCTAAAATATACAAAATGATCTCAAATCAACTTCAGACCATATACTTACCAACAATAAAATGGGAAAACGATCTATCAATAGCCCCTGATGCCAACTTCTGGACCCAAATCTGTAAAAACATCTATCACATGTCCAAAAATTCGAATCTTCAGTTAATACAATACAAAATACTTCACAGAACGCATTACACGGGCAATAGATTAGCTAAAATGGGATTCACATCAGAAGTTTGCACACATTGCAATCAAAATTCTACAGATACATACATTCATGCAACCTGGCACTGCACTCCAATCAAACACTTTTGGGAAGAGGTCACACAGGCACTATCAACTATAGTTGGCTGCCACATCCCACTGTCGCCTTCTCTTTGCTTGCTGGGGGACCTCACAATAATAACTGATAAAACCATAAACTCTAAAATACTCCTCACAGCTCTAGCCATCGCCAAGAAAACTATCCTCATGAACTGGAAAACCAGAAATAAATTACACATTAACATCTGGAAAAATCTTATAACAGACTTCATGGCAATGGAACTCGCATCTCCCCTTCATAATAACACATCTGAAACTGATCCCTGCCGTCCAACACTTTCTGACCTCTTACAGCTATGAATCCTTTCTCTGTTTTCAACTCTGACTTCTCTCACCTTCTTACTCAACCCACGAATATTCATATTAGTTGTTTAAACTTGTTTCTGTCATCATTGTTATTGCTATCTTTACTGTTACTGTTATGATTACTATTTTCACTTTTTTTTTTTTCTTTTTTTTTTTTTTCTTCATTGTTGTAATTACTGTTGTTGCTGTCTTTTGCTCTCACCGTTGTGATCACCACTGCCATCATCATTGTCATTTATTATTATTATTAATATTATTATTATTATCATCATCAATATTACCATTGTCAATGCTGTTTTAGAATTAGATATCATTGTCATCACTAGTGCAATAACTTCCCCCTTATCTCTTCATGGGTTTTTAATGCACCACAACATAGAATAAAAAAAATAAAAATAAAAAAAAAAAGGATTAAGGATATATGGAAAAACCTCACAAACACCAAGGCAGGCTAGACAGGCGAGAAGTGGTTTCAACGGGACAGCATCTCTGTCCCAATTTGAGACACTCTCGCACTGTACTCCCTATTTTAATGCACCTTAGACATTGCACATAACACACATAACACAAAAAAAAAAAAAAATAGGAAAAGATATGGACTGATGAGATGAGGGGGAAGGTTATCTTATATTATCTTATATTATATTATCTTATTATATCGTATTTTATGCACTACTGCACTATGTTGGTTTGTTTGTATGTATGCCTGATTGTTAAAATATATATTACAAAATATATTTTACTCTAAAACTGCAAGAAAATGAAAGCCAAAAATCTTAAGAAGTTGTGTTCCAAATTTTAGGTTGATATCTCAAAAAATAAGCTTTCAGTCAAGATTTTATTTTGGCGCATACCAAACTTTTTCACTAGATGGAAAGCCAAGCTTCCTATTATTATTACAATTAATTGGTTAATTAAAACTAATATTACGCTATTGTACGTAATGGTGAATACATTATATTTAGAATTTGATCCTGTGTAATATATATGATTATACACATGTACTAATTGTATGTATTTATATTGTGTGAAATAACAATAAACACCAGAACTGAGTTGACACATTTTTTTTTTATTCTTAATTCTTATTATTTTTAAAAGCTATCAACTATTTCATTGTGTCTTTCAAATTATTTTCAGGAAACTTATAGTCAAGTCATTTTAAGCCAAAATGGGGGTCAACCTTGAACAAATTGCAACAGAAGCAAACTCAACTGATTTTGTATCCTCAATATGTCCTGAGTAAGGAAAAAAAGCCCCGAAGAATCCCATTTGGGGAAAGTTTAGAAAAAGACCCAAATATATCCCATTCATACGCCTATTCATTCTTTTTCTCACGTGAAAAGGGTAAAAATTTTAACCTTTAGATATCATCATGAAAATCACTGAGTTGATTACTTACATCAAGACAAACAAAAAATGTATTACAAGTTTTTTGCAATTGTTTGTTAACATGGACAAATGGTGCATAATCTAATTACATATGTGCTAATTTGCATAAATACACAAACAGATCTAAACATTGGGTATAGCAGGTGAAAATGTCTTGTAGAATTTTGTTGACATATAACAGTAAACTATTTAATATTAAGGTCTGAATGGAACCCATTTTGGCTACCCATGAACATTAATACAGGAAGAAGTACTTTAGAAACCAGCCTTCATTAATTATTATGGCAGAGATGGGGTTTGGGGCTGGGTCAGTGGGACTAGGTCAGTGGGACTGTTTCTGGGGGACGAGTCCGAGGGAAGAACAGGAGACATGGGTAAGGAGAATGCAGAAGACAAAAGGTAGGTGAAATAAAATGGATCAAAAAAATCTAATTACGTACACAATGCACTCAATGCCCAAACCCCATCTCTGCAATAATAATTAATAAAGGCTGGTTTCTAAAGTACTTCTTCCTGTATTAATGTTCATGGGTAGCCTAAATGGGTTCCATTCAGACCTTAACATTAAGTCTTTTACTATTATATGTCAACAAGATTCAAAAAAACATTTTCACCTGCTATACCCAATGTTTAGATCTGTTTGGGTAATTATGCAAATTAGCTAATACGTAATTATATTATGCACCGTTTGTCCATGTTAACAAACAATTTAAAAAAAACTTGTAATACATTTTGTGTTTGTCTTGATGTAAGTAATCAACTCAGTGATTTTCATGATGATATCTAAAGGTTACAATTTTACCCTTTTCACGTGAGAAAAAGAATGAATAGGCGCATGAATGGGATATAACTTTCCCCTAATGGGATTCTTCGGGGCTTTTTTTTCCTTACTCAGGTTTTGTATTGAGGATACAAAATCAGCTGAGTTATGCCAGATGTCTCCAAAGCTGACCGGCTTTGAGGAGCACATGGCACTTGTTCCATGGGAACGGCTGGGAATGGCTCCAACCTTCAGCCGCGGAATTCCTGGAATGTAGTTACTAAAAAATAAAAAGTAATTCATTGTTAGTCCATGTTGTTTCACAGTGCATTAACTAATGTTAACAAGATTTGAATAAAGTATTGGTAAATGTTGAAATTAACATTAACAAAGATTAATAAATGCTGTATTTATGTGCAGTTCATTATTAGATCATGCTAATTAATGTTGTTAACTAATGAACCTTATTGTAAAGTGTTACCAATATTTCTTTTGAGCTAATTTGCTACACAAGCGTTTGCGCTGGTGATATAGAGAACTGCTCTATTATACTCTGCTCCAGAAAGATTATTTTACTCTTTATTTGTATTCTGCCAGAGTGCGTCTTACATACACATCCACATCCATATACACATACACACCAATTCCAAAACTGTGTAAAGATAATCTGAATGTGCATGAATGATCTTATTTGTAGTATGATCCATGAAGCTGTATTTGCAGAGAATCCTGGGCTGTAAGGAGCAGATGATAAGGAGAGAAAGCAACATTGTCATCGAGCTCAACATATCTCACTTCTATAACCAGTTTACACAAGGAGGAGGGAAGTCAGGATTTAGCTGAGTGAAATGTATGTTAATTTTAATAGTTATATGTATATAGAATGCGTATATTCTAATCAATTATATTTCTCTGTCAATTTAATGTATTTATAGATTCAAATTCAATACTTTATTGCCATACAACTAGATACAACCAAAGACAAAGCAAATATATACACAAACGATATCCTACACGGGATGTTTTATTATTCCCTTTTATAGATTTTATGCCAACCATACTAGTGTTATTTATCTATTTATTGTAAAGTTGTGGACTTGCGCTCTATATCCCCATGTAAATTGTCACGTCTACCTGACATCAGCCACTATAGCCTCCTGGACTGTCATCCAGGTATGTGGTGTGCGGTGTGTTCCCTTTACTCTTATTTTATTAAGAAATGTGCAAATTATGCAGACTTATTAAGAGAACCTATTTTCCATAAGGGACTGGATCAGGGGTTGAGAGCTGTTTAGAGACTTAATGGCTCTGTACTGTTAAGGAAGCGCGAGGTGTTTGTCTTAATAGCTCTTATCCTTCTTCCTGATGGGAGTATGGAGAAAAGGGAGTTGGCAGGGTGAGTATCATCTTGTAGGATCTTTAGGCCTTTCCGGTAGACCTCACAGATGGGGGAGAGTTTGCAGCCAATGCTTTTTGAGGCTGAATTGACTATCCTGTCTAGCTGCGACCTCTGCTGGACACTAGAGTTGCCATACCAGACAGTAATAGAAAAAGTAAGCACACTCTCGATGGCAGCTTGGTAGAAGTGCAACATACCCTTACAGGCTACCCCAAATTTCCTCAGCTGGCGAAGGAAAAAAAGCCTCCGATGGGCTTTTTTAGTAATGTTGGTTATGTTAAAGGGCACCTATTATGCAAAATTCACTTTTACATGGTGTTTGAACATAAATGTGTGTCGGCAGTGTGTGAGCAAAACCACCCTAGAATGATAAAAATCCACCCAGTGTTTTTTTTAAGTCAAGTCAAGTCAAGTCAAGTCAAATATATTTATATAGCGCTTTTCACAATACAGATTGTATCAAAGCTGCTTCACAGTATCAATCAAAACAACTTAACAGTGTTTGTTTATTACTGGAAAAAGACATCCAAGTTTGGTAGAGCTGATCAGTGGTATGATGGGTCATTTAATTTGAATATCCCCAATTTACAATCTCAATAAATCATAAGCACTGTCTCAGAACGAGCTGTTCTATGAATTGCGCAAGCCCCACCGACGTGGTTTGATTGACACTGTGGTCTTGGCATAGACCCGGCCCTCGGTGATCTGTACACCATCCTCCATTGTTTCAACGACAGCCGGTGTTCTGACGATTTGTGCTGCCTTGTCGAAAATGTCTCCTAAGAAACATAAGTGTTCTGTTGTGGGATGTAATAATGTACATAGTAGTGTTCACTTACTTCCGACATCAGAGCCACTGAAAACGCAGTGGATGGATTTTATTTACGAAGGAAAGGCGCCACATAAACTTCCAAAATACGTTTATGTTTGCGCAAATCATTTTCTGACTGACTGTTTTGTGAACGAGGGTCATTCAAAGCAGGTCTTGCTTCAAAGTTAATCCTCAAGTGTGGATCGTTGCCTACTGTTCGCGATCCAACGTCACCTCCAGAAGAAGTAAGTGTATTTTATGATTTTTGAGCAAATAGTCATTTCAGTCGATGTCAGCCAATTCAACAACAAATGCGTCTAAAGTTGTTGTCGTCGTCGTAAGATGTCTGTGTATATAATTTAAACCTTGTTTGTATAGTGTGTAACCACACGTTTATAAATATTTGTTTTAAAGATATTGTATTAAAAACTGTGCATGTTTTCTGTAAAGACAAGACATCAAAATTGCTATGTTTATACAAAGGCCAGCACATCGACACGAAGCTAGAACGAGGGATATTGGCGTGCAGACAGAAACATCACATAAATGTAATTTCGTTTGTACGTAGCAAATGTTATCACAGTATTTGTGTTTGTAGTTTCAAAAAATTGCACCAACGTTATCACAGTTTGTGTGTGTCTGTGTGTGTGTTGCACATCCATAATTGCAAAGGGGACACGATTACAACTCTATAAGTACATAAATGTATCAAATAACCATTCCGAGACGTCCTGGTCCATTCTCATTTGTGTTTCTTCTGCCGGAGTCTCTTCATCATCTGTTGAAGATTTTATTATTTAGAAAACAAGTAATTTAGCCTTATAAGAATACACAATTATTTCTTGTATGAGTCCTCTAAAAGGACTCTGTCTAGGTGACTTTGAAAGCTGCAAGACCTTCTGAAAAAAGACCCTGAATGTCAATTCTATTCTGAGAAGTCACATAGTACAAGACCTTCACCCAAAACTATCTATAAGTGTATGACCATCTTTGGAAAAGGATGTATGTATATATGTGAGAAGCTGGGCACTGATCAGGAGTGATCGCCTGCAGGAGGAAGGGATCTCCTGCTGGAGGGAGTGATCCCCTGCAGAAGATGCTCGGCTCTTTGTTTGTTAATAAAGTCTAATATTTCTGGCATCAAAGATCTCTGCGAAGTTACTTTTACAGAACAATTGAAACCACTTCACATCTGCGTCTGATTCCGGTTCAAACATGTACGGCTGAATGCCATACAAAACAGCGGGTCACTCACTCTCAGCCATTCAGCTTCTACCGACTGTTTACATACCCTTACAGGCTACCCCAAATTTCCTCAGTTGGCGAAAGGAAAAAAAGCCTCTGATGGGCTTTTTTAGTAATGTTGATTATGTTAACATCCCATTTTAAAGATGATTATATCATAGTGCCTAAAAATCTAAAACTGTCCACCCACTCCCCATTGTTGTACAAGGGCTGGGACGACTTTCCCCTTCTGCAGAAGTCAACCACTAGCTCCTTAGTTTTGGAGACATTTAACTCTAAATTGTGGTTGGAGCACCATTCAGTCAATGAGAGGACCTCTTCCCTATAGGCAACTTCATCACCCCCAGAAATGAACCCACTACTGTTGTATCATCTGCAAATTTAAACATTTTAACAGAATCAGTTTGTGATATGCAGTCATTTGTGTACAACTGTTACGACCCCAGTGTGGGTCATGTCGTGTGGATTTGCTTGTCTTTGTCACTTGTTTTGTAGGTTGGAGTTGGAGTGAGTGACGTCATTGATGACTGATGGTTTACACCTGTGCTAGAGCTGATGCCGGCAAACTAAAGCCGCTCCCTTAGGTCGTGACGGGGGCGCTCTCCCCTCGTGCCATTTTGTTGTTGTCTTGATCCCGTTTTAGTCTAGTCTCTTACTTTATTACTTTTACTTTAATAAATGTTATTCCTTTTTGCATACCACTTTAACGTGTCATCTCCTTCTTTGTCGCGGCTTGCGAGCCGGCCGTGACAAACGAATATAAAAGAGGTGACAAAACACACCCCCGGGGGGCTCCAGTGTTAATGTGCTTGACATTGGAGATGTTATTACCTATTTTGACCACTTGTGTTCTCTGCACCAGAAAATCCCAGATCCAGTAACATATGGAATTATGGACCCCCATTGTTGAAGTTTCCGAAAAAAGTTTGTTGGGTAGGATTGTGTTAAAAGCAGAGCTATAATCTATAAAAAGATTGGAAGGGGTCGAGCCTGACCATGCTGGACAGATGTTTACATACTATTCTCTCAAAGATATTCATTATAACAGATGTTAGTGCTACAGGTCGGTAGTCATTCAGGCAGCTTATATTGGGGTTTTTTTGGGCACAGGAATTATGACAGCGGGCAGTGAGGGACAGTGCATTCCCTCAAGGACCAGTTAAATATGTCTGTGAGGACTGGAGCCAGTTCATCTGCACAGTGTTTAATAGTAGCAGAGATACGAGGTCAGGACCTGCAGCTTTCCTGCAGTTCTACAGGTCCTTCTCAAAAAATTAGCATATTGTGATAAAGTTCATTATTTTCCATAATGTAATGATAAAAATTAAACTTTCATATATTTTAGATTCATTGCACACCAACTGAAACATTTCAGGTCTTTAATTGTTTTAATACTGATGATTTTGGCATACAGCTCATGAAAACCCAAAATTCCTGTCTCAAAAAATTAGCATATTTCATCCGACCAATAAAAGAAGTGTTTTTAATACAAAAAAAAAAGTCAACCTTCACATAATTATGTTCAGTTATGCACTCAATACTTGGTCGGGAATCCTTTTGCAGAAATGACTGCTTCAATGCGGCGTGGCATGGAGGCAATCAGCCTGTGGCACTGCTGAGGTGTTATGGAGGCCCAGGATGCTTCGATAGCGGCCTTAAGCTCATCCAGAGTGTTGGGTCTTGCGTCTCTCAACTTTCTCTTCACAATATCCCACAGATTCTCTATGGGGTTCAGGTCAGGAGAGTTGGCAGGCCAATTGAGCACAGTAATACCATGGTCAGTAAACCATTTACCAGTGGTTTTGGCACTGTGAGCAGGTGTCAGGTCGTGCTGAAAAATGAAATCTTCATCTCCATAAAGCTTTTCAGCAGATGGAAGCATGAAGTGCTCCAAAATCTCCTGATAGCTAGCTGCATTGACCCTGCCCTTGATAAAACACAGTGCACCAACACCAGCAGCTGACATGGCACCCCAGACCATCACTGACTGTGGGTACTTGACACTGGACTTCAGGCATTTTGGCATTTCCTTCTCCCCAGTCTTCCTCCAGACTCTGGCACCTTGATTTCCGAATGACATGCAAAACTGAGCAACAGTCCAGTGCTGCTTCTCTGTAGCCCAGGTCAGGCGCTTCTGCCGCTGTTTCTGGTTCAAAAGTGGCTTGACCTGGGGAATGCGGCACCTGTAGCCCATTTCCTGCACACGCCTGTGCACGGTGGCTCTGGATGTTTCTACTCCATACTCAGTCCACTGCTTCCGCAGGTCCCCCAAGGTCTGGAATCGGTCCTTCTCCACAATCTTCCTCAGGGTCCGGTCACCTCTTCTCTTTGTGCAGCGTTTTTTGCCACACTTTTTCCTTCCCACAGACTTCCCACTGAGGTGCCTTGATACAGCACTCTGGGAACAGCCTATTTGTTCAGAAATTTCTTTCTGTCTTACCCTCTTGCTTGAGGGTGTCAATGATGGCCTTCTGGACAGCAGTCAGGTCGGCAGTCTTACCCATGATTGCGGTTTTGAGTAATGAAACAGGCTGGGAGTTTTTAAAAGCCTCAGGAATCTTTTGCAGGTGTTTAGAGTTAATTAGTTGATTCAGATGATTAGGTTAATAGCTCGTTTAGAGCTCGTTTATCCTTTTCATGATATGCTAATTTTTTGAGACAGGAATTTTGGGTTTAAGCGCTCAAGTCACTACTTTGGGCAGATTATAGCCCTCGTTTGCACATGGCCAGACAGTGAAAATACGGCTAATAATTTCTGGATATCTGGCATATACAAGTTAACTGAACAAAACAAACGAACGAAAACGGGTAAGGGAGGGGGCCCCCTACTGGGCGGGGCCCATGGGCTGCAGCCCAGTCAAGCCCAATGGTAAGTCCGGCCTTGACCGTAGCAAGCCTAGTATACAGCTAAACGCGTCTCCGTGTGGACAGGGCCGCTCAAATTTGTGTGGAGTGCTTCTCCCTTCTCACCAGAGGGAGAAAAATATTTTCTTCTGTAGGCCTGATGTGTCTAGTGTTACAGAATTTAGAGAAATAGCCTAGCTGAGGTAGACATCCACCTGCCAGATGTGATTCGCCATCAGGTGTGATCCTGCCAGATGTGATTCGGCCTTTCTTCAGACGAACTCTTTTACAGTCTATGGACGAACTACTAGCGAATTGGCCGAATAGGAGCAAGCTTCACTCATTCCCATTTTCGTTTCAAGGTTCAACGCACATCGGTGTTTAGTCAAACTAGACTACTTGTCAAATATAGACAAAATGGAAAAAATAATGTGTGAAGCTTGAGTTTATTTACTCAATTGAGGGCATACTGTTTTACTGAAAGCACTGCATTCATAATTAAGCAGAATGACTTACCAAACATGCATTTGCAGAGAGCCATTTCTTTAAAAGACCGCTTCTGTTTGCCCACATCCTTATTTTTCTTGCCTGCCCAGTTTAGGCCTGAGGCCAGCTCATTGGTCATGCTGAATGCCAGCATGCGCCGGACCCTGATCTCCAGGGTGGTCCCCCCAATAACGGTGAAGCGGGCCACCTATTAAAATAAAAAAGTAACTATTTTCAGTTTAAAAACTAAACAATTTAAAAAAAGCTCTTTTTCAAAGATAATGTAATGTTGCTCTATGTAGGTTTGTCAATTGTCAAGTGTGAATTTAACTGAGATTGATAAAGATGTGCTAAAATATCAGACATTGTTGACTGGGACATTTTAAAGTGATATTTGTTTCTATCCTCGTCTGGGATGAGCTTAAACACAGATAGTTTAACAGATTTGTTAAACAGTTTAACAAAATTGGGCAGATCAGTGAAGGTCAATCAGAAGAATGATGTGACCACTATTTAATCATTAAATAATTACCATTGCATTCTTAGCCTCCTGGGACTGGAGTATCACCTCTGCGTTCTCCAGCTCCTCCATGCTGTGCAGAGGCAGTTGCAGTCTCTTCAGTCAAGCCCACCACCCCAGCACTTTGGCCACACCTACAGGACTGGCGGAACTCTCGGAAGTCCTGCCGCAGGTCCTTCACCTCCTTCGTCAACTCTGTGACAGTGGTGAGCAGATTCTGCAAGGTTACATCTATTGACAGGAATAACAAATAGTTTGGGTTGAGTGCAAAACTTTGCATTCCTTTATTTTGTAATGTAAAAAAGCGTAAAATAAAGAAATTAAGAGTTTGGTTCCAAAATGCTATATCTCCATTTTTAAAAACATTAAAAAAGTCATGTTATTTAATTCTGTAGTTCAGGTAATGTCAATCAAATTGCTTTTTTGTAGTTTTGATTGAGTAAAGATAAATAACAATACCCAATTGCAGTTCTACTGAAATTACTTGCGAAACAAAATGTAAAAAAAATTATGAAAATTAATGAAAATGGTGGGTATAGCATTTTGAAACCAAATTCTTCAAATGGTCAACCCAATTTCAATTATACATGAGGGATGTTAAATGCTATAGGTAGGGGATTCAACCCAGCACCAATCACAATATTTAGTTAGTTTTTAACTGTTCCATAGAGAATGCAAACCACTGTAATATTTAGGTGTTTTAATGCACAAGGCTATTCCGTTCATATATCAATGAAATCCTATAATCCAAGGCACAACAGTTTTGCACTTGCCTTTTAAAAGCTGCCTGGCGGAGTCTCTTGAGTCGGTGACTAATATGGAAGAAACATTTTTTATCTATAAGACTGGCTATAGGTATTTGGAATAACATGAAACTCTCTCTTCTAAAACATACCTTCAGCAGAGAAATTGGGTGCACACCGGGGAGAACCGGCAGAAGCCACTGGCAACTGAAAATCTTCAGCAGAGAAGGTAATGGGTTGGCTGTTGGGGTAGGGCAGCGGGGACTGGCATCTGGCTGGGGCGGGCAGGGTTTGGTAGCTGGTTGGGTTGTTAAAAGTGGTCTGGAAATTTACTGGGGCTAGAGGTTGAAGTTGGGAGGATGGAGAGGGAGACTGCAGAGTGGAAAGCGTCTGGTAATTCACTGGGACTAGAGGTTGGAGTTGGGAGGATGGAGAAGGAGAATGCAGAGGGCTGGAGGCTGTTGGTGTGTATGGGGGGGGGGGGGGGGGGGGGGTAAAAGATGTTACAGGTTATTATGCTGAATTGAAACAGGATACTGGAGCCTTTAAAGGAGTAGTTCACTTTAAAAAAAAAAAAACATGTCATCCAAGATGTCCATGTCTTTCTTTCTTCAGTCGAAAAGAAATTAAGGTTTTTGATGAAAACATTCCAGGATTTTTCTCCATATAATGGACTTCAATGGGGTCCAAACAGTTCAAGGTCCAAATGACCGTTTCAGTGCAGCTTCAAAGGGCGATCGGTCATTTAAAAAATAAATACAAAAGTTAAAGTTTTATAAGCACAAATGCGCATCACAGAACGCATCACAGAACAGAGCAAGGCGAGCATTTGTGCTTATATATTATTTTTGAAATGACCGATCGTTTCGCTAGATAAGACTCTTATTCATCGTCTGGTGTCGTTTAAAGCCATTTGAAGCTGCACTGAAATGGTCATTTGGACCTTGAACCGTTTGGTAGCCAGTAAAGTGCATTATATGGAGAAAAATCCTGGAATGTTTTCATCAAAAACCTTAATTTCTTTTCGACTGAAGAAAGAAAGACATGGACATCTTGGATGACATGGGGGTGAGTAAATTATAAGCAAAAGTTTTTTTTAAAGTGAACTACTCCTTTAACTCCCAATCAATCAGCTGGTCATGTGCTGCTAATCAAGGTCCTCAGATGCAGTGCACCTGAGCAGAGGTAGAGAATGGGAGGAGAACGAACAAACACAGGGAACACTACCGTAACACCTACTATACTGTACCTGGGAACAAAATTTTTGGAGCTTGGGGATATTTACTCCGAGGTTAATCTTCATCAGAGTCATCCGCATTCTTGTAGATTAGGTTTGGTCTAGAAGTGAACATGGACAAACTATAAATTGCCACGAACCTTGCCAGACTCTTTTAGAGGGTATGGAGGCCAGAAAACTTTCTCCCCCTGAAGCCATATGTGTGGCACAACTTCTGTTCCACCACTGTGGAACTTTACAAGGCACCACTGCTTCATACTATTTTTATGGTAAAGATAATGTTTGGTTATTAACACATGAACTGATTTTTATTAACTGTTTTTTATGAACTGAACTGATTTTTATGAACTGATTTTTATGAACTCAACTGATTTTTATGAACTGATTTTTATGAACTCAACTGATTTTTATGAACTGATTTGTACAAAAATGATTTACTTTGTATGTATGAGGGGAATGGCTATGAACTCTTTTTTATCGGGGAAAAGTATATATTTGTTTTTTATTATTTGGAGCTTTACAACACCAACACCGCTGCTTAAGTCCCACACTTTGTAACAGCCAATGATGGCTGATTCGAATGGGTATTGTACATATGATTCCTTCTTTGTGAATTTCCGGAAGATCACATATGTTTCCTCAGCTACTTTGATTATGTTGTCAACAAGAGCGATGTCCTCAACTATCTGAATGCAGTTATCCCCAAACCTACATGATAAGGTGAAATCTTTAGTTACAACCTTTCTATACTGATCCCCATGTCCCAAATGAGGCACCAATGGACCATCATGATGGAGGTGCATGAATTTATGGCCTTTGTTGATTTGGGGTGTCTGAGGGTCTCTTTCAGAAAGTCATTTAACTATTTGCTGTAAAGGCAAATGAGGTTTGCGCAGTAAATGTTTCAGTTGGGCCAAATAGTTCTCATAAGGAAAGGCAGCAATGTTATCTAAGGGACCATAAAGATGATATTCTGCTGCCAGGTGTGTCAGCTGGTGGACATTGTAAGTTATTTCACTTCTGCCATATAGCTGCCCAAAGTGACTCACAAATGAAATTAGCAATTCGTGAGCACAGTCCACCATTTTCTCTGATGTCCCAGGAGACAAAAGGAGATGCATAGCAACAGAAAACAACATAAAGTTGTTAAACATCTCCAAAGGAATCGTATCTCTCAGCACTACAGGGCCAGCGTATAGCATAAAATACCGGAGCTCTGTTGCTTTCCACCTATCAATTTCTGCGAGTTCCCTGGGTTTGCGACTGAACTCAGTTGGAGTGTAAGGTGTCAATGCCTTCAACTTCACAGAAATCTCCCCAATTGTTTTACTGCCCAACCTAGTTGCAAGACATTTGCCCCGCATCCATATATACAGCATTTTTCTGGTTACCCCAAGACAACATAAATGCATGTAGTCCAATGGGAACATTGTCTCCATTTTCACTACACTAACTAGGGGAGATGGCGTTCGACTCAAGTGGTGGTCCTCATCGATCATGGAGGCGAAGTCTGCGTCGGCTCTTAATTCAGCATTGACATCAGGAAATGTCATTTTGCCCTGCCATTCACCCACTTGAATGCATTTATCGCAACCTGAGTAACCATTGTGACCCTTGGTGTTTTTAATAAAGGCTCGTGCTGGGGCATCGCAAATGAACGAGCACACTTTTGCCATTAGCTGCTGCCCATTATAAATTAAACCCCTCTCCAGAATGGCCTTAAGGTCCTCAATAAATGGGCCCAAGAATTCCGAGGCACTTTTAGGCTTGCTAAGGCCACAGAACAGGCCAACAAGGAAGGGAGATCTGGTGTAATCAACATCTACCATTGCAAGAATTGGCCAGAACTGAAGTCTACTGCTTCTGAATAGTGGTAACCCATCTATATTGAACTGCAACTTAAGTGTGTTCAAGATGGCAGGGAGAGTCAAAGATTTAAGCCTCGACATTAAGCCATTGGTTAGGCCAAAGTGATAGTATTCCCCACCAGAGTATGTGAGCGGAGTGGAGCGGGAGCGGAGCGAGGAGTGGAGCGGTGTGATTTTGAATGGAGTGCGGAGCGGATTTTTTTAAAGTCGGAGCGTCGTGGTTTTCACTCGCTCCGAGAGCGCTCCACTACCGCTCCATCACGAGTACAATTCATGCCAACGGCTCATTATAGAACTGCATTTTTAGTAAGGATTCACACGTTAAACACATTACTCTAGCATGGTACAGAGATGGATCACTCAAATCAGAAAAAAATGTGAAGGATGTGAATGATGACGCCGATGGACATGAGTGGCTGTGGGAGGTTATAGTTCTCAAGCCTACTGAATATGATCGGGCAACACTATCTCATGAAAGTGCGTATCTATAGCACACATTTTATTTTTTGTGCCATTTATACATAAAAACATTTTTTGCGTGCAAATGAAATGCACTAAACCCCTTGCCTTGGTTATGATTAGGTGTGTGAAGTGCGTGCACACCATAAAGTGCGTATCATATGCACGCGAAAACTGCGTATCCTAGGCTATGGCTATGCAAGTGTGGCCAGGTTGATCAGTTCGCGACTACGCCACCCTGGAATCCTGCCAGGGACGATACAATAATATTTCTTATTTAAAGCAACGCATGGTTCGCTCACAGTAAACGGCGGGAGACGTGGATGAAAAAATATAAATTTTATTACAGATACAATTTGAGGTTCATGAGCACAGAACAAACCTTCAGCAACAGTTTATAGACACCACAATTACACCATTTGACAACACACAAAACGACTGAGTAATCAGTTACAGCTGAATCTGGACAGGGGAGCTGAAGTTTGACAATAAAACACAATATGGCCTCCACGGCAAATCACTCTTCCCATACCCCTGTGCTTCGGCACTCTCGCACACGTACACCACTCAGGACACAGCACTCGTGATAACAGACCACAACCAGCTTTCCGCGCCGGCTCCAGCACTTAACCCCTGTAACAGATTCAGGGTATACACCACTCAGGCTCTCTCACACTAAACAGTCACTTTACTAAAGACAACAGAACAAGGTTATCGCCTCTCTACTTACACATAAACAATTAGGATACCAAAATAAATCCAATACAAAAAGAGATAAATAGAACCACTTCTGACCACACAAAAATAAGAAAATAAAGAAATTCACAGTTAACAAAATTCACATCAACTTGACCAGTGCAGTATCACAACTCAACCATACACACACTAACAATATTACAATCTTACAAAAGGAAAATAAACACACCCACACACACACACACACACACACACACACACACTTCGGTAACAAACACAAAAAACAATTTCAATGCAAATATCAGAAGCAAGCAGCAGCGCCTCCAGACGATGTCCCACGTAGTCCCACAGCACGGAACAAATCGCCCATAACACGACCACTCTGTACCCAATCCCTCTGTAAAATTACCAGTTTAACAATTAGACGAGATCTCCATAATTTAACTAGTTACAGCTGTTCATAAAATCAGTTTCTCTCTACAGGAGATCGCCACCCTTAAATTATAAACGCACATACCTTGTAAGTGCGATCGCCAGACACCCGATCAGTTAGGCAACCGGATATACATGGAAGCTGAGGGCTCGTCCAGTTTATCGTGGGGGAACGAACGCGTCGATGACGACCAAGCGCCTTCGTACTGGGCTACAAATAGCCTATAAACACCCGTGCTTGAATCAGCCTCACTCCAACCTTTGACTGTAAACACACAAGGGTACTGCTACAGTAGAAACGGATACTCAGATAACACAATCAACTCTTTCACCTACCCGAAGAGGGACAGTCTCGCTCAATGCCAGCCGTAGGGATTCATACGCCACCCTGAATGACGGCCAAATGACGACACCGGAAGTAAAGGCGGTGACTCGTAACATCACCCACTCTAAACAACCCGTTTATAGACGCTACTGCAGCTCACTGATAGGAGCAACTTAACAAGTAGGCGAGCCAACCGCATATAGGCGGGACGAATTTCATTGGACCTGCCACACAAGCAAAAACAAGTTTTTGGCGTATAAATGGTACAAGAAATAAAATGTGTGACGCACTTTCATGAGATCGAGCTGGATCGGGTGAAAGCACATTTTAAACAGGTAACACTTATTCACACACGCAATCGCTTTCTCACGATTGCGTCTCAATGCATTGCATTCAAAAAATGTAATCTTACAGTGCTGTCGGTTTGATTTCGAACGAGCAGAAAACTGTAAGAAATGTAGTGACCCGTACGTAGATAACTGATGAAAACGTTATTTTCATCTTTCCAAACAAAATATGCTCTGCAAAAAGCAGCAATGATATTTAACTTATAATGCTGATAATGTAATAAGTCATAGGAAAAGTTTGCACACTATCCAATAAACCACATTGAAACTATTCTCCTAATGATGTTTAAAAAAAACAAATAATAATATGCCTATATATTACGATGAGGAGAAATTTTGTGAGATTTCAAAGCATACTTAAATAGTTATTCGCAATTTCCTCGGGGAGCGAAGACGGAGCGGTGTTTCTGATATCAGTGAGCGAGGAGTGGAGCGGGAGCGGTAAATGGTGAACCCGGAGCGGAGCTGGAGCGGAGTGATTATTAAATGCTTGGAGCGCGGAGGGAACATTGTTGCCGCTCCACTCCGCTCACATACTCTGTTCCCCACCCTCCATCTTCTTAGTTATTATTTGACCTTGCGTCCTCAGAACTGTCCGAGCATCTTTAGGCAATTCTGGATGAAACACACGCAAAATGCTCAAAAGTGCAGCTAATGCCACCAGAGAGACTGAAAATGTAGAGGCCCAAAATCTCAGACCAGTCATCAAAAACTCTGTAGTTGGAGTTTCAGTATCATCTGAATCAATATGAGTTGTGTCTGTTGACTCATGGGTCTCACTGAATTCTGAACTTGGCTCATAGTTCCCTATAACTGGAAGCTCCTCTATAACTGGTAGCTCCTCTACAACTGAGTGACTAGAGGTTGAAACAATTGGATCCACTACTTCCCTTGGGCACTCTACATGTTCCGATGCTGTGTCAGTCTTGCCTTGCATATTTGTATTATTAAAAGTCTCCTCAAATTGCTGTAGTATCTCTGACTCTGTGACCTTAAACATTGACCTACATTTGCGCCTCTTTGACCAGCGTGATGCCATTGTGAGTGCATGTAGTGTGCAAAATCAGAAACAGATATTTTAAGATTCTCAGATGAGGCTTATTTGCTTACTTGAAAAACGATGTGGATTAATGATCTGAAAAAAAGGACAAAAAGTAAATCACAGTGTCAGTAAACAGCAATTTAATTCAGAATCATCCACTGCCCTGATTATTTCCCCACAAAGCAGATGATAACAAACATTTCGTTTAAACTGGGCTTGCAAAGGTGTTTCTAAAGACTGAACAATTTTTATTCATGAATAATTGGACTCTCTTCGCTATATTTAAGTATATTTCTGCTTAACCCTTGTATGGTGTTCGGGTCTGTTGGACCCGTTTTCATTTTTTATCAAAAGAAAAATTATACAATTAATAATTTTTTCAACCTCAGACTCATTGGCCTTGGCTCATTTTCTGTGAAGAACATATATCCGAACACATTTTCAATGACCACACACTGTACACCCCCCCTACACATTTATATTACACACAGGATGTTCGGGTCCACTGGACCCGGGGCTAATAAAAGTGTGGAAATTTTAGGTCCTGTGTACCTTTACTCTGTCCTCCTCCTGTCAGGGCTTGCTGTTAGTGTTTGTGTGTGTGTGTGTGTTCTTGTATATGGTTTATGAGGACACAAATGTGTATAATGACATGGATTTTACAACGTAAACATGGTTTATGAGGACATCTGTCTCCTCATAAACCAAACGGCTTAAAAAACATACTAAATGGTGTTTTTTGAAATTCAAAAAAGGCCAAAAGTTTTCTGTGATTGGTAGGTTTAGGGGTAGGGTTAGTGTAGGGGGATAGATTATACAGTTTGTACATTTGTAAAACCATTACACCTATGGAGAATCCCCATAAACCACATATCCAAGTGAGTGTGTTTGTGTGTGTGTGCGTGCGTGTGTGTGTGTCTGTGTGCGTGTGTAGTGTAGATCTAACAAAGGTAAAGGGAAAATATTAACCATATATGCTGTTTATATTGCTTGTAATTGAAGTAAACATCTGTTGAGTATTTTAACATAAATTGTTTGATTATGTTGAATTAAAAACCCAAAAATGCAGCGGGTCCACCAGACCCACGAACACTGGCTGAATAACAAAAATATGAACACCACACAAGGGTTAAATACTGGGTGCATGGAGGAATATACATAAATCTCACCACAAAAGCAGGCTAATAATAAGACTATGTCTTTAAAATTAACGAGGGATTTTAATTGCTTCTAAATGAAGTATGTGGGGCTAAGCCCCCCCCCCCCCCCCCCCCCCCAGGCGCTGTAGCAGTGCGCGCGCGCTTCCCCGCGCTCAGAAAAGGTACAGAAGATCATCAAAAAACGTGATATCGCATAAGCACTAGTATAAAACGACTGTTATAATTTCTGAAAACAAACACAATGGAGTTACAAAACTGTATCGCACGTCGCAGCCCTGATAATCATATTTTGGATTTGTAGGCTATTACGAGATGGTCTAATCTGCATTTCCAGTTAACGTTACAACTCGAGACAGTTCTGCATTGAATAAAGTAAAGGTAAACCATGTATTTTGTGTAATTCTGGCCCGCCGCGGTCACTGCTGCTAGCTAGCTAGCTCTAGATAGAGCACTATGCATAGCGTTGGTTCCGCCGGTGTTCTCCGGCGGTCAGAAGAAATAGCGGTGCTGTGTTAATAGATTTCACGACACTAGCAATGGGTACAGACATGTATTTTGAGCTAGCTGTCACAAAAATAGACTGGACCAATGAGGTTTTGCTAACTTTATAAGCTAGACGAGTACTTTTAGCAGATTTTGACACATTGGTAAAACAAAAATCTATTTCAGTGAAAAACATTAACCATCATGTTAACGATCAACCCAGCAGTATTTGATTTGGTACAATGCATTCATATCGAACATTAAGCAAGCTTACCTGTACGCTTGTGCCAAGGTCCAGAAATGAGCTGTGTCCGGTGCAGTACGTTGGTTTTGATCTCCCGGTCAACCAAAAATCGATGGATTTTCAACCATATTTCCCTGTCAACTATATATCGATGCATTTTCAATCATATTTCCCGGTCAACTATATGCCGATGACTCTTCAACAACAGCGTAGTTTCCCGGTCAACTATAAATCAATGACTTTTCAACACATTCAGCGATCCCCCGGTAAACCAAATATCAATGCTTAATCAATCATAAAGATAACTATAGATCAATGTTGTTCCAATATTGTTGCCATCAACATTAATAACATCAGGTTTTCATAGATATGGTAATGGTGATTCAACATTTATTTTGCATTGAAATTTCAACATCAACCATAATGATGATTCAGATGGAAAAACAATGTTTATTCAATGTTGGCTTGCTGTCTGGGACAGATACCTATATAATATCTATTTTGCTGTTATTTGTATGTGTCAAGCACTTTATCGATATTTTTGGTAAATGTAGTAATGTTTATTGAGCTAAAACTACTTTGTGCTTGATTGACAGCTGTTATATTGGAAAAATGAGTTTATGTTCCAGTGAATTACAGAGTATGCTGTTGTGACTTGAATAAGCCCTATAAAGCTACTATTTTCTGTAGATCTGTAAAATGTATTATTGTTGAAATGATAACACTAAAGTTTTCAGTGAGGAAACCTGACTCTATCACTCTCGTGATTATTTCTCCCCTTTTTCAGGGGTGTAACACAAGCACTCTCTCTCTCTCTCTCACACACAAGCACTCAGACACACTCTCTCTTTCTCACACACACACACACTCAGATCAGACGTTATCATGATCAAGATGGCACCTGTGTGTTTGGCTTGCCGTCTGTTACTCAAAATCAAAATCAGTTTTCTTCAAAAATCAGTTTTTCTTTGACAGGGTCTTTAAAAACCTTTCATAAAACATGGAGACCTTAGTTAAATTATATTGTTACCATTGATCTCTCTCTTGAAAACGCAGGCGAGGATGAACTATTTAAATTTATTTATTTTATTTTAGAAAAGCAGAGCTGTGGTTCATTCATTTTTTATATGTACAAGATGTTGTATCTGCACAACTATTTTACTGATGAAATCACAGGGCAGTGCTGACAACTGTTTGTTATATGTGGGTTTTGGTTCTTTTGCTGTCAGGACCTTTGAACTCACCGACCCTGGCGGCCGTGCCGTTCTCGAGCCCTAGGCCGAGGGGAGCGAGACCCGTGTGTAGGAAGCCAGCGTGAGACGGGTCTCCTTCCCGGGGCTAAAAACAGCAATCTGACGAGAGACGATCTCCTCCTACTGGCGTTCAAGTTTCAAGTGTTTCAAATTGGTTTTCAAGTTTTAGGTAGGCACTTTGTTCCAGCAGCCACTGTTGTCAACGTGTCCCCTCTACTAATATCAAACTTCATTCAAGGTAAGGATATTAACTTGGTCATCCGGCGGCTCCCTTCACCAGCGGCAGAGCCACAAATGGTGGACTGGGGTCTAAAAACGGCTGATCCCAGACTGCAACGCAACCTCTCCTTCTCCGAATTCGTTATTGCCTTCGGTATTTACAGAGACCTTATTTTCCAAACATTTCCCGATCACCGGGAAGATCTCGATTAATACCTAGCCATAATTGCAGACTTTAACAAAACATATGGTGGCACATTATTTTATGAATATCACAGATCCGGCTCTTTTATCACACTAACTCACACTCAATTAGAACGGTTCCGTTACGGACACTGAACTGCATTCCGCCAATTCCCTTCCTCTCTGCAACATCTTCAGTGAATCTGTCTGCACGTTTTCTACACTTTTCTATTTTTATTATTATTATTATTATAATTATTTGATATCTTTTGGATATGCCAATGCCAAATCCAGCCAAAGGTTTAAAAACAGCCGTCATCATCAGAGCTCGTGCAGCCGCTCTGGAGAAGCTGCGCTGGCTGAGTCCTCCGGCGGCTCTCGAATCGCTCGTGTACTTTGATGGCATATGTCATAATCATGTGGCGTTGGCGCTGTCTCAAGTCAGACAAAATTTCTAGCCGGCATGCACTGCTCAAGTCAGCCACCGATCGGTCTGCGCAGCCGGACAAGCTTTTGTCTGCTGTCAGACAATTGATAATTGATTAATAATTTAATTTATGGGTTAAACAGTAATTTGCAAGATTCATTTTATGTGGAGAAAATTTAAGTGAATATTTACAGTATTTACAGATTGATGCAGTAATATTTACAGTAATGCAATGAGTTAATTGTGTAATTATCTAAAATGTGTGTGGATAATTTAGAGTGTATTTATATTACATTGGTGATATTTTGGGAACAGAGGATTATCATAGCATTTTTTCATCTTTAACTGCATGCACCTTTAAGTGCTGGGAATACTCTTGCAAGAGTTAGTGAGGAGAGTTAGTGTGCGAGAGTTAGTGAGCGAGAGATAGTGCATGAGAGTTAGTGAGGAGAGTTAGTGGATGAGAGTTAGTGAGGAGAGTTAGTGTGCGAGAGTTAGTGATGAGAGTTAGTGGATGAGAGTTAGTGTGCGAGAGTTAGTGATGAGAGTTAGTGGATGAGAGTTAGTGGATTAGAGTTAGTGAGCGAGAGATAGTGAATGAGAGTTAGTGAGGAGAGTTAGTGAGTGAGAGTTAGTGAGTGAGAGTTAGTGGATGAGAGTTAGTGGAGTTATCTGTGTGAACAGTCAGGCAAGCAGAGAGTGGAGCCACACAGTTTTTTGACCTTTACCTTTCTTTCTCTTTAATTAATCATTTTTATTTTTTGTAATATTCCTGTGCTGATGTTTTGTTGATAACCAAGTAAACGGATATATTTTTCACGAGTTGTCCTGTGGATTTATTGAAGTGGATGTGGACGAAGGGAGTGGATAAAGCGCCAAGCTAAGGCTTCATTCAGTGGAACCTACATTTTTAGTCAAAAAACTTGCTCTGCACGGATTATTGGACTTTGGAACTGCCTGACTAGAGACAAAAGACGGAACGAAACTTTCACGGTGAAACTGTAAGTTGTAGCTTTCCTTGCTCTGCTGAGGATCATTAATCGAAACTATAAGGCGCGCGCGTGCGCGCCGCCGTGAGATAAAAATAAATACATAAAAGGACGCCGTTCGGCTGAACGATGAAGTGGAGCGCAGTGTGTGTGTTACGCTCACCCTACGGGTTTGACATTTGCACTAATAAAGTGTGTAAATATTCGCTTGTTATGGATGAACAAGACAGTGAAATAAGCCATCCCAGCTAACGAGCATGGTAAAGCATATCGAGCAATTAATGGAAGATGATGCAAACGCTGACATCGTTAAAAATAAATTAAGTGTGGACTTCAGTGGTTTGAACAAGAATTTTCCAACTTAAATTCTGTTTTGAGAAAATGTATGTCTGATGAAGAATTCTTTGATGATCAAAATAATTGGTTTGATCTTAAAAATAAGTCAATAAATGATTTATTCTGGAAATGTGACAAATGGATGAAAGAGGTCATGAAACGCTCTGAGCAGGCTGAAGAGTGTGATAAACACGTAATGCCCACAGAGTAGGTCTACTACATCATCAAAAACCACCATGAAACGCTCAAGTAGAATCAGATCACAATGTGGAAGTGCATCATCATCATCTTCAGTCAGAATAAAGGCAGAAATGGAGCGTGCTCCATTAAAGGCAAAGTACCTCGTGAAGAATCACAAAGCCACATTACTCCCTGAGCTCACCATTCTAACATTCAAGAGTGACCCGCTTGAGTATAAATCCTTTATCAGATCTATTGAATATGGAGTTGAAGGCCACACTGGTGACAGTCGTAATCGCCTACAGTTTTTGTTGCAGTACACAAGTGAACAACCACATGAGTTGGTAAAAAGCTGCATTCACATGGAACCCTCAGCAGGTTATGCTAAAGCAAAAGAAATGCTGAAGGAGTTTTTTGGTGATGATTACAAGATAGCAGAAGCTTACATAAAGGAGGCTTTGGATTGGCAGACAATTAGGCCAGAAGATGGCGTTGCACTGCAGTCTTTCGCATTGTTTCTCACAGGCTGCTGCCACACAATGACTGATATAAGCTACATGGAAGACTTGGACAACACAGCTGCCATACAAACTCAAAGAAGCTTGGAGAAAGTCTGCATGCGACCGACAAGAAAAAACAAAGAAAAGGGTGAAGTTCAAGGATTTTGTCGAATTTGTCAACAAGCAAGTCAGATATATACACTAAACCCACTCTATGGAAACATACAAGAAACCACCACCAGGCCAAAACAACCAGTACAACAGAAAACAAATCTACAATACGCAGAGACATTCAGACCAAAGAAAGTATTCACAGCGGCCATTGTCTCCTCCCAAACTGAAAACAAAATCAAGAATGAAAATGACAAACAACCAACGCAAAAAACACAGACTGTCTCAGTGAACGCCCTGTGTTTATTGCAAGGGAGAGCAACACAGTCTCGCAGTCTGCAGAAAACTCAAGTGCAAGCCGCACAAAGAAAAGATTGACTTCTTGCAAAGCAAAGGTCTGTGTTTTGCATGCTTGAAACATGGTCACATGAGCAGCAGTTGTAAAGAGAAAGCTCAATGTCAAGAATGCTCTCGACTGCATCCCACACTGCTGCACATGAACACTAAAGGCTTGCGTGAAGAAACAACAAGCGAGCGTTGTGGACAGCAATCTGTTTCAAGTGCTCTTGTACACATGAAGGAAACGTTTGCTGTCACCGGGGCCGGTAAGGAAAACTGTGCTCTTCCGATCATTCCAGTGTGTCAAGGCACAAAAGGGAACCAAGGCAGTGACCACGTACGCATTTTTGGATTGAGGTAGCTCTGCTACTTTTGCTACGGAGTCATTAATAAACCAACTGAGTATGAAAGGACCTAATACAAGCATCTTGTTGCAAACAATGGGGAATGAATCTATTGTTAGCACTTGCATTGTGAATGGACTGGAAATCAGTAGCTTGGATGGCAACCACTTTATTGAACTTTCAGAGTTGTTTTCACAGAAAAACATCCCTGTAACCAAAGACAATATTCCCCATCAAGAGGATGTTGACAGTTGGCCTCACTTAAATGAGGTGAAACTCCCCACTATCCAAGCAGAGGTTGGATTACTCATAGGAGCAAATGTTCCCAAGGCAATGGAGCCACTGCAGGTGATTAACAGCGTGGATGACGGCCCATACGAAGTGAGAACAATATTAGGATGGACAGTAAATGGGCCACTCAGAGGTGAAAGCCATATGAGGGAGACAAACACATTGACAGGAGTCACCCCCAATCGTATCTCAGTAGCCAAGCTAGAAGAGCTCTGGCAACTGCAGTTCAAGCAGGACTTTCGTGATGCTGGACAAAATGAAGACATTGAAATACGTTGCATTTATGGATGACATTCTCAAGAAAGGCTACGCAGTGAAGCTGGATAGCATTGAACAACAACATGAGGGACGAACAAGGTATCTGCCTCATCACGGAGTTAGACATCCAGTTAAGCAAAAACTGCGTGTTGTCTTTGATTGTGGAGCTAGCTTTCAAGGAACATCGGTGAACCAACAGCTCCTGCAGTGACCGGACCTAACAAGCTCGCTGGTTCCGACAAAAGACTGTGGTGGTCATGGCTGACGTGGAGGCTATGTTCCACCAGATCAGAGTCAGCAATGAAGACACGGATCTCTTCAGGTTTCTTTGGTGGCCTGATGGGAACTATGAGCAGGCTCTTTTTGAACACAAGATGTTGGTCCACATCTTCGGCGCGACGTCTTCGCCAAGTGTTGCAACTTTTACACTTCAAGATTTCCATTACATGAGAGTAGATGTTAAAACTTCATGCTGATTTGTACTCGGCTTTCGCCAAGATAAGCAACACTAAGACGTAGTTTTACAGTAAACTATGCTTCTCCATCCATTTACACTTCTTTTCATATGGTGGTGTGACTCCCCTTCTGTCCGGCGTTAACGGCTGCAGTGTACTTGTCGCGTCAGCACACGTGGCGGCTGCAACTACAGTGGACCAGCACGACAACCGTCTGGATTGAGCCGAGTAGGGGACATCTCTAGGGTCTTCAAGTGGGCACCTTCCGGCCTCAGTGTTTCGTCGACTAGCCCACGACACCTCAAGAGGGCTCGACAGTGACCCTGGCGTCCCAGAGTCACCCCCCTCCGTCCCCCACTCAACTCAGCCCAGCTTACTGACCTCTACATCCCTCCTGCTGCTGAGACCTAACCACAATCTCACAATCTCTCCGCAACCCAACCATACGCGCCAACCCGTTTGACTAAGGCTGTCGAGCCCCACTGGTGCGTTAATATGCCGTTTCAGTGGCAACGGTTCCGTATGGCATACCACCTACCACCGAACGTAATGACTGTAAATACTACCTATACAAATAAACCAACAGACTCAAGTTTTTCAAGAATTCTACGAAACCGTAGCGTGGCGGCCTGTACACAGCCAGCTAGAATCTTTCCGTCTCAACCACAGCCAGTTGCTGCTCCTTTCTGCTGCTTCAGATAAGTTCTTTACTGTGCGACGCAACTCTTGGCCACTGAATCCGACGTCTCTGAGGAACCGGGTTGTGGAGCGTGCCACAAAACCTCGACAACCCACTTCCACTGGATAAACCTGGACTCTCCATCCTCGCTGTTCTGCTTCAGTGGCCAGATGAGCATACCGCAGTTTCTTCCTCTCATATGCCTCATCTACCGCATCCTCCCATGGCACTGTTAACTCTATCAGTTGAACAATGCGTGCTGATCCAGACCACAAAACAATATCTGGTCGTAGGTTAGTGGTGGCAATCTCAGGTGGAAACATAAGCCGTTGATCAAGATCAGCCAGCATCTTCCAGTCCCTAGCAGCTTCCAGTTGTCCTGGGCGAGAATTGGTGTTAACACCTTTTCTTGGTGGTGACTCGCCTGGGCGGAGGAATATTGTCTTCTGCGTGTAATGTTTTGCTAGAACAGGCGGCAACTTATTGGTCATACTACGCTTGCCTTCCAATGCTAAAGCCAAACATCGCAGTACTTGGTCATGGCGCCAAGTAAACCGACCTTGGCTAAGAGCCACCTTACATCCTGTCAAAATGTGCCTTAACGTGGCAGGTGATGAACACAAAGGACAAGAGGGATCCTCTCCTACCCAGAGGTTTAGGTTCTGCGGTGATGGGAGAACATCATATGTTGACCTAATAAGGAAACTGATCCTACTCTCTTCCATTGACCAAAGGTCTTGCCAGCCCATCTTGCGTTGTTCCACACTCTCCCATCTCATCCACTCTCTCTGCTTGGCCTGGGAAATGGCCTTTATACACCTCATCCTCTCCTCCTGCTTTCGCACCTCGTTGACTACCAGCTTCCTCCTTTGAGCTGGGCCTGCCTTGTGCCATTTAGGAGGAGCTAAACTGAGCCCAAAACCCCCTCTTCCATGCTGTACCTGTCCCACAATATATCCCCAATTTGAAGGTCAGCCTTTGCCTCTACTACAGCTTTCTTTGCTGACCACTCTCTACCAGTTTTTAACACAGAGGCTGCCTCCCTTACACATTTGTCGCGTGACTCTACTAAGGTCATTTCCAGTCTGACCTTGGCACATTTAAACTCCTCGGTTAAAGCAGAGACTGGCAGCTGCAATATTCCTTTACTATAAAGTCCCACTCAGCTGAGGCAGCGTGGAACTCCCAACCATTTCCTAATGTATAAACTTATTAACGCTTCCAGCTTATCCACTGTTGTCAAAGAAACCTCGTACACAGTCAGTGGCCACAGCAACCTCGGCAGTAGACCAAATTGAAAGCACCAGAGTTTTAGTTTGCCTGGTAGAGCACAGCTGTTTATGCTCTTCAACCCTTCCACTGCTTGTCGTCTAGCTTCTCCCACTCGAACTGTGTCTTTTAGATCCCCATCGTACCATCTCCCAAGACTCTTCACTGGCTTCTCAGAAACTGTTGGTATTGCCTCACCATTAATGAAGAATGTTTTATCTACTACCTTTCCTTTAACTATCGAGATGCTCCTTGATTTAGAGGGCTTAAACTGCATTCGTGCCCATTCAATATTATCTGTTAATTTCCCCAATAACCGATTAGTGCAGGCTACTGTTGTAGTCATGGTTGTCATGTCATCCATGTATGCTCTGATTGGTGGTAGTCGCATCCCAGAAGCCAAGCGCTCTCCTCCTACTACCCATCTTGATGCCCTAATTATTACTTCCACTGCCATGGTAAAAGCCAGTGGAGAAATGGTGCATCCTGCCATAATTCCAACCTCTAAGCATTGCCATGCAGTGCTGAATTTTGGAGTTGAGAAACTAAATTGCAAATCTCCAAAATAGGCTTTCACTAAATTTGTTATTGACATTGGTACTCTGAAAAAATCAAATGCTGCCCAAAGAAGCTCATGTGGCACTGAACCATATGCATTAGCCAAATCCAGGAATGTCACATGGAGCTCCTTCCTCTCCTTTTTAGCTGACTGAATTCGTTGCCAGATAACATTGATGTGTTCTAAGCATCCTGAGAACCCTGGAATGCCCGCTTTTTGAACTGAAGTGTCAATGAAGCCATTCTTTAATAGGTAGGTGGACAATCTCTGGGCAATAATGCTGAAGAAAATCTTACCTTCAACGTTTAACCCTCTGGGGTCCAAGGTGTTTTTGGGGTCCTTGAGATGTTTTGACATACTCTGACATTTGTGCTTTTTTCAGTTGCTTATAAACATATTACTGGCAAAGGTGTAATTACACTCTATTTAGCACAAACAGGGCTACCATAATGTGTTATCAACATGTATGTACATTTTTGTATTTTTGAGAGAATATTGTTTATGCGTGGTTATTGAAAAAACTAAAACTTAAAGTTTCTGAAATAAGGCCACAAAACACATACTAAATATCTGTCCACAAGACTTTTGACTAATGGATGTTGTCGCCTAGAGTTTTTTCTTCAAAATGATCTGAAAATCATCCTGCCTTATCATTCACATAAAACAATAGATTGGTTTAAATATAAAAATGACACTTTTTGTTTGGAAAGGCAATATGCGCAGGGGTGTGACCTGCTGTGATTCACACCTGAGAAGACAATGGGCCCGCATAATGAGCGCATAATGAGGGGTGCATACTAATGACCCTTTCATTCAGGTGTGTCACTGAGCCACAAGAATGCAATGACAATATATATATATATATATATATATATATATATGCCTATATAATACAAAATTGGTTCACAGTGCCAATTATTTATTTATTTTTCAAATTGTGCTTGGAAATTGTATAATATCAAATGTAAAAAATTCTAGTAATTGTGCAGTTAATTATCATACTGTTTTTACAGAAAGTTTGGGAATGTATCCCAAATGTGTCACTAATAAAACACAATACAAATAATTTAAAGAGGAGGCTTATATTGAGCTTTTAAGATTTACCTAAGATTTATTTATATGTAGCCTACATTTATTTTTGCTATTTTAATAAAAAGGTTACAATTACAACAACAATTAAAATTTTAACTATATTTCAAATGTAATCTTTCTTTGTATTATATAGGTACTAAAGTATACATTTTATCATACATATTTCACAGTTGCGGATTAATTAGTTTGAATATAGCTTACCATCGAACAAACACTATAATAACATCTTAGCAAACAAGCTTATTTGATGTGGCAGTATTTTACAGTAAAAACGACATCTTGTCTTTCATATGTAACATATCGTTTTTATGATTAGGACATATAAATGTTAATTTGCAGTTTAATACGTTGCTTATACAAAAATATTTTATTTCAACATATTTCAGTCGATTTTTACTCATCTCAGTATTGGAATATAGTTAGGTAAAAGCTGTTCATTCATTCACACACAAAAACGCGATTCAAACAGTCTTTTTGTTTACAGACACTATTCCATATCGCGATTAGCACAAAGCACTTGAAAATAAAGAATGTACCTATTTCCTCGGCTGCTTGCTCCTCCGAATGAAACTACCTGTAGCCTACTTCTGAGGTAATTTTTTCCAGGATTATTATTAAGATAGTACTATTATTCCTCACAGTGTCGTAAATCTGAGTCTCTTTCGGTGGTTATCCAGCTGATGTGGGCGTGGATCGCCTCAGAGCATTTGTGTTTGAATAGAGCGCGCGCTCCGTGGGCGTGGTCAAATTAACTTTAATGAGCTGAGACGAGAACGACTATCATCTCTCTCTTTTCGTACAGATTACATAAAATGAGAAAAAAATGTTTTTACATAAATTACTTCATTTAAAAGAAGATAATTCAGGCTTCATGCCTGTGTGCCTGTATACCTGTTTGACTGAGTATTTGCAGAGTTACAGATGATTTTTCGGACGCGTTTCAGAATGGACTTCACTGACAGAGAGAACGCAGAATGCGTATCATGTTTATTTTTCTTTATTAGGCGAAAAGCACAACACTTTGTTTTTATTATGAGGTTCCACAAAAAAAATACAAACTTAACAGGATCGAATGATGTACAACACTTATATGTAAGATCAAAATTAACAGAGTAATTTGAGTCTCTTTTGCACTGATAAGGAAAAAAGTGAGCTGGTATCGCCGGCGAGACCGCCGACCCCAGAGAGTTAATAGTGAAATCGGACGAAACTGACTGATGCTTGTAGCATCTTTTTCTTTAGCTATAAAGACCCCACCTGCTCTGCGCCATGCTCTAGGTACAACCTGTTTTTCCCATGCCACTTTTATCAATTTCCACAGAATTCGCAGAACTCCTGAAGCACTCTTGTACACTCTGTACGGAACTCCATTAGGCCCTGGAGATGATGAAGCCCTTGCCTTTCTCACAGCCTGCTCTACCTCTTTCCACTTAGGTGCACATACCTCCATTTGGTATTCTGGTGGGTTGATAGGTGGGATGTCTGATGGAATTGACATAGGCTCATGCCTTTTTGCATCTGTATGCGTTTCCTCCAAATATCCCTCTAGCTCAACCCTAGATGCTTTTAAAGTGCCATTCTTCTCCCTGGTGAATAACTTCTTTACGAATTTGAATGGGTCTTTATAGAAATTAGCCCTCGCACGTTCCTTCTTTTTGTAGCGTTTCCGTAGGCGCTCAGCTCTGCGTAATGTTGCCAGCTTATCTTTTATGGCCCTTTGTAAGAGATTGAGTCCCTCCTTCTGACTTTGTTCTGCTTTTTTCCATTGCTTCCTCAGCTGTCTCCTTTCTCTAACTAACCCTTCAAATTTCTGCTGCCGTCTAGACATTCCAGAAGTAGTTTGTACTTTTTCCTTCCTTTTTTCCACACCAAACCTCTCACTTCCATATGCGTAAATGATGTCCCCAAATTTATCCAGCTTCTTTTCAACTGTACCAGTTAATCTTTCCAATGCAAAGCATAGATCTGTGTTTACCGTGTCCCTTGCAGTTTTCTCACAAGCTCTTGGCCATCTAACTCCAGGCCTATGCCCGTTGAGGTTCTTTTCTCTCTTATGCTGGTTAGTCTGACCGGGTTCACAAGTATGAATATGTTCATCACTAACTGTGCAAGCCCTCCTCTCCTCTATGACAGGGGTGCTGATATCCTGCGAGCTGTGGTTTGCTTCCTGTCGCTGGATTTCATTCGCCTGACTTGACTGACTTCGTAAGAAGTACTGATCAATGCGAGGCCCTTGTCCCTTCTCCCTCAAGCATTTCATTTTCCCTTGATGAACCTTCAAACCCCTGACCGTTGTCGCCTTGCCACAGACACAAGCTTGACACAGCCACAGACACAAACTTGGAGTTCAATGACTTTACTAACTGCAGATCTTAACCTGTTAAGCTTCAAGCCCATTTTTGAAAAATCCCCAGATATGGCATTCCCAAACTGAAACAGATACAGTTCATGAACCCTTTGTACTAAAAGCACAAGTAAGATCTCATTTGAAAGCTGACACCTGGAAGTTTATTGTAAATGTAGAATTAATTATTATCATAATGAAAAAAATAGTTATAAATAGCTTCAAAGTTTTGTAAAGTTATTATACATTTATTTTTATGAAACATCTTCATGAAAATAAAATTGAAGTTGGCATTGTAGCAATCTAGAAATGCACTGCAGCTAAAGCCACATGTCTGGCCATGTTATATTTAAAATCTGAAGATGATAAGTCTAAAACTCTGTATTTAGTTCAATGTTTTTCAAGATCATGTCATATGACTTTATTTTGATTAGACTGGTGTTTATTGTTTTCTTATAAGCATCTATTCAGTCTATTGCCTCTATTGTTTTGTGATGCAAAAACGAGCCCCATTCAGTCTCAGTCTCCCCTGCACATATTCACACCTCTCCAGCCAGTTTATTGCTCTAAATATGCTTTTCTTTTGTCTGCATTATAATCACTAACGACTAGCAATTCACACTGTTTCAATCCCTCATTTATTTTATAAAAGTTCTCACTTCACAGTGAAACTGTATCAAATGCCCTTTTTGAAAAACGAAACATTTCAGTAAGCATTCTTATTTAGAAAAAAATCATAAAAATTACACCGAAGTAAGGTAGCAGGTGCTCAGTACTAGCTAGCATGTTAGCTTAGCACACCATCAATACACGACAATTTATGAGAATAAAACTATGTTTGTTCTCCAAACTTACTTTATAGCGCAAGTCGAGTGTTTTAAATAACTTTCTGTAATCTGATTTGGCTTCAGATAAAAAAATCAGATAGAAAATATATTATTTTATTGTATTCTGCACAATTTGAAAGTCTATCTCGATTAGCATTACATTATACATATAATCAATTATTATGAAAATACCTGACATGACTCGAAGAACACAGGTAAATCAAATATCATTGCAATCATGTTTATTGTCTTCAAAACATCTTTAGCTGCACTTTACAGCGATCTCGGATAGCTTTGTTGTGGCAGGACTTCCTGAATGTCACATGATTATGGCTCTTCTTCATGTGATCCATATATTATGGACTTCTGTTCAAACAGCGCCCTCACTTTCAGGATGAATTGATAACACAGTACAGAGTATACAGCGCTCAAAATGATTACATCGACGCATTTGGGTATAAATTCAATAAATATTATTCCTGTCTATAGAAGTCTAATGTAAAGCTATGAGAATCTATCAATATTTCTCCAAATCTGCACATGTTTGAGCTAAAAGCCCTGAGGGACGTTGTTTTGTCAAGCGCTGTCATGACGATCGCACGGGAGTTTTTTTCTGAATGAGACCGGCTGAGGCTCATAATTCATATTAAAGGTAACGACTCATTTTTTAATTTCATAACTCCTGACACAAATTAAGACATAACTGTCACTATAAGTTTCTCAGAATACAATAGTGGTCAAATACTGAATCTTGAGTCTTATATCTTTTTAATGATGTATAGTTTGTCAAGGTATAACATTAAATCTGATAGTATATTTGAACTAAATAAATAAAAAAACGCTTCAGTGCGCCGACGCTCTGGAGACGGTTAAGAGGTTAAACTAGTCTTACTCTCCATACTCATATCCGTTTCCATTCCTAAGTCGTTAACCATGTTGTCCAACATTGAGTCATCTCCCGCCCCCGCTCTCGCAGACTCTAGGGGTATTTTTCTTTTTAATTTCTCAGAAGCCTTGGGCGGGTGTCTCCAGCATCCAGTAAACACGGAGCTGGATACTGCCGACAAGGGTAGCTAACCCTTACCAGCCCCATTGGGGTCTCTTTCCTCCTGTCAGCTGTCTCTCCAGGCTGTCACAAGGTCTTTCCCTTGTTGCCAGCAGCACTATTCACCGCAGTCACTGGACGTATCCAGATCTTCAGGATTTCCATTACACGAGAGTAGATGTTAAAACTTCATGCTGATTTGTACTCGGCTTTCGCCAAGATAAGCAACACTAAGATGTGGTTTTACAGTAAACTATGCTTCTCCATCCATTTACACTTCTTTCCATATGGTGGTGTGACTCCCCTTCTGTCCGGCGTTAACGGCTGCAGTGTACTTGTCGCGTCAGCACACGCGACGGCTGCAACTACAGTGGACCAGCACGACAACCGTCTGGATTGAGCCGAGTAGGGGACATCTCTAGGGTCTTCAAGTGGGCACCTTCCGTCCTCAGTGTTTCGTCGACTAGCCCACGACACCTCAAGAGGGCTCGACAGTGACCCTGGCGTCCCAGAATCACCCCCCTCCATCCCCCACTCAACTCAGCCCAGCTTACTGACCTCTACACCCCTCCTGCTGCTGAGACCTAACCACAATCTCACAATCTCTCCGCAACCCAACCATATGCGCCAACCCGTTTGACTAAGGCTGTCGAGCCCCACTGGTACGTTAATATGCAGTTTCAGTGGCAACGGTTCCGTATGGCATACCACCTACCACCGAACGTAATGACTGTAAATACTACCTATACAAATAAACCAACAGACTTAAGTTTTTCAAGAATTCTACGAAACCGTAGCGTGGCGGCCTGTACACAGCCAGCTAGAATCTTTCCGTCTCAACCACAGCCAGTTGCTGCTCCTTTCTGCTGCTTCAGATAAGTTCTTTACTGTGCGACGCAACTCTTGGCCACTGAATCCGACGTCTCTGAGGAACCGGGTTGTGGAGCGTGCCACAAACCTCGACAACCCACTTCCACTGGATAAACCTGGACTCTCCATCCTCGCTGTTCTGCTTCAGTGGCCAGATGAGCATACCGCAGTTTCTTCCTCTCATATGCCTCATCTACCGCATCCTCCCATGGCACTGTTAACTCTATCAGTTGAACAATGCGTGCTGATCCAGACCACAAAACAATATCTGGTCGTAGGTTAGTGGTGGCAATCTCAGGTGGAAAAATAAGCCGTTGATCAAGATCAGCCAGAAATGTGCTACAGATTTTGAGGATTAGTTTGGTCAAGAAGCTGCCACAACAGGGAAGACATTTTTTTTATGTAGATGATTGTCTTAAGTCAGTTACAGATGAAGACACAGCAATCACTCTTTGTGCTGACTTGAGGAATATGTTGGCAAAAGGTGGATTTCGACTAACGAAATGGTCGAGTAACAGTCGAAGGTTGCTCAACTCCATTCCTGAAGAGGAAAAGGCCCAGGGTTTTCAGGATTTGGACTTGGATGAGGATAACATGCCAATGGAGAAAGCATTGGGAATACAGTGGTGTGCCGAAACGGATCAGTTCAAGTTCAAAATCAACCTCAAAGTTCTACCACACACTAGGAGAGGCCTACTTTCCCTCGTCTTGTTACATTTTTGATCCGTTGGGTTTTCTCGCTCCAGTGATACTGCCTGCCAAAAGAATCTTGCAAGACTTATGCCAGCAGAAGTATAGCTGGGAAGAAGACCTGCCTGGTAATTTCATTAAGAGCTGGAAAAAGTGGATGTCTGGATTGCAACAGCTTGAGACCTTTGGAGTTGACAGATGTGTTAAGTCAAAGCAGTTTGGTGCGCCAGTCTTTGCAGTTACATCATTTCGCTGATGCTAGTGAAGACGCATACGGAACAACCAGCTACCTACTGCTACGCACTGCAAGTGGTGAAGCTCAATCCACTCTGATTATGGCAAAGGCAAGGGTTGCGCCTTTAAAGTCTCCAACCATACCAAGAATGGAATTGACTGCAGCCACAGTTGCCGTCAAGATGGATAAACTTCTGAAGAAAGAGCTTGAACTGGAACTTAACGAATCAATCTTTTGGACAGACAGCACGACTGTGCTGAAGTACTTGAACAGCGAAGATTCAAGACATTCGTTGCCAATAGGATCACAATAATCCTGGAGCACTCTCAGACTTCACAGTGGAGATACATTAATACCAATTTGAATCCTGCTGATCATGTCTCGAGAGGACAGACTGTTGAAGCGTTCTTGAACAATCGAAGCTGGCTTTTAGGACCAAGTTTTCTGCTCTGTGCACAAGACCAGTGGCCCAAAAATCCAGATCCTGGAATGCTGGACATTGATGAGTTCAAGCACATGTTATTCAGACGCAAGAGCCCAAAAATGCTACGGAACAGTTGATGAACTACTACTCATCCTGGACAAAAGTAAAACGTGCGGTGGTATGGTTTCTGAAGTTTAAAGATTTGCTACAGGAACTGAAAGCAAAGAGAAAGAAACTAAACTCACAAGGAGAAAACAGAATTAATCAGTTCAAGAAAGTTTTCAAAGGAACACACCTAACCTGTGAAGGTTTGACTGAAGCAAGCACAACGAGAAATTGTGAAATACTGTCAAAAACAAAGCTTCAAAGAAGACTTGACTATGCTAAAGGAACATCAAAGGGTAAAGAAAAGTAGTTCGCTCTACAAGCTGAACCCTGTACTTCAAAACGGAGTCATCAGAGTTGGTTGAAGGATGAGCCGTGCAGCAATGCCAGAGGATTCCAAACAGCAAGTCATCTTGCCCAAAGATTCACACATCACAATGTTACAGCTCATGCCGGGTTGAAATCATATGTTGGCACAATTGCATCAAAGATTCTGGGTCCCTGGAACAAACGGCGCTTTTAGAAAGTTCTTGTCCAGGTGCATCAGCTGTAAGAAACTACACGGAACTGCCGGTAAGCAGCTCATGGCTGATCTACCAAGATGCAGGGTCCTGTCTGACAGTCCTCCATTCCCAAGAGTCGGTGTTGACTACTCTAGTCCATTTCTGGTGAAAAGAGGAAGAGCGCAAGTAAAGATATATGGTGTCATCTTTACATGTCTATGTTATCTGTGTGAACAGTCAGGCAAGCAAAGAGTGGAGCCACACAGTTTTTTTTACCTTTAGCTTTCTTTCTCTTTAATTAATAATTTTTATTTTTTGTAATATTCCTATGCTGATGTTTTGTTGATAACCAAGTAAACGGATATATTTTTTCACAAGTTGTCCTGTGGATTTATTGAAGTGGATGTGGACGAAGGGAGTGGATAAAGCGTCAAGCTAAGGCTTCATTCAGTGGAACCTACACCGCTACTGGTTTTTCAGAGATTTTGGATGAGTAAAATTATTCCTATGTTTTGTTATTGCCGGTTCATCCAAACCTCGTGTATAGAATTGACTTCTGAACAGAGGCGGGGAGCAGCAGCTCAATTGCATTTAAAGGGACCTGTAAAGGGCGTTTTTGTCACACAGAAATGGGAGCTTTAGTGCAAGTTCTACCGGGAAAACTTTAATATCACGTCATTCATTAATCACGTTATTCATTGACCTCATATCTAGCCAATCACCACTCGACATTTGGAGTACTTAAGCCCAGTTAACACCCATTACTAAGTTCGCAAAAACTGACGCCGGCGTTCATCCCCATCCTCCCCAACATCACCAGGTCGTTCTCTTGTCTCCTTAAACTTTCTGTTAGAACTACTTTACCTGTGCGTTTACTGAAAATAATGGCACACCTTAGAATGTTCATCAGCCAATCAGAATGAAGCATTCAATATTCAATTCTCAATAAGAACTTTATTAAACCACTTACAAGTGTTATGTTGACAACACTATTGAAACGATTACTTTTTATTACAACTGTATATGAATAAATAGGCCAATACAGCCCTGGGCTAATAGGGTATTCTAGTTGTCTATTCTATTGGCTCTATTCTATTTTGAAGACTTGTGCTGGCTGCACAAGTCTAATTTAAGGCTCTCACAAATAAATAGTATGGGTATATTATACATGTTCTGAGTCATCAGAGTGCCTTGAGTATTGAAGTTGTTGAGTTTTGTGTCCCTGGTGTTCTTTCATGCCACAGGGATAAAAGAAAGCATACAGTTTAGGCGAAAATTGTGAAAAAATGTGTGTTATTTCTGGTTTAAAGAAGGCATGTTACCTCTGTGTTTGTCAGACAGATTCAGTACTGGGCTTAAATGAAAGCCTAAAAGGTCCCCTTTCCAACGATACCAAGCACCATATTAAAGAATATTGACAATATCCCTAGCATGAACCTAAACCAGATATACACCAGATTTCAAAAACAGAATTTATTTTAGGGGGTTAGTAACTGCATGAGCTGAAAAAAGTGATTTCGCTACCACCCCTGCACTGGGGTGTATACCTTGCCAAAAATCACTATGAGACTTTGTCCCCCCAGATGATACCGATGGATCAAATTTGAGGCCCTGGCTCATGGACTATAATGACCGTATAGCCTACAGTCGTTTTCACTGTCCAATGACAGCCCATCTTATATCTACTTTGAGTGCAGGGCCGGCGATTTCTATAGGCGAACTAGGCGATCGCCCAGGGCGACAAATGTGTTGGGGGCGCGGCGCACTCTAGTGTCGCCCTTTGCCTACTTCCCATTAATCATAGGATTAGAATGACAAGCGAAATAAAACATGTTTATTAAACATGATCATCATAATGCGCCCCTCAGCCACACGTTTAATTACTTGTCAACTTGATTATTAGATTGAATTGATGATTATTGTCGATCATTTCCTAATGGGGGAGGGGGAAGTTGCGTTACGTTAGGTTAGGCAAGTGCTGCAGCTGCTGGCGCGTTGATCGAAAATGAAGCGGTCTAAACCCTCTGGTGCACAGGGAAGAAAAGGAGAAAGGAACAAGATAAAAAGAAAGCCCAGTATAGAGGTAAGTGTAACGAGTGGAAATATGGTGTGACCCCTTTAAGAATCTGTGACAAGTGGAGGTAGGGTGTGGCCCCTTTAAGAGCTGCGCGCTCCTGTTGAAGAGTCGTCATTATTGGTATTGAATGGGCCATATGCCGCGTGCCTCGAACACCCCATGTGTGTAGTTTCTGTTTGATGCCGACTTTTATATTATTTTACTTTGCTGGTTAAGTAACGATGTGGACGGGAGGACGTGCGACAGATAGTGCACGAGTTCGATGTGGAATAAAGCACGAGTTGTGAGATGCATATCGCCTCCGTGAGTCTGTCTGGCCTCCGCACGTAATATCTTCAGTTGTGAGCTATCCTTCTCCTTCTTCCTGAAGCAGCGCGTTACAAGTGGCGCCCGAATATTTTATCTCTGGCCTTGGATTTAATGCCAGGACACGGACGACGAGCCGGTTTGTGACGGACGACTCCGAAAATGCTGTGAACATCCAGCCGGTCATGTGTGAGTTTACACAAGGAAAATTTCACTGCGTATGCGTGTAAGGCCCGAGTCGCTCGACGAAGCTGGGGCAGACATTTTGTGTTGCTGACGCAGAGGATATTTCTTTACATTCCAGTGGATTTAAGTCGTCAGGGACGCAATCTTTGTGAATTTGGAGTGTGCACGTTGGATTGTTCGTTGAGGTAATCGGAAATTAGTCCGTTTGTGAACTTTGACTGTTTCGGGGATTCAGGCCTGGTTGCTACGTTCTTTTGTGTTCATCTGCTGGAACTGAATTTTGAACTGGTTGAATTGAACTTGAGATTTTTTTTTTTTTTTTTTGCACCGGATTTTTCCCTGAACCCCTGCTGTGAGTTGTCTTTGGGTAATAACTACTCGACGCTCACACGTTAACGTTACTCATCGAAGGAACAAAAAAAAAAACAAAAAAAAATACAAATGAAGCATATGGTTGTTTAAATTTTTTTTCTCTTTCTTCTTTTGAAAAGGGTATCCAATTGTTTATTACCTTTGCTTTGCTTTGTTACTCACGTAAGGGAAATTAATGCATGTTGGAATTGTTTGTTGAATGATATTTTACTAATTCATTGTTTGGAGTTTCATATTGACAAACTGATTTTGATATAATGGCCAGACGTGTTGATGACGGGACTGATTTATTTGACCTATCTGCATGCTTTGAGTTTCCTGACAGACGGAGAGCGCCAGTGGCAGTGCCTGGGTCAGGGGAGCGTCTGGAGACGCAAGTTGAGTCATTGAAGGAGGAAGTGGAAATGCTGCGGAGGTGCCTGAGTGAGTCTCTTGATTTGCAAAGAGGTATTTTTGACCGTTGCACAGAAAACTTGCATGTACCTGCTTCATACCAATTGCCTTCACAAGTCAGGCCTATTGCTTCGTCTACTCCACATGCTCAAGCACCAGCTGGTCACACACAGGGGCCTCGGTCCATTGGAGTAGAAATGAATGCCAGAACCAAAAATGCGTTTGGCCTGGCACAAAGCTCTTATGATTTGAATAATGCAACCAGAACTTTGGCCTCCGTCTTGCATAAATCTAGACTGGAGCCCCCAGTGTTTGGAAATGATGAGAAAATTCAAGCTGATGACTGGCTTCCTCTTGTGGATGCCTACAGAAATTCTTTGGGTCTCAGCGATGATCAAATTTTGCTCGAACTACCACGTTTCTTAGCTAAAGAACCCAGGAAGTGGTTTACAGTGTTGAGTGCACATGTAACATCTTGGACACAGTTCTGCACCCTGTTCAAGACTGTGTTTCTTCCAGCGGATAACCAAGAGCGTGTCTGGAGAGGTATTCTTGACCGTGTACAAGCTCAAGGAGAACCATTCCCTACGTTTGTAGCACACTTGTTGTCTGAATTCAAGAAACTAAAGTCTCCTCCACCAGAACAGGAGCAGATTGATCTTATCTGCAAGCATGCACTTGAGCGCTACAGAGTTGCTCTGTACGGCGCAGGAATTACTTCAGTCATAGACCTCGTGATGTGTGCACACGAGCTGCACTCCGCTCTTGGCCCTGGCAGCCGAAATGTTCCAGTATTGCAGAAAAGCAAAAATAAGCAAGAGACTTATTGTTTCAGATGTTCTGCGCCTGGTTTCACTTCAAGAAACTGTCCGAACTGTAACTTTGCACAACAGACTGTGTCTTTCCCAGCCACTGATAAACGGACAAGTCCAGGCTCGACTGAGCCACAGAACGCTGAGGAGGATACTCAAGCTAGGACATACGAAGACAGGGAGGAGCAAAAGTACAATTCTCTTCGGCAGAAGGTAAACTTCAAAGGGGGGAGGACGTTTCAACGAGGAAATCCTCCCTCCAGAAGATAAATGCGCCTCACCCTTGTCTTATGTCCCCACCTGAGCCGCTTGTCCTCGGTCATGTGGAGGACCGTACTTCTCCTTCATTTTGGAATACACCGTTTATGATCAAGGTCAATTTCTGTCATAAAGCCATAGACGCAGCACTGGACATCGGTGCCTCACTGTCAGCTGTTCGTACAAATATGATTTCTGATGACTTGCGACATTCTCTGAAGGTTCAGCCTTGGACTTTTCCCCCGATTCAGCTCGCCAACGGTGCTGCTTGCACTCCGACTGGTGTTGTGTGGTTGAACATTGGCCTCCAAGGAAAAAAGTTCTACCATCGGTTTGTCATTATCCCTGATTTATCCTCTCCAATCATCTTAGGGATGGATTTTATGCTGGGAGCGTCAGTCAGCATTCACATCCCATCAAGGACGGTGACCCTGGGGGAATCTACACCCCAAGAGGTTTTGAGTGAGTGGTTGGATGAACCTGAACTTGGGAGCTTAATGTTCTTAAATGTCTGCCAGTCTGCCTTGGATGAGAAAGTTGAGAGAGCTTGTCTGAAAAGGGAAGAAAAAGGGAAATTGTTGGACCTTCTTAAAGACTTTTGGAGCCTGTTTGATGGACACTTGGGGCACACTTCATTGGGGGAGCACGAAATCAACACGGGTGAAGCAAAACCAGTTCACCTCCCGCCATACCGGAGCTCACCAGCTAAAAAGCAAATCATTGAAGATCAGATTCAGATGATGCTGGAAGAAAACATCATCGAACCATCTTCAAGCCCATGGGCTGCGCCTGTGGTAATTGTCAAGAAGCCATGTGGAGACTACAGGTTTTGCGTAGACTATAGAGGCCTTAATCACCTGACACTTAAGGATTCGTACCCACTGCCCAGAGTCGACGAATCATTGGATTTCCTGGCTCGTGGAAAATTTCTTACTACTTTTGATTTGGCTCGAGGGTACTGGCAGGTGTCGGTAGAGGAACAGTCAAGGCCAAAGACTGCATTCGCATCACACTGTGGCCTTTTTTCAATTCAAAGTCCTTCCTTTTGGGCTTAGTAACGCCCCAGCCACGTTTCAGAGAGTAATGAACAATGTCCTTGCTGGATTGGTATACAAGTGCTGTGCAGTAGGGCTGTGCTCAGAATATCGATACAACGATACATCGTCATGAACTTCTGGCGATGCGCGTATCGATACAGTAGCTGCCGTATCGATACTGTTGTGCTTTTGAATGAAGCCAATTCAGGGCTCGAATTTCGGCACGGGTATTGCGCATCATTTTTATCATTCCCGCAGCTCTCCCACTTATAATGCGGGAAATTCCCGCAAACATTGATTCACTTTAGCATGTAGGTTGTATTAGTAAATGAATCCACACAGATTATAAAATCAAATCAGTAGTTTTAAAACGTTCTGCCTGCGAGACGCAATTTCACAAACAGTGTGAGTTCAATGGTGCTGCGTCTTCTTTCTCTCGTCTCTCAAAACGGGCTGCTCAAGGCAAGCGTCCAGCGCTGCAGCCGGTGAAACTACACGCTCGCGTTTAGGAGTCGGGACATGACGGAATATTCACTTGCATAATCGGGCCAGCATTGCATCGTGACTAAAGTTTACCATTTGCGCGTCTTTAAGTCTTACCAGTTTAAACATTCAAACGATTTTAAACTATTCAGTACTTGCGCGCTCTCTGAGAGTTGGTTTTCTCTGCGTGGATACATAGAGTAAAGCCGCCTCACATACAGCTCGCGAGATTACATCGCTTTAACAGACTAAAACACGCAAAATTATGTAAAAAATTTCGGTCTAGGTAAGTATTCTCTAAACACAGTAGGTTATGTCTTAAATGAGCATAAACGTTTTTAACAGAAACGCAATTCGCGGTTGTGTCTGCTGTCACTCTCTTAACCCTGAGCATGTCAATCAATTGTTGTTTCGGCATAAAAATCTGAAAATGTAATAATTTAAAATGATTTCAACATAGAAGAAATGACTTTGTTTGGTGCACATTTCAACACTTAAGACCCAATTGTTAAATACTAGGTGTTTAAAAGAGTTTGAGAAAACTAAGTTAAATTTAAGTTGTTACCGTTTTTGCTTTTATGGACTGTTTTAAGTTTTGTTTAGTCATTGAGCAGTGTAGACAACGCTTTAGTGTCACTATAATTGTCATTTTTGAGTCAGACTTTAAAAGCAGAAGGAAGAGCCATTCTAAGCATTTTTATTTATTTAACTCATTGTTTTTTTTATGACAAAAACTGAATTGTTTTTCACAACTGTTATAACACTGTTACTAAACTCAGCTCAAAATAAATTTAAATTCCAAATTGATCCATATCGTGATACGTATCGTATCGTGGCTTTAGTATCGTGATGCGTATCGTATCGTGACATTATTGGTGATACACAGCCATACTGTGCAGTGTACTTGGATGATATTGTCGTCGTATCCCCAACCTTTGAACAACACTTGGAAGACCTCCGGGAAGTCCTTTCTAGACTTGAGTCAGCTGGTCTTACTCTCAAGCTAAATAAGTGTCAGTTCTGCTTGAGTGAGCTCATCTTCCTAGGATACAGGGTCACTCCGGATGGTATTTCTGCCATAAAGACTGCCATACGTGCTTACGTGGAGGACAAGCACACTTCGTGGGATAAATATCTTCCACAACTCTGTTTTGCTCTTCGAACTGCCTGCCATGAGAGCACAGGTCAATCGCCGGCAATGTTGTTATATGGCCGTGAGTTGGACACGCCGCTTGACTTGATAACACAGCCAAATTCTGTGGGAGTTGATGATCCTGGGGTACCCTATCCTGAGAGTTTGAGATATTCCCTGCAGGATGCTCACGATCATGCCAGAGCTGCTCTAAGTGCAAGCCATTCAAAAAAGAAGCGCTATTATGACAAGAAGCGACGCATGGTTTCCTATGCTGTGGATGACTTGGTCAGGGTAAAAACCCACCCCAAATCTGATGCTGGTGCAAACTTTACAGCCAAGTTAGCCCCAGTTTATGCTGGACCATTTCGCGTCTCTAAGAAACTTTCAAGTGTCAATTACAGACTTTCAAACGTGGACACTGGAGAAGATGCTGGCGTGTTTCATGTAGTAAATCTGCAGCCTTTTCATTCATGGGACACGGCCGTGCCCACAACAAGTTTCTATGCTGATGTTGAGATGTCACTACCTTTGGGTGAGGACTTTGATTATCAAACAGACAGTGAGGAGTCGGGTAATGCTGACCAGAGTGTTGGTATTGACTACTCAAACGAATCTTTGAATCGACACTCAGATGAAAATTCGCCGGAACGTTGTACTGGACACTCACTTGACCTTACTCCTGACATTGTTGACGGTCTGGGTGTCTCTGACTCTCATGACTTGACATCTGACGCAGTTATTGCCGAACCCGCAAATCAGGGTCTGAGTCGTTATGCGCTGAGACCGAGAAGAGTCCCTAGAGTTACTTCTGACTGGACGGTGAATAAGTGGACTAATCCATACCATGTTAAAAGGTTTGACTTAGATTAAGGATGACAGACTGCGTTAGACTGTTGTTCCAGAGTGTTAATTGTTATTGTTCCTGTGTGTTCATGGATCTCATCGAAGAAAAATTTAGTGTTTAATTTTTGGGTCGTGATCAGACTTTTCTCATGTGTTACTGAACTAATGTACACTGTGCTAACATGTATGCTCGTACTGTTTGTACATTATCTATCCCTATGTCTTGTTAACTTTTCAAATCAGTCATGTATGAGTGGTTGTTAAGTAGAAGTCTTTCTTTGCTGTGTAAGGCTGAGGGCAGCCTTTTTTTGGCCGGGGGAAATTTGTAACGAGTAGAAATATGGTGTGACCCCTTTAAGAATCTGTGACAAGTGGAGGTAGGGTGTGGCCCCTTTAAGAGCTGCGCGCTCCTGTTGAAGAGTCGTCATTATTGGTATTGTATGTGTCATATGCCGCGTGCCTCGAACACCCCATGTGTGTAGTTTCTGTTTGATGCCGACTTTTATATTATTTTACTTTGCTGGTTAAGTAACGATGTGGACGGGAGGACGTGCGACAGATAGTGCACGAGTTCGATGTGGAATAAAGCACGAGTTGTGAGATGCATATCGCCTCCGTGAGTCTGTCTGGCCTCCGCACGTAACATCTTCAGTTGTGAGCTATCCTTCTCCTTCTTCCTGAAGCAGCGTGTTACATAAGTCTTCTCATCTCAGCCATTAAGGTGTCAAACGAAATAAATGTACTTAGTATTGTGCAAAGGCATGTAGCCTACTGGCCATAGGGACTACCAGGAGATTCCCGGTGGGCCGACGTGCTTTTTGGGCCGATACATCTCGAATACTTTTATATATTTATTTATTTTTTGTCTGAACGGCCCATAAAACTCGTACATCGGCGGACCATTCATTTTGTTTTGTTTAATTGGTGGCGCTGGGTTATAACTTGCTTTCAAGTAGAAATGTGTACAAAACTTAGTAGGCTATGAAAGTTTCCTTTATTTTTCATTGCATTTGTTTTACAATATATGGCTATTACTGTCATGGGATTAATATTATAACTATTATTATGCAGTAGTGTAATGTAGACAGACACTGTAACAAAATAATAATAATAACCTTTATTTTATAAAGCACCTTTAAAAGCAGCTTCTCAAAGCGCTGTATAGGCCTAAACAATGGGCAATTGTCAAAAAAAAACACATCAACAAGTGAATGCAAGTTTTAAAAAGTATGTCTTAAGTTGACCTTTAAAGATGGCATAAGACTGGGCTTCCCTAAGTTCAAGAGGCAGAGAATTCCAAAGGACAGGTGCATAGAAGGAAAAAGCCCTGTCACCCAAAGACTTTAAGCGAGTTTTAGGAACAACCAGCATGCTCGATTGTGAGGAGCGCAATCTACAAGAGGTTTGCATTTTTCTTTGTTACATTTGCACACTGAATATGGGTTGGAGCTTTTAATTTTGAACTCTCAAAGTGCACCAGATTGATGACTTTAACATTAAAACCCCCTAAGCCTTGTAGCAGCCCATTAGATTAGTAATAATAGTACTGGTGGTAGAAATTGTAATTTATCTACTACAAGTTACATGGTCAGATAAAATGTATTTGTACAATACAACTGGGTGGGTGGGTGGGTGGGTGGGTGGGGAGGGGGCGCAAAACTCAATCTCGCCTAGGGCAACCAAAGGGCTAGAGCCGGCCCTGTTTGAGTGGCATGGGAGAGAGTCGGAAGTTCATTTGTGGCAACTACCTACGAGTTTTTAATAGCATATTATGAGGGGTATACAGACCCAGAACCAGATATGATGAATGAAGACCCGGAGCCAGAATTATTATAAATTAAAGTTTTACTGTAGATAGTTTGCAGTTTCATCAGCAGAAGTCAGCTTCAAGACTCACACAGGAGTTCGTAGGCCGCCCCGCTTACAGTTACACAGATCACAGCAATTATACCATTTACAGGTTGAATGATTCTCATTGGCTAAGAAATAGATAAACAGTAATTTTCCACACATATACAGATAGACTGAAGCATTTCTCCATGGATTATGCAGCTGACACTCGGACGCTGAAGTTAGGCACGTCGTGACCTTCCAGGTCGCAGATTTGGGTTGCTGAACACCAGCATGTCCAGAACAACAACTCAGTCAATCTCCAATAATGCCAGTGGTTCCTTAACCTGCAACCAAAAAGACTAACACACACATCGCTTTTCCAAGGTTGGATTTGGCCAGGCTCTAACTATAAACAGGAAAGTCCTCTCAAAACATCAAGATAATGCGTTCTGTCTCTCAAGGATAGCTAAACTTTAGTCTAACTGGAAAGTAAGGCTTTAACAAAGAAATGGTCCCTTAAATCTCCAGAGAAGTTATTCAACTCATTTGATATTTAGAAGGAAACATATCGATTAATACCTTGATGCCCCGCCCCCCCCCCAATTCAATATTTTAAAGGAACACGCCGACTTTTTGGGACTTTAGCTTATTTCCCGTATCCCCCTGAGTTAGATAAGTCCATACATACCTTTTTCATCTCTGTCTGACGCACCCACCGCTAGCCTAGCTTAGCACAAAGACTGGAAGTAAATGGCTCCAGCTAGCATACTAATCCCAATAAGTGACAAAATAACGCCAACATTTTCCTATTTACATGTTGTGATCTGTATAGTCACAGCGTGTACAAATAACAAGGTGATATGAGACACAGCCATCTTTTAACCGTATACATACTGGGAACTATATTCTCAGAAGGCGAAGCGCTGCTACGTGGGCGGAGTGATTAGCGCAACACTCTGAGCGAACTCTCTGCTCCTCACCACGGGGCTTCTCAGGCGCTGCCAGCAAATCACTCCGATGTTTAAGTTACCGATATGGAAAATCTGCTCAGTATCGCTCAAAACGCTGAATGAGTTTGTTTAGCGAAATGTTACTAAGTTCTACAGACACACAAATCCTCTCATTATAAACAAAGCGGAGACACAATTACAATAAAAGCACAATTCAAATAAAAGATAAATGATTAGGTTTAGTCAGATTCAATGTTTAAATGGGAGTTTTCACACTCAATGAATTTGCGCTGAACTGACTGACAGCTTCAGTAATTATACAGGAAGTGCTATTTACCCACTGTGTCATGACTGGTGATTTTGAAACCACTGCAAAACAATGTTCATCTTCGGAACCAGTTCAACCAGGACCATTTCAGGAAAACAAATGAGGCATGTTCAAAACACACACACACACACACAGTCCTGGAGGGGTTTCCAGAAAGCAGGTTAATGTCCCAGTCATAAACAAATCATTAGTGCTCTTTGCCCAAACTATTGTCTCAGTATTAGTTACTATAGTAAATGTATTTTATGTTACACTTCATTTCATGTTTCTCTTTTATCTTTCTGTACCATCTATTTTAATATTTAAAGTACCAAATATTTTAAATACTGTAAATGCCAGACAGTCGAGAAGCCAATTAATGAGAAATACTGTTGATTAGAAATGCATATGATTATCATAATTCTTTTCAATACGCATGATATGAAATACTGTTTGAGGAATCACAGAAACACTGATAAACAGTCAAATGAGAAAACAACTAAAGAAAGATGAAACACTCACCTCAAATGATATCTTATTCTTATCTCGATCTTTATTTTCCCCTCCTCTGAACAGTTGTTGAACAGCAGCTCTGAAATGTCTTTCACTTCTACCAGACGTGAGAATGAGAAGAATGGCAGTCAGACATTAAACTCTGATCTGCTTTATTCAGTCATTTCACATGAATCTTTCATTCTCAGGAATGCTTGATCAGAAGTAGTTTTACTAGTTTGTGAAATTGTGCTTTGTATAGGCTGAAGTAGTTGACGTAAAAAGGAAATCAAGGTCAGACATATATGGTTATTTTTGTAACAACCATGTTGTCAAGTTATGATTAAAACTTCCATTTTTCACTGTTTTATTTATGGTGTCGGCAAATCTAGACACCGCACTGTCTTAAGCCACAAAGAGCCACTCTTATCTCCCCTATAAAGTAAGAAAATAAATCAGAAAAAAAAAACTAGAACAAAGACCATCTTCTGTTTCAGTTTTACTAGTTTGTGAAATTGTGCTTTTTATGTCAAACGTGGATGAAATGTATCAACCCAAGATATTTATAGTGTTGTGTAATGCTGAATTGTTTTCACAGTAAAAGGTGAATTTGTGAGATTAATAAAAACAGCTTAATTCTGTTTATGATTCATCCAGGTATATAAAATATATCTATAATCTACATTTATTTTAGAAGGTTGTGTTGCGTTCCATATCGTTACGTGATGTAAAAACGACTGTCGCTAAATTTGTATACTATAAGTGGTAATGCTAATTGGTAGATAATGTTATTTTAACTGATATATTACCCCAAATTACCCCCAAAAGACAATTTAAAGCTACAGTCCAAAACTACTTTTGGTTAAAAATGATCCAAAATGAATTTGGGCAAGTACATAACCAGCCAGTGTTCAAAACCATCAGCTTACCTTCGCCCAGTTCACACCGGTAAGCTTGTAATAATTAGAGTGGCACTGGTGGGTTTTTAGGGGAAATACGAGCTTCCGTCGCTCGTCTCTGCGTCGTCACGTCACGTCTGTGTACATAAAGAAGGAGTCCCGGTTAGTGGGTACATGTGAGGAGGCTGCAGGTGGAGGATCATTTACAGCCTTTACTCACTTTACAGCTGATTATAAAAAAAAAGCAACAACCCCCCAACCCTTAAAAAAATAAAAAAAGAGAATCTCAGATTAAGAATTCGTCCCTAATCATTATATATCTCACCCTAGGACATACCAAAGGCATTATGGATTCCGACGAAAACTTCAAAAAACTTGTCAGGCAGTTCTACGCGTATCTCAGGGCCTTTCACCATGATAAAACCCTGAGAGAGGGAGAAGCCAAAGATGTTAGACCTCGTCGACTACAACAGATTACGAATGAGCTAAACGCGGCCATTAAACCGGCACTCCTCAATATGAACCAGGGCACGGAAGACCTAATCTTTGGAAATGCCCAGAACTGGCTTCAGATTGGTATGGAAATCCTGAAGAAACATTACTCGGAATGTCTGATTTCGACTCAGGACAGGATCACCCATACCTCAGTGAGTAGATGGGAGGAGGCTTGGGACATCGCGGTCAAGTGGGGGAGAAAAAACTTTAAAACACTGAAGGACAGCACAATCCAACAAGCGCCCCAAGCGGTCCGGAGTTTTATGAACCCTACAAACCCGACCGGAGCCACGGTACCGGACACCACGACACCAAAAGCCCCAAAAGAAATTAGTACCCGTCGGAAAATGGTGGAGGAGGGAACAGTAACTGGAGAAGACCCCGCCCCGAAGAGAAGTAAACCTGTAGAAGTTAGTGCGGTAGCCACAGGGGACTCAGAGGAGGAGGAGGTCTTCTACCCCACCACAGAGTCCCCCAGCACATCATCAATTGTTTCTAAAGAAAAAACAACCAAATCAGTCACCACAACAACTAAATCCATCACCGCAGAAACACAAACCGACAGAAGAGAAGCCCAAACTGGGAGTAGCTCTACAACATCGTTAGAACCACAGGGTCCCAAACCCCAGACCAGGTTGGACCACCAGTCTTTTGGCATCTTCGAACGGCATGTCTGCAAGAAAGACAAATATGACAACTGGTCCCTGATTCCTAAAAAGCCCATCCTATTCCTGGGAGACTCTAACCTGTCCCGGCTTCCCCTGATCAGCAATGACTATAGTGCAAACGGTCTGTTATCCGGGGGCTAAATTAGCACATGCCTATCACCTAATTAAAAACAAAACAAAGACCAGTCCAGACACCCAGCTGATTTTGATGAACTTTGGACTCAATGATAGGGAACAGGGCAATACCACTATATTAAATAAAACCATCGAGAGAATGCAGGGGGCAGTCAAAGCCACATTCCCGTCAGCCACTGTTTATTTCCAGCTAATTAACTACAGTAGAAGTCTACCCACTAGGGTTCAAGAAAACATCGATTTTCTTAACAAGATCATTAAAGAAAGAACCCAGTTTATCCCACTACTACCGGCCAGTCAATTTAGAACACTGGAGGATAATATTCACTGGTCCCCTGAAACGGCGGACGCCATGGTAAAACACTGGCTGAAATTTTTGAGGATTAAAGAAACACAGTAACAACAACAAAGAAGGTAAAAGCAAAGGGTCAAGCAATTTCATGTTTCTAAAAAAACAACACATCCCAACAGGAAAGGTGATACTAGAATAGAAAAACAACAGAAATAAGAACATCTTAATAATAAGAAAAACAAAAAAACACAAAAACAACTAAAAAAACAACAACAAAAAACAAAAAAACAAAAAAATTATAATAATAGGTTCCACTTCCTTAGAGAATTCAAACAAAGTCAGGGATGACTTTGTTTGAATTCAAACAAAGAAAAAGGGAATAGAAAATGATTATCCAGGAGATTTCCTGATGTGATTCTAACCCTTTTTCACCCCATTTTTTTGCTCTACCTACCCTCTCACACCTACCCCATCCCTAAATCCTCAGCTGTATGATATCTGTTTTGTGAACCGAAAGGCCCTGGTTACGGTTTTAAAAAAAAAGGTTTTTATAGGATATGTTTTTATGGACCCGAAAGTGTTAGACCTGTCTGGGCCACCCACTTAAAGAGCCTTTACTCACAGCAGGAAAAAAGGGGGAAAAAATTGTATTTCAAAGAGAACGAGTTCTACGTAACATTAAATTGCTATATTTTTTATATTAAATTGATTTTTTAGGTTAAAAGAACAATTTCTTTAGATGAAATTCAAATGGTATGACAATAGAGATTAGCCTAGACTGTATAGAAATTAAAATATACAGATAACACTAATACACACTAAATACACGTAGTCACGCAATGTTGAAAACTAACAATTTGAGAACTAAGTATAACAATAATAATATGTGCAGTTTGACGTGATCTGAGCTGCGATCGTTAGATTGAATCATCATTGGTAGCGCGATTGATTGCAAACCTTATTTTCCCCCCAGTTGGTCAGAACAAAACCGGCAGACATGTTACTTGTTCAGATGATATTTTCCAGCGAAACTGCTTATTTTGGACTTACTTCCGAGATGTAGCATCTGTAAATCTGAAGTACAGTGAATACTGGTGTGTTGACTGACACATACAACCCAAAGACATTAGATTCATCCGCGCTGAGGAGCCGTGCCGATGCACAACACACGTACAGAAGATAACTCTGCAAATTACTGCAATTGCAGGTTTCAAACAGAGATGGCGACAAAGAGGCGAAACTTACAGACTACAGCTTTAAAGTCATTATTGTGTTAAATGAGAAAAGCATCAAATAGACACTACAAAAAGTAGCTTTAGAAAGTAATATTTTGATTCAACATGGGTTTTTTTTTCATTTTTTTTTTATATCAGCTGATCTGATATTCGCTAGTGTAATAAAGATAAACATAACTTTTAATAAGTGGGAAATTCCAGACTTTAAACCAATAAACATTTAAATGTTTAGGACGTTTGCGCTGTAAGAATGTACAGGGAGACCTCAGATATAAAAACGCTGTTTTCTCATTAAAATCAGATGATTTCCTATTAATTCCATAAAATACTAGGGAATACCAATATGGCGGCTTAAGTTTTTTATGATTTCATGAGCAATCCTGTCATTTATATAGATCAGTTATTAATACGCATTTTGGAAGACTATATAATTAAAAGATGATAGAATTCCTGTGAATATGTTTATCAGTTATCATGACAACTGGTTAAACATGCATATTTAATACATATAAAAAATGACTGTGAATCAATGTTTGTGTTTAAGAGTGTTTAATTTACGGTGTGATTTGGTATTTTAAATATATTTTTATATATAAATATAAACCCAAATACTATTTAACTTACTGTAATATAGGCTGTATATGAGATGTGCTTCTCTGCTCATTATGCGCTGTCTTGCATCGTGTCTGATGGCTCTTTCGATTACATTGATCTCCTAGTTGTGTGTGGGGAGAGAATACCAGTCCATCTAAACTCTCGGCAGACGGACGGCACTCGGGACTCTCCGACACACAGGAACACGGGGAGAAGCGTGTCGAAGCCACAGGCACAGCAATGGGAGACCCAACTGGTTTATCGTCTGGGCTTGAGCTGAAACTGGCCTCTTTGGCACGAACAATCCCTCAGGGACGCTGGAAAACACTGAAGGGGAACGTCTTTCTTCTCTTTGGAGGGTTTTTAAACAAGTCATGCTGTAAAATGGCATCTAAGGTGATCCGGGACCCTCTGTCATGAAGTTTCTCAAGGAGATCCAGCAATTCTGTAAACGTTTGCAGAAGACAGTTGATCAGTCACGTTTGTCCTTATAGACACTCTTAATAAACAGATTTTGAGAAATGTAGTTCATGTGAGGTCATGTTACCATGAAATACACAGCATTTCTTGCTGTCACTAAGATATTCTCTGGATGCTCATGAACATTTATTCATTGCTAAACATTCATTGTCAATCCGCTGTTTTACACTTTACACTAATCATTTTACTGAGCTCTATATGTTTCTCAAGCAATGTTATTTCCATTTCATTCCTGTCGTTGGTCTCACCTTTGGACAGATATGACATTTGCCAAAACCAACGGGTTATTCTCGGGACCAGCGCATCCAGCAGTTTGCGTATGTCGTCAGTGGCGGCCCACTCGGCGTACTTTCTGACCGCTGCGTTTAAAATGGGTTCATCCGCTCCTGTAAGAATACATTTCCAGAGTTTAGTAAAGCATCATCAAACACATCAACAGTGAGCGGTGTTGGAGAAGCCGACTCACGTCCTTCTGGGAGGAGCAGTGCGCCACTGAAGTCCATCAGCTGGACTTGCAGGCTGTTCGAGTAGATGAGGACGTTCTTCAAGTGTGTGTCGTGATAAACGCCATGATCCATGCAGTGCTGCAGCGCAACAACGAGCTGCCGAATGATGTGTTTCACTACGTATTCGGTCAGGCTGCCTCGGTTTCGCTGGACGTACTCGTATAAGGTCATGGCGTTTTGGGGATACTCCATTACCAGTATATCTTCATCTTTCATGACAAACATGTCATATAGTTTTATGATGTGTGTGCTAGTTTTAGGCTTCTGTAGCAGCACCATTGCAGCGGCGTCTTGACTCAGAGGTGTGGAATACCCCGGCTAAAGAAAAGAGAAGGTTAGTTGATTCCTAACTAATCTCTAATCTCATGACTAAAGGCCCGGGAAACTTCATTTTCCATCTCGCGAGCCGTTCAAAGTAAACTCTCGGGCTGCCCTGACTACAGAGTAGTCATTCATTCAAGCCATTAGTCAATTAATCACATGTTTATATTCATTTAATTACTTACATTAATAAACCACATACTTTGGGCTTAAGAGTTTTAAAGATGAAAACAATGTTCTTTACAACTGATGTTTCTAGGCTTTCAACTATATCTTATACTGTCTACATACAGGTTTATCAGTTACCAAATTACAATTTAATAAAACGATTCTTGGAGAATTTCATGAAGAATTAATTAGTCAACTTACCATTTCCACGAGCTTCTCAGGCCGGCTCTTCTTAAAAACGCTGATGATCACCTAAAAATGAAGAAAATTGTTGCAAACGTAAGTAATCTGGTCCATTTTTGTTTGTGTGCATGATAATCTACAATCTTTACACTTCTGATCAAACCTGTATGTTTATGTCAGGACTGAAAGACTAAAGGCAGAAGGAAACAAGAGGGAAAGTTTGAGCAACTTACTCGTTTGTTGTCCGCTACTCGAAATCCCATATAATCACTGCGATCGCCTCTGGATTTCAGTTCCTTCACCACCTCATACTGAGATTTAAAGGATCCTGAAAAACACACGTTAGCATGTTAATGTCCAGCACACACACACACACACACCTGAGGCAGGAGTAGAGATTACACTATCAGCTGAAGAGGAGATGAATCAGAGTGATAATAATGAACACTCACTGCGTGTCGACCTGTGTGTCGGCCTGGACTCCGGCGGACCTGTCGGTGTGTGTGTCGGCCTGGACTCCGGCGGACCTGTCGGTGTGTGTGTCGGCCTGGACTCCGGCGGACCTGTCGGTGTGTGTGGACGCTCCTGCTCAGGCACAAAAGCACACACTTCGGTTTCGTTGGTGTGGAAGAGACGTTTCCCAGCCTTCCACGCTCTCGAGGCGCCAGCACACACTCTCGTCCACTTTGAGTGCTTTTCTGCAAACAACAATATTGACGAGAAACGTGTGTTTTATTAGCACAGATTACAGCTGAATGATTCACTAGTTTTGCATTGAAGAACACTAGAAAAATGACACACACGTTGCTAAAGCTGCGCATGGAAGTCACGTTATAATTGTCTGCTTCTGTTTATTTCTGTCTATATGCTCCTGAGACCCAGAGGAAAAAGTTTTGTAAATTTTGTATTTTTTTTATGTCATTACATTGTTTGAGCATCTATCTATAAACTACAGGAACGTCTGTCTGTGTCTGTCTGTTATCCGCATATCTCTCGAACCGTTAGTCCGATGGATTTCAGACTTGACGGGTGTCTTGCTACGGGCACGAGTAAGTGCAGTGCCGAGTTTGACGTTGTTTGGATTAGAAATGCAAAAGATATCGGTAAATATATCGGTAAAAGAAGCACACATTGAAGTTGTGGTTTTAACATAAACATGAAGTCAGCTACACTGTTTACTTCTCAATATTGTAGTTATTCAGAAGTAATTAGTTGTCAGTAGTTAGTCATGTATGTAGTTCAATTTTCCATATTGTATGTCATTATGTCAGTATCAGTATTTGCTTTCAACCATGGACAAATAAAAATGTCACTGAACTTTTGCTGAGTAATTGTAACAATGAACACTCAAACACACCAAACCAACACTAAAAACACACGAAAACTGATTTAGCACATACATACTGTCAAATCGACACACACGTATAATTATACAGTATATAAAAATATAATATAGCCCATACACAGACACTGTGTGCGTGTGTGTGTGTGAATTAACCTGTGGTGTATTGCTGTGTGTGTGTGGTGTGTGAATGAACCTGTGGTGTATTGCTGTGTGTGTGTGTGTGTGTGTGTGTGTGTGTGTGTGTGTGTGTGTGTGTGTGTGTGTGTGTGTGTGTGTGTGTGTGTGTGTGTGTGAATGAACCTGTGGTGTATTGGTGTGTGTGTGTGTGTGTGTGAGAATGAACCTGTGGTGTTGTCCCCCCACGCGACTCTAGGGGGAGCGGGAGCTTCACACTCCTCTGTAGTGTTTCTCTCCTCAACAGCGCCACCCCGCGGCTCCTCCAACACTTCACTGCAGATCTCCTCGTCCACTGGGGAGTGTGCAAACATCGTGTCCACTGCAGATCCTGGGCTTTACAGCTGCAAATGCGTTTCTACAATGTTAGACTGACTGACTCTGAGTCTGATAACCGGTGCACTGAACAACTCGGCCTGTGACGTAATATGGAATGCGCGCTGCCGGTGACGTCACAGCGGCTGCTCTGCACGCGGTCGGTCGATCGCCGCGAACACATTTAAAGAGACAGTTCACCAAAAATTAAAAAAGATCATCAATCACACTCATGTTGTTCCAAACCCGTGAGACTTTCGATCATCTTCAGAACACAAATGAAGATATTTTAAATTAAATCTGACAGATTTCCACGCAACAGAGTTAATGAGATTGTTAACCTATAATCTATTTAAATCGAGTGGTTTAGTCCAAATCTCCTGAAGAGACTCGATCGCTTTAAATGATGAACAGTTTGAATTTAGGCTTTTATTCTCTACTGTAAAAAAAACAAACCCTCTAATGCTAACTTTATAGGGAACTGTGTTGTTTTTATGTCCAAAAACACACTGCATTCATTTATTAATCAGCATTTATTTAGTGTTACACACACTAAGCCACATTTTGAACATTACAAATTATTTAACCATGTACAGAGTACAGAAAACTGAACACATCAATTCATAAAAAGCATTTTTTTTTAAAGTCTCATCATGGGTATAGTTTAATAATGATTTAATCACTGATAATCTCCATAATTTGGACCGAAACATAAAGATATGAGAAGATTGAGCAGATTCTGCAGGTCTGAGTGTCCTGTATAAATGCGGTTGATGTGCTTTAATTCTGCTTCACTTCCAGCCGCTGAACCTCAACAATCTGACAATCAACAAAGATCGACAGTCAGAAACAAATAAAGAAACAACAACGTTCATGAAGAGCATTTCCAGCATCTCTCCTGTTTGATGTGTGTGTTCATGTTGAGTGTCTCAGGGAGAATCTGAGCTCTCTCGTTCCTGACTGAGTCCAGCTGTTTCAGTGGATGATGAGGAAGAGGATGATGATGATGATGATGAGGAAGAGGATGATGATGAATGAATGAATGAATGAGGCATTTATATAGCGCTTTCATATGTACTACTGCGCTTTACAATTCATATCAGGAAAGGATCTCCTCAACACCACCAGTGTGCTCAACACACACACCTCTCTATATCTCTCTCTCTCACACAACACAACACACACACACACACACACACACACACACACACACACACACATCTCTCTCTCTCTCTCTCTCTCTCTCACACACACACACACACACACACACACACCTACCTCTCTCTCTCTCTCTCTCTCTCTCTCTCTCACACACACACACACACACACACACACACACACACACACACATTGTAAGGGTTCTTCCATAAAATGTTCAGGAGACATTCATGGAGTCAACAAAGTGTCGGTTTATTGACTGTAACACTTAAGTACTGGGGCCCGTTCTTCGTACGTTGCTTAAAACATCCGAGATCAAATGAGACATCCAAGATGATATCATCGTGCTCATCATGATCCGGCTAATTAGGTTCTTCGAACACTCCTGCCGGTTATGATTAGTATCGCTGGATTGAGTCATCTGAGATAATTGCGCGTCCATGCGCTGGGTTAAAAGGGGATATGTATCGATAGTAGAAAAATTGATCAGCAACGCTGCTATTGGCTGCTCACCGTGGCCAAAGAGCGCGCTCAGTTTTTCTCCACAGAACAGCAAGAGTTATTGCTTGAAGAATATGCAGAATTTGAAAACTTAATTAAAACGCCAGGGAACACCTCAAAGTGAGCAAAAGCCAGGAGAGAGGGCTGGCAAAAAGTAGCAGACAAATTAAATTTGTAGTGACCATGTTAGATGTTTTTATCACTTATTACTATATATATTTTTATATTTTAATAATTTCTAAATAATTAATAACTTTGTTCATTGTAATGTCAGAGTCACCACCCACTACTAGAACATGGGAACAAGTAAAAGTGAAGTACTAGAATATTCTACATAATGGTAATTTGTACTACTTATACTAATCTCTTTTAAAAAGGCACTGTTAATAAATGTTTGCCTCTTTATAAAAGCAACCAAGAAAAAGGCTGATAAAAAAAAGAAAAGAAAAACAAACAGGTGGTGGTCCTGCACCCCCACATTATACCCAGGCAGAAGAGCTGGCCCTTGGGTTGAATGTGAACTTGTGGAGGGCATCCCTGGGTTCAGCTCTTCCTCAGACCCACAGCCAGAGGCCAGGAGCAGAACACCTTCACTGCTGGGAAATGAACCTGAAATGATCCTAGTACACTGTAAAATAATTTGTTGCTGCATTAAATTAAGTAGGCCAATAATCCCAATGGCTGTCCAGTCATATCAGCTGTTAAACCTTGAGTAGTAATGAATTGCTTTGACTTGTGAAAGTCTACATGTGTGAAACTACATGTAGTTATTAATGTAAAAAAAATATGTTGCCATGAGTTTTTGATCACATTTCCCCCCAGTGTGCTTCATTGTAATGAAATTGTGTTTTCCTCTTTTGTGTAGTTTTAAACAATACACCAACACTTTTACCTGTTCCCAAGCAAGTGGTGCTGAAGCATGTGCAGGAAGACTTTTTCTAATGTTACATCAAAAGGGAAGAAAGTACAACACTTTGTAATGCCCATTTTTCCCCCAATGCACAGTGAAGAAACCCTCTCAGGTATCTTTAAGTGCATAAATAACTTTACTTAATTTACACTTGAGTACTTATTATTTCTGAATGCAATATGAGTTGCAGGAGTCCACATCTACAGAAGAGTCTGCACAAAGCAGTGATGCAGAGGTGGGCAGTGTTGTACTTTTCATTTTCATTGTTGATGCATAAGGCTTGTGTTGACAGGTTCACCCCTACCCCTAGAAAATAGAGTATTTTGAAAATACTTGACAACTTAAAGAAAAAAACTGTCATTAGAGATAGAGTTGCTTCAAAGGAACTTCAGAGTAAGTGCTAATATATTATTTCACACAGAGTACTATTGCTGACTTTGCATAATATCTCTTATTGCAGGCAAAATATGACTTGATCACTGGCTTTTCTTTACAAAGAACAATTAAAATAAAACTCAAAGAACTAAGCATATTTGTCTTGTCTTTTATTAAACATTAATGAAATGTTTTATATTTTTTTCTGATGGTGCAATGTTGTGTAATATGGCCCATGCCATGTCACAGGCCATGTCAGGTGCAACCCTCAGACTTTTCAGACACTTTAGTTGGCTAAAGTTCACTTCATTGTGTGCCCTTGTCCTGGCTAGAGCTGCATTGTAACTGGTCTGGGGTTTGGCTCAGGGAATGGGGTCATAAAACACCTGTCTCCAAGCAGGATCCTGTTGTAATCACCTGTATAATGGAAAAAATCAGTTCTGTTAGGATCAGCAAGTGTATGTAGGGCCTAATACAGTGAGCTTGATATTTAGCTATATTTTTCCTTACCACGTTCAAATAGGCTAATGTGCATAAATCTCTGAAAATTCTTCAGTCATGCAACGATCCTGGCCATATTTGAGCACACAGCATCTAAGAGATTATAGTCTGTCAACTGTAAAATGTTTGTAAAATGTGATATAATATTACTCAAATTTGATATAATTTTTTTAAATTTTGATATAATATTACTAATCTGGAATATTAAGAATCGCAATAGTAACTTGCCTGCACTGTTATTAAAGCCTGACTACGACGAGTCGAACATTTATGCGTTTCCAACAAATTAATGATGTAAACGACATCCTCACGAGTCATGAGAAAAATTATATCTCTCAAAAAGTACACATTCCCGCTGCGCTAAAAGACTTCCCGTATCACCTCCGCTTATAAAGCCGCGATCTAATCCTGTTAACCTGAAATAAGCCTGCTCCTGAGCAGGTTCAAGCTTGCGCACCTGTTGCTATGACAGCAAGTCCAGGATGAGCTTCGAAGAACCAAACAATCCAAGATCATGCCAAATCGCCAACAATCAAATCCAGCTAACTGAGTTAGGGACGTACGAAGAACGGGCCCCTGACACACATTGTGCAAAACAAAGAAAGGGGAGAAAAATAACACAGACTAATAAATGGGACATCAGCACATTACTGAGTTCTGGGTCTCAGATGTTCCTCAGGGATCCCTCACCAGAACTAACCCAGCCACAGAAAATGAAGCCCTTTTAACAAACCAGACCAAACCATTTTATAAATTACAGGGGTTCTCATTTTCTTACATCAAACACAAAAAGGGAAATATATACATATATATATATATATATATATAAATACACAAACTCAAATAAACAAATCACATTTACCATATAGCAATAATGAAAATACACTTAAACATACACACACACAAAAACACATCCTTTAAACACATTCGAATTAACACAAGACCCCAACCCATATTGTCCCAAAAACTACATTTCCCATAATTCCCCATCGGATATATAAAGGACACCAGGAAAGGCCGCACCCGTTCAGTTCCAAACCCTTGTTCCCAATGCTGCGGTCATGGATCCCGGCGGGACCACGGGTAAGATGTACAAACTAACTTAAAACATTAAACCCATATTTTGGTTGTGGTTTCATTTACTCTAGCGTGCACTCTGGAAATAAATGATTATTGACTTTGTTGCTCTTTGAGATTTAAAACGCTAAAGAGACAATTAGCTTCTCCAGTTCCACGGTTTGGGTAAATTATATTTAAAGAAACAAAAGTAAATATATATATATATATATATATATATATATATATATATATATATAAAAATATAGCTGCGAGCAGCGATTACGGGCCCAAGCCGGTGGCACCGCAACCCCGGTGCCTTTAGTTACCTAAAGGCACCGGAGTGGCGATGCCGCCAGCTTTGGCCCTTCATCGCTGCTCGCAGCTATATATATATATATATATATATATATATATAAACAAGCCGGTGGCACCGCCACCCCGGTGCCTTTAGGGTTACTGTGCATGACGGGCAATAACGTAACCCCGCTTTGACCTTTGAGAAGATGTGTGCTGTAGAGCTTGCGTTGGTGTGGGCTCTGCAAAAGTGTGCATTGAGGGCACATATTCAACCACAAAGTATGCGTGCACAACCTTCTGAAACCTTAAATGAAAAATGAGACACCCTACGGTCTCATGGACTTAATGGACACATGAAATAAGTACACAAGTTTGAAAGTTATATGAAGTGTGCCAAGACAGAATATTTGCCTGATCTGATTAGAAAAATAGTTTGTGTGTGTGTGTGTGTGTGTATGTGTGAGGCGTGATTGAACAATGTAGACATAAAAACATACTCCGTCCTTTTGTTCATACAGGACATTATTCAAACTGCAAAGTGTTTACTTATATTTGTGTACAATCGCAATAAAACACAACATTGTGCTTTTGTCAAACTGTAAACTACAACTGTCACCCAACCAAAATCTCTTACACACACACACACACACACACACATAGTTTAAAAGCAAAAAAATCTTTTGGACATTCATCATATTGCATTGGTTTTCATTTCTTGTCCTCGAACAGAGCCCTAATCTGTTTATTTTTTCAGTTACACATTCTACATTGATTAAAAAAGAAAAATCAAATGTGTTTTTATTTTATACATAAATAAATAATCTATCATTCAGATGAGAATAAAGTTAGTGTTAGTTCAAATTTTAAAGAGGCTATATGCGTTTTTCTGAAATTTAAACTCGCGACTGACACCTGTGGCCAAAAAACAGAACTGCTCTTCCTTTCTGCTCGCTCTCGCAGCGCTCGTACGTGCACACTTCACAAGTCATCTGCTGCAAGGAGGTCGACATTATGTTTACAGAGGTAAGAACAGTCAAAAAATCGCAAAATCCATTGCACTGCTTGCGAGTGTAGGCTACTTGCTGACTAGCGGTGGTGGCAGAGTGGTCTGAAACGTTTAACATGAACGCGCCTGACGTCACATCCGCAGACAGCGAGGGGAAATCCGACCCGACAGAAAATAGGAAAAATAGAATACAGGCTTATAGGTGCACCCAATGTGAGCGGACAAGGTGTCAGTATGCTCATCAGGAGATGTTTGAGTCATAAATGGTCAAATGAAAAGGCTATTGTTGCGTTTATTTTTGGGAAAAAGTTACATATAGCCTCTTTAAGGAAAACAAATATATGATCTGAAATATAGCACATTCATTTAAAATTCATTCAGGTTCAATTACCAAACATACAAATCTCAATGTAATTTAAAGCAAACAATACATTTAAAATATATGGGTTGTATGCTATTTTTTTTATATAAAAAGATATACACTCACCGGCCACTTTATTAGGTACACCTGTCCAACTGCTCGTTAACACTTAATTTCTAAGCAGCCAATCACATGGCGGCAACTCAGTGCATTTAGGCATGTAGACATGGTCAAGACAATCTCCTGCAGTTCAAACCGAGCATCAGTATGGGGAAGAAAGGTGATTTGAGTGACTTTGAACGTGGCATGATTGTTGGTGCCAGAAGGGCTGGTCTGAGTATTTCAGAAACTGCTAATCTACTGGGATTTTCACGCACAACCATCTCTAGGGTTTACAGAGAATGGTCCGAAAAAGAAAAAACATCCAGTGAGCGGCAGTTCTGTGGGCGGAAATGCCTTGTTGATGCCAGAGGTCAGAGGAGAATGGCCAGACTGGTTCGAGCTGATAGAAGGGCAACAGAGACTGAAATAACCACTCGTTACAACCGAGGTATGCAGCAAAGCATTTGTGAAGCCACAACACGCACAACCTTGAGGCGGATGGGCTACAACAGCAGAAGACTCCACCGGGTACCACTCATCTCCACTACAAATAGGAAAAAGAGGCTACAATTTGCAAGAGCTCACCAAAATTGAACAGTTGAAGACTGGAAAAATGTTGCCTGGTCTGATGAGTCTCGATTTCTGTTGAGACATTCAGATGTTAGAGTCAGAATTTGGCGTAAACAGAATGAGAACATGGAACCATCATGCCTTGTTACCACTGTGCAGGCTGGTGGTGGTGGTGTAATGGTGTGGGGGATGTTTTCCTGGCACACTTTAGGCCCCTTAGTGCCAATTGGGCATCGTTTAAATGCCACGGCCTACCTGAGCATTGTTTCTGACCATGTCCATCCCTTTATGGCCACCATGTACCCATCCTCTGATGGCTACTTCCACCATGTCACAAAGCTCTAATCATTTCAAATTGGTTTCTTGAACATGACAATGAGTTCACTGTACTTAAATGGCCTCCACAGTCACCAGATCTCAACCCAATAGAGCATCTTTGGGATGTGGTGGAATGGGAGATTCGCATCATGGATGTGCAGCCGACAAATCTGCGGCAACTGTGTGATGCCATCATGTCAATATGGACCAAACTCCCTGAGGAATGCTTCCAGCACCTTGTTGAATCTATGCCACGAAGAATTGAGGCAGTTCTGAAGGCAAAAGGGGGTCCAACCCGTTACTAGCATGGGGTACCTAATAAAGTGGCCGGTGAGTGTATATCCAAAAAGACAAGGCCTAAACTTTAACAAGGGTTAAACAATCACTGTAACAGACACAATCACACACACAAACACACACACGTCAAATCACTTACATTTTAGATGCAATATTGACTTCTTTTTCTGTTTCAGCAGCGAAAATAGTTAAACAAAGATCACAGCAGAACCATCGAGCATCTCACAGCAACGCGTTCTCATTACTGAATGATTCAGCATTTTGAACGAATCGGTTGACTCAAAGATTCAACGACCAATCCATAATCTGTCTCATTCATGAATGACTCAGATCAGTCGTTCGAACGAATCGTTTGAACGAATGAATCAATGACTCGCTCATTAAGACGGTCACCTGGCGACACCTAATGACGGTTTAGTGATATGTTTAAAAGTATCATTCTTTCCAACGATTGTTAATTAACTCATATTTGAAACATAAGCTATATATATATATATATATATATATATATATATATATATATATATATATATACACATATATATACACAAAAATAAAATAAAAACACATTTGAAGCGTGTTTGCTTACTAAATTGTGAGCTGAACGAAAGTTGCAGCAAATATCAGCAACAGGAGTCAAATTTCATTAATCACGAGAGTGAAGAGCTGACTGAAAAGATGATGACGGAATAGGCTATTTTATGTAAAAGCGCCTATTTACTCTTTTGTTGTTGTGTTTTCCGTGAAAAATAATAGACTATTGAACTCACAATTCAAGCAATCGGCCCCCGATATTGCACTAATTTTAAAGTGGCACTAAAAAGTATGCGGCTGCACTGGCATTCATAACGGTGCGCGTCCATGACGACGAGCGAGCAGAGCTGAGCGAACGTTTAGTTAATTTCTACTTCCATAGGAATTCATTCGAGCGCTCTGCAAGTGCCACCATTATCAATGTGGACGTCCGTATTTAAAAGCTGTAGGTCCTCAGTCACATACCAAATATATGTATATATAAATATAATTTTGGACACAAGAGGGCAGTATGGCCCTATGTATAATTTTGTGGGTGCATTCTCTCTATCAGAGAGAGACAGAGGGAGAGAAAATGCTCGAAAACAACCATATTCAAACTAAAATATCTGACTTCGTGTTGGTCCAAGCTAATGACTGTAAATTAGAAAGTTGTTCGGCTTGGTCCGAACAATATACGTACCAATTTTTATGATTGTAGGTAAAAACTATAAAACTAACCCCCCCACTTTTGTCAAAAGGTGGCGCTACTGAGTCCCTGCAACACGCCCGTTTCTGAAACTTTGCACATGTCTACTGGCTAATAAATGTGATCTGTCTGTCGAGTTTCATGCAATTTCAAGCAATTTCAGGCATGCTAAGAGTCTCAAAAGCATAAAAAAATAATATTAAAATTTGATGCGTTGCCATGGCAACAGTATCTAAGATATCAAGAATCCATTCACAGGTCTACATCTGGCGTGTGTTTACATTATAGTAGTGAAGTTTGAAGCAAATCGGGTAAAAAGAAGAGGGTGATTTCAAAGCATTTTGAAAGTGACACACTTCCTGCTGCCAGTTGGTGGCGCTATAACTTTGACTCACAATAGTCACATCCATGTGATCGGCCTCTTACAGAGAACACACTGCTGAAGTTTCATCAAGATCAGTCAATGTATGCAGAAGTTAACACACTTCCTGTTTCCATTATTCGCCATAAATTCGTTTCCTCGCCACGGCCACACCGTTCGAGATATCAAAAATCCGTTCGCAATTGACCCTTCGCTAAGCCCCGCCCTCCCTAGTTACTGTTGCTATGCCTGTCAAGCTTTCGCGTCTGGCACGGCTATTACAGTATGTATGCACCGGTATCAGACATTCCCAAGGAGATATTTAGTAATTTTTGGCGAACAGGTCAAATATCTGACAGAGCCAGACAAAAGGGACTGCAGTATGCATTCGAGGGATATATCCACGAAATTTTTTGCAACCGATTAGAGAATAATTTAATCAAAATTCAAGCTAAAGCCTATAGGTCCCAACGCAAGCAGCAACCGCCTCATATGCTGACAATTCAACTGGGAAACAAACAAATTGAGGAACAGCTATGTTCATGCACAGCAGGGTAAGTGACATTTGAAAATAATCTAATAATTATAAATCAAACTTATCTTATAGCTTATCCATAAGTCTTGTGGAATAAACACAAGACATTAGCCTGAACACTTTACAATAATAACATTTTCCCGCTTATATTTTTAGTGCGCCAGGCTACTGCTCACACGTCGTGGGTCTAATCTACGCCTTGGACCTGGCAAGATCCAGAGATGCATCATCAACAACACATACAACATCGCCCTGCACGAGTCTACCACAGCAGTGGCACAAGCCAAGGGGTAACAAAATAAGGGCAGTGCCAATATCATCGGTAGTTGTCGCTAAAGCTAATGAAAACCGTATGCGGCGACCAATCGACTGTCGGTATACAGGAAGCAGGTAAGTTGATTTGGTTATGGTTATAGTTATGTGATTTGGCAGACGCTTTTGTCCAAAGTGACATAGAAATAAAAACAACACAATAGTTCAAATGAACAGTGACAGTTTTAAAATGTTGGTAATACTACATTAAGGAGGATAGAAATAATAAACAATAATGTCAATTCAATCAATAGCCTAATAAAAATAAGACAATACTATAATATATAAACAATAACATTAGAGAGGCAGGTTTCCAAGTACAGCAACATTTTGTCATATAAAACCCCTAGCTTTGTATTGATAGGGTATTCTCTTTCAGGACCTTCTCAGTTACTGAGAACTACTGTACTCAGCTACTGACTGTTAGGAGAAAATTGCTTTATTAAAAAGGCAGACAGGAGCACCCATCAGCTACTTGGTAAACAGACCCCCTGTTGACATAACTATAGGAGGAGAGAGATACCCACTAGGAAGTGGTTTGAGCCATCAGGTAAATGAATGAGATGAGGCAGTATTAAAATAGATATTCTTTATTGTGTACTTTATATGAAATTCACAAAAAATGTAATGTACAGGACAGTGCACCACGTCAGTGTGATCTTCCTTGACCACTTAGCTCTTCTTCACACAGACAACCTTAATCTTTGATGATATGTGGCTGGAAGTTAGACAGCATGCTGACTACATACCATATTTGATTTATGTTCATAAGCCGGGAAATCAGGATTTGGCCTGACACAATTTTAAACTTCTTTATCTTTGCAATAGCTCTTTCAACATGAACCCTGTGCTTGGCTATTCTTTTGGTTATTTCAACATCTGCATGTGGCATCTGTCTGTTTGCTCTTGCAAAAGGTGGAATGTTAAGTTGCAAACCAATCTCCTCAACTTCCTTCTCTATTAGAAAGCCTTTATCAACCATCAAGCCATCTCCTACATTGAGATAGCCACACTGAATGTACCCCTTCAAAATGTCAAGGATGTTGCACTCATTGAAAATCTCTTTGTCAGAAATTGCTCCAGTGAAGAGGGCAGACACATAAATGACTGCACCTCGTGGATCACAGGCCACTAGAGACTTAAGGGTGTTAGTAGACTTGTAGGTGGAGTAAGTCTGACTCTGAAACACTAGTGAGCTTGGTCTCTGAATCTTAAGTTCAGTGCAGTCTAAGATGGCAAAAGTATTTGGAAATTCTTCCTTAAATTTAGCTGGCATGTTCTCAGAAATAACATCCCTGTGTGGCCAAATAGACAATTTGCCAAGACTATAATACATATAGTCCACCCAGGAGTTGATCAGTGTGCTGACACTCTGTAAACGGATGTTAAATCTGAAGGCTAGGTCTTTGTGGTCCAAATTTTGTCTTAATTTCATTAAGGTCAGTAACAATTGAGTACGCAGTGAAAGTTGTTTGATCTCATTATTGACACGTTTGTATGAGAGAGGAATGTGTGTTTGTGGTGCACTTGGGTCAGTTGGAATGTTAAAAAATTCACACAAGCTGTTAAATTGCTCATAAGAAAACCCTGTGCAGTAGTGGAAATAATCAGGCACATGGCTTTGGTTTAAAATCTCTGGGTTTAAAGCTGAGGTGTGTGCATACTGAAGTTCCTTTTGAAGATGATGGAGTTGGCCATCCTTTGCCTCGAGTTGAAGCTTAAGATTTATGATGTCCTGCTTGTGATTGGCTAATGCGTCCTGCAGAGTTCTCAGTTCCTCTCCATGGTCGCCCATATCATGTTCTTCTGTAAATGACAAAAAAGAGAAAGAAAACATGGAATGTTACTAATTTATGTTATTTTCTTTTGTTTTATAGCTTCTACTCCTTGACTCTGCAGGACCATCATCTGCGAACCAGCCGTCAAACGACTTCCCGGATTTCCCTCTGCCAACACAGCCGTCACATTTCTGTGCAGTGCTGCATGAAAAAAACATGTGTAGCTACAGAAAATTGACAATCACACCATCCCAGTCTTTAGCTTTAGAAAGAGAGACCAGACAACAAGATACAAATCACATCTGGCATCTTGCCCGGGCTCCCCGACTAACGTCAAGTGTGTTCAAGACAATATGCTCTAGGAGAGCTGACTTTGACACCTTGGCTGTGAGAATCAAGGGCACATCCAAAATGCAGACCAAAGAAATGAGGAGAGGGGTAGAGCTAGAACCTGAGGCAGCCCAGCAGTACTCGAGTGTAACAGGTAATCTGGTATACCCTTGCGGCTTTTTAGTGAATCCCCATGCTCCACACCTTGGCACATCCCCAGACCGGAAGGTCGTAGATGGTACAAGTTTTGGCCTTTTGGAAATTAAATGTCCAGCAAAGAACAGCTGCCAAGACTGTCCCTATCTCCAAAGACAAGCAGATGGTGGTTACAAGCTAAAGGAGACCCATGCGTATTACTACCAAATAATAGGGCAGCTGGGACTCACAGGCATGCCTTGGTGTGACTTTTTTGTAATGTGCGCAGAAGACTACCACTTGCAGCGGATATATTTAGATGTAGAAAAGTGGGGTGAGATGAAAGACAAATTAGATTTGTTTTTCTTTGATTACTTCCTTCCCATTTGTAATCAGTAACTAAAAACAGATACAAATAGCGATTTAAACTTACCATACGTAGAGTCACTCTGTTGTGATGTACTGTGAAATGTGTCCTCAGTGGAGTTTGAGGTGCTGGCTTCCTGCTGAGTTTGAGGTGCTGGCTTCCTGTCACACATGATTCAGTAAACAATCAGTTTAAAAATTGTTTAGTTTAGTTAATTGCTTGAGCAAACACTTCTAATAACTTAACTACTGATATCCCCATGGAATAAAAATGTATTACACTGTTGTTTTGATCCTGTATTGGTTTCTTACAAGAAACAAATAAAATGCACTTTGTATAAAGCATGAGAGCATGTTGTGTTCTGTAATAAATCTCGCTGCCCAAATAAAGTCTACACGGTAGTAAACAGGTATGACAGCACATAAGGGACTACTGTTAATGAACTGATTAAGTTTGCATACCAACCTTTTCCTTGGAGATCTCCGGCAAGCCCCCTGATGTTCCCTCCTTAGAACTGACGCCGGGAGAGCCGCGATCGGATTGGGGTAATCAGAGGTAGGTCGTCGATTAACAAAATGCTGAAATATATTTTAAAGTATGTCAGTGAGCCTCCGTCTTGCCTTTAATCATCTTAATTTACGTCCAGATATATGCATTATTCATTCAAGCAATGCTGTGCTGAGTTAGCTAGCTAGCGAACATTAGCGTGTTCTTACCTTAGAGCAGACGTAGGTGTTTTTGTTAATCCTGTCGACATTTAGTTGTCCATGGGGTCTCCCACACTGCTTTATCCAAGCCCTGCATTTATCCTCTTGGGTTCTAGGTTTCGGGAACGGAAAAAATTCCACCCCCCCGTCCAAACTTTTAGGATAACGGGTATCAGATTTGCACAATCCGTACGCACAACGCTTCGGCATGTTTCCCTCGCTCGAAAGCTTGACAGACCTCTCGCGCCTAGTTACGGTTGCTAAGTCACGATTGGCCAGTGGCGGTTTTCGGGCGTGGCTTAGCGAAGGGTCAATCTGGGATCCTCAATGTCTTGTCTTCATGCACACCGAGTTTGGCGATGATTGAATGAATTCCCTAGGAGAAGTGTTTCAAATGCTTTCTCCATTGGCATGTTATCCATGTTATGCCACATTGCACTCTTTGGTTTTATGATCCTAAAGTTAAAAAACTGTACTGAACTATGATCCGAAAAACTATCTGGAACAAAATCCCTAAAAAGATTAAGTTGATGACTAAAACCAAAAAATCTGTCCAAGCTTGCTAAAGACCACATATTATTATAAGAGTGAACCCATGTATATTGTCTCTGTCTTGCAGTTTGAAGATGTGTGTGTGTGATGGCGAAGGCCACACTTGAATGAACATTTCATTTCAGAGCATGCGTTTCCAAACAACCCTAAATAGCCGACTTCCTGTTGGGTTGGCGTAAAAAGTAAATGCACGAAGGATATATGAACCGATGAGATCTATATGTGTACCGAGTTTCAAATTATTACATGCAAGCGTGTTCGATTTATAGACCCAGTTTTCGGAGCAGTTTTCGGACTGTTCAAGGGGGCGCTGTCGAGCCCCCCTGCCACGCCCGGGTACCAGCTTCAGCCCGGCCCTGATGGCCGCGGGTTCTGACCTGTGTGCAAAGTTTCATGAGTTTTCGAGCACGTTAAGAGCCCCAAAAGTGCCCGAAAAAGTTGACAGAAAAAGAATAATAATAATAAATAATCCTTAGGAAAACAATAGGGCCTTCGCCTTTTCAAGGCTTGGGCCCTAATTATAGACATTCATAATAGACCAAAAACCCCATTCATTCCTTAGATCAAACGAAATGTGAATTTTCGCATACAAAAAATAAAATAAAATTCAAAGTAAACCAGAATCAATTCAAATGAAATGTTCATTCAAGTGTGGCCTTCGCCATCACACACACACATCTTCAAACTGCAAGACACAGAGACAATATACATGGGTTCACTCTTATAATAATATGTGGTCTTTCGCAAGATTGGACAGATTTTTTGGTTTTAGTCATCAACTTAATCTTTTTAGGGATTTTGTTCCAGATAGTTTTTCGGATCATAGTTCAGTACAGTGTTTTTTAACTTTAGGATCATAAAACCAAAGAGTGCAATGTGGCATAACATGGATAACATGCCAATGGAGAAAGCATTGGGAATACAGTGGTGTGCCGAAACGGATCAGTTCAAGTTCAAAATCAACCTCAAAGTTCTACCACACACTAGGAGAGGCCTACTTTCCCTCGTCTGTTACATTTTTGATCCGTTGGGTTTTCTCGCTCCAGTGATACTGCCTGCCAAAAGAATCTTGCAAGACTTATGCCAGCAGAAGTATAGCTGGGAAGAAGACCTGCCTGGTAATTTCATTAAGAGCTGGAAAAAGTGGATGTCTGGATTGCAACAGCTTGAGACCTTTGGAGTTGACAGATGTGTTAAGTCAAAGCAGTTTGGTGCGCCAGTCTTTGCAGTTACATCATTTCGCTGATGCTAATGAAGACGCATACGGAACAACCAGCTACCTACTGCTACGCACTGCAAGTGGTGAAGCTCAATCCACTCTGATTATGGCAAAGGCAAGGGTTGCGCCTTTAAAGTCTCCAACCATACCAAGAATGGAATTGACTGCAGCCACAGTTGCCGTCAAGATGGATAAACTTCTGAAGAAAGAGCTTGAACTGGAACTTAACGAATCAATCTTTTGGACAGACAGCACGACTGTGCTGAAGTACTTGAACAGCGAAGGCACAAGATTCAAGACATTCGTTGCCAATAGGATCACAACAATACATTGGAGATACATTAATACCAATTTGAATCCTGCTGATCATGTCTCGAGAGGACAGACTGTTGAAGCGTTCTTGAACAATCGAAGCTGGCTTTTAGGACCAAGTTTTCTGCTCTGTGCACAAGACCAGTGGCCCAAAAATCCAGATCCTGGAATGCTGGACATTGATGAGTTCAAGCACACGTTATTCAGACGCAAGAGCCCAAAAATGCTACGGAACAGTTGATAAACTACTACTCATCCTGGACAAAAGTAAAACGTGCGGTGGTATGGTTTCTGAAGTTTAAAGATTTGCTACAGGAACTGAAAGCAAAGAGAAAGAAACTTTACTCACAAGGAGAAAACAGAATTAATCAGTTCAAGAGAGTTTTCAAAGGAACACACCTAACCTGTGAAGGTTTGACTGAAGCACAACGAGAAATTGTGAAATACTGTCAAAAACAAAGCTTCAAAGAAGACTTGACTATGCTAAAGGAACATCAAAGGGTAAAGAAAAGTAGTTCGCTCTACAAGCTGAACCCTGTACTTCAAAACGGAGTCATCAGAGTTCGTGGAAGGATGAGCCGTGCAGCAATGCCAGAGGATTCCAAACAGCAAGTCATCTTGCCCAAAGATTCACACATCACAATGTTACAGCTCATGCCGGGAGAAATCATATGTTGGCACAACTGCATCAAAGATTCTGGGTCCCTGGAACAAACGGCGCTATTAGAAAGTTCTTGTCCAGGTGCATCAGCTGTAAGAAACTACACGGAACTGCCGGTAAGCAACTCATGGCTGATGCAGGGTCCTGTCTGACAGTCCTCCATTCACAAGAGTCGGTGTTGACTACTCTAGTCCATTTCTGGTGAAAAGAGGAAGAGCGCAAGTAAAGAGATATGGTGTCATCTTTACATGTCTATGTTATCTGTGTGAACTGTCAGGCAAGCAGAGAGTGGAGCCACACAGTTTTTTTTACCTTTAGCTTTCTTTCTCTTTAATTAATAATTTTTATTTTTTGTAATATTCCTATGCTGATGTTTTGTTGATAACCAAGTAAACGGATATATTTTTTCACAAGTTGTCCTGTGGATTTGTTGAAGTGGATGTGGACGAAGGGAGTGGATAAAGCGTCAAGCTAAGGCTTCATTCAGTGGAACCTACACCGCTACTGGTTTTTCAGAGATTTTGGATGAGTAAAATTATTCCTGTGTTTTGTTATTGCCGGTTCATCCAAACCTCGTGTATAGAATTGACTTCTGAACAGAGGCGGGGAGCAGCAGCTCAATTGCATTTAAAGGGACCTGTAAAGGGCGTTTTTGTCACACAGAAATGGGAGCTTTAGTGCAAGTTCTACCGGGAAAACTTTAATATCACGTCATTCATTAATCACGTTATTCATTGACCTCATATCTAGCCAATCACCACTCGACATTTGGAGTACTTAAGCCCAGTTAACACCCATTACTAAGTTCGCAAAAACTGACGCCGGCGTTCATCCCCATCCTCCCCAACATCACCAGGTCGTTCTCTTGTCTCCTTAAACCAGTGGTCTCAAACTCGCGGCCCGCGGGCCGGGTGATATTTTGTGGCCCCCTACTTGACATTAAAGTTTAATGCTAGTGCGGCCCATCGTTGCGTGTGCCGCGTTAGAATTATTATTTTTTTTTATCCCTTATGGGCTACCATAGTCTCGTGACAGCTTACGGTGGGTTTGTTGTCAATAGTTGTCATAGACAACCGCGAAGTACAAACATACTGCGCCTGGAAAAAACGAGTGCGTCGCTTCAATTATGAGCGCGCTTGCCGCGCGCCTACATTTGAAATAACGAACTTGAGCACGCAAAATATGTGAGCGCGATATGTGAACGGCCCCTTGTCGAGCTACCACCAATCAGGCCACGAGCTACTGGTAGCTCGCGAGCGACGTGTTGGAGAGAGACCCTGCTCTAAAACAATGTGAGAATAATCATTTTGAGCTTGTAATATGTGTCCAACAGGTTGATAAGAAGGTTTGCTTTGATTTGTGCAGTCAGTAATTTGAGACACTATACATGTGTAGAGAGAATTCAATAAGACGGGCAGACATGACTGCAAATATTTGTATTTCAAAAGCAATAATTGTTTTTCTAAGTATAATAAAAGGAAATGTGCCTTCCAAAAAAAACATTTATAAAACACATGTGTTGTATAAAGAAAATAAAAAGGACATAAGCAAATATAAATATCACAAATATGTGTTATAGACAAAGAAAGTTTGTAAAATGAACTTCAACTGTCAGAAGGACAGCTCATGAAGAACCAATTGTGTACAGAAAGGAATGTTCAAATTCAGAGGAACAGTTCAGAAGAAACGTTAATAATAAATATTGAGAAGATTGGATCAGTTGTGCTCCTTTTTTGTAATACTTGAAATACAATTTTTTTGTGGAATACTTGATGCGGCCCAGCCTGACCCCGACTCTACCTCCAGCGGCCCCCAGTTAAGTTGAGTTTGAGACCCCTGCCTTAAACTTTCTGTTAGAACTACTTTACCTGTGCGTTTACTGAAAATAATGGCACACCTTAGAATGTTCATCAGCCAATCAGAATGAAGCATTCAATATTCAATTCTCAATAAGAACTTTATTAAACCACTTACAAGTGTTATGTTGACAACACTATTGAAACGATTACTTTTTATTACAACTGTACATGAATAAATAGGCCAATACAGCCCTGGGCTAATAGGGTATTCTAGTTGTCTATTCTATTGGCTCTATTCTATTTTGAAGACTTGTGCTGGCTGCACAAGTCTAATTTAAGGCTCTCACAAATAAATAGTATGGGTATATTATACATGTTCTGAGTCATCAGAGTGCCTTGAGTATTGAAGTTGTTGAGTTTTGTGTCCCTGGTGTTCTTTCATGCAACAGGGATAAAAGAAAGCATACAGTTTAGGCGAAAATTGTGAAAAAATGTGTGTTATTTCTGGTTTAAAGAAGGCATGTTACCTCTGTGTTTGTCAGACAGATTCAGTACTGGGCTTAAATGAAAGCCTAAAAGGTCCCCTTTCCAACGATACCAAGCACCATATTATAGAATATTGACAATATCCCTAGCATGAACCTAAACCAGATATACACAAGATTTCAAAAACAGAATTTATTTTAGGGGGTTAGTAACTGCATGAGCTGAAAAAAGTGATTTCGCTACCACCCCTGCACTGGGGTGTATACCTTGCCAAAAATCACTATGAGACTTTGTCCCCCCAGATGATACCGATGGATCAAATTTGAGGCCCTGGCTCATGGACTATAATGACCGTATAGCCTACAGTCGTTTTCACTGTCCAATGACAGCCCATCTTATATCTACTTTGAGTGCAGGGCCGGCGATTTCTATAGGCGAACTAGGCGATCGCCTAGGGCGACAAATGTGTTGGGGGCGCGGCGCACTCTAGTGTCGCCCTTTGCCTACTTCCCATTAATCATAGGATTAGAATGACAAGCGAAATAAAACATGTTTATTAAACATGATCATCATAATGCGCCCCTCAGCCACACGTTAATTTACTTGTCAACTTGATTATTAGATTGAATTGATGATTATTGTCGATCATTTCCTAATGGGGGAGGGGGAAGTTGCGTTACGTTAGGTTAGGCAAGTGCTGCAGCTGCTGGCGCGTTGATCGAAAATGAAGCGGTCTAAACCCTCTGGTGCACAGGGAAGAAAAGGAGAAAGGAACAAGATAAAAAGAAAGCCCAGTATAGAGGTAAGTGTAACGAGTGGAAATATGGTGTGACCCCTTTAAGAATCTGTGACAAGTGGAGGTAGGGTGTGGCCCCTTTAAGAGCTGCGCGCTCCTGTTGAAGAGTCGTCATTATTGGTATTGAATGGGCCATATGCCGTGTGCCTCGAACACCCCATGTGTGTAGTTTCTGTTTGATGCCGACTTTTATATTATTTTACTTTGCTGGTTAAGTAACGATGTGGACGGGAGGACGTGCGACAGATAGTGCACGAGTTCGATGTGGAATAAAGCACGAGTTGTGAGATGCATATCGCCTCCGTGAGTCTGTCTGGCCTCCGCACGTAATATCTTCAGTTGTGAGCTATCCTTCTCCTTCTTCCTGAAGCAGCGCGTTACAAGTGGCGCCCGAATATTTTATCTCTGGCCTTGGATTTAATGCCAGGACACGGACGACGAGCCGGTTTGTGACGGACGACTCCGAAAATGCTGTGAACATCCAGCCGGTCATGTGTGAGTTTACACAAGGAAAATTTCACTGCGTATGCGTGTAAGGCCCGAGTCGCTCGACGAAAGCTGGGGCAGACATTTTGTGTTGCTGACGCAGAGGATATTTCTTTACATTCCAGTGGATTTAAGTCGTCAGGGACGCAATCTTTGTGAATTTGGAGTGTGCACGTTGGATTGTTCGTTGAGGTAATCGGAAATTAGTCCGTTTGTGAACTTTGACTGTTTCGGGGATTCAGGCCTGGTTGCTACGTTCTTTTGTGTTCATCTGCTGGAACTGAATTTTGAACTGGTTGAATTGAACTTGAGATTTTTTTATTTTTTTTTTGCACCGGATTTTTCCCTGAACCTCTGCTGTGAGTTGTCTTTGGGTAATAACTACTCGACGCTCACACGTTAACGTTACTCATCGAAGGAACAAAAAAAAATAAAAATAAAAATACAAAAAGCATATGGTTGTTTAAATTTTTTTTCTCTTTCTTCTTTTGAAAAGGGTATCCAATTGTTTATTACCTTTGCTTTGATTTGTTACTCACGTAAGGGAAATTAATGCATGTTGGAATTGTTTGTTGAATGATATTTTACTAATTAATTGTTTGGAGTTTCATATTGACAAACTGATTTTGATATAATGGCCAGACGTGTTGATGACGGGACTGATTTATTTGACCTATCTGCATGCTTTGAGTTTCCTGACAGACGGAGAGCGCCAGTGGCAGTGCCTGGGTCAGGGGAGCGTCTGGAGACGCAAGTTGAGTCATTGAAGGAGGAAGTGGAAATGCTGCGGAGGTGCCTGAGTGAGTCTCTTGATTTGCAAAGAGGTATTTTTGACCGTTGCACAGAAAACTTGCATGTACCTGCTTCATACCAATTGCCTTCACAAGTCAGGCCTATTGCTTCGTCTACTCCACATGCTCAAGCACCAGCTGGTCACACACAGGGGCCTCGGTCCATTGGAGTAGAAATGAATGCCAGAACCAAAAATGCGTTTGGCCTGGCACAAAGCTCTTATGATTTGAATAATGCAACCAGAACTTTGGCCTCCGTCTTGCATAAATGTAGACTGGAGCCCCCAGTGTTTGGAAATGATGAGAAAATTCAAGCTGATGACTGGCTTCCTCTTGTGGATGCCTACAGAAATTCTTTGGGTCTCAGCGATGATCAAATTTTGCTCGAACTACCACGTTTCTTAGCTAAAGAACCCAGGAAGTGGTTTACAGTGTTGAGTGCACATGTAACATCTTGGACACAGTTCTACACCCTGTTCAAGACTGTGTTTCTTCCAGCGGATAACCAAGAGCGTGTCTGGAGAGGTATTCTTGACCGTGTACAAGCTCAAGGAGAACCATTCCCTACGTTTGTAGCACACTTGTTGTCTGAATTCAAGAAACTAAAGTCTCCTCCACCAGAACAGGAGCAGATTGATCTTATCTGCAAGCATGCACTTGAGCGCTACAGAGTTGCTCTGTACGGCGCAGGAATTACTTCAGTCATAGACCTCGTGATGTGTGCACACGAGCTGCACTCCGCTCTTGGCCCTGGCAGCCGAAATGTTCCAGTATTGCAGAAAAGCAAAAATAAGCAAGAGACTTATTGTTTCAGATGTTCTGCGCCTGGTTTCACTTCAAGAAACTGTCCGAACTGTAACTTTGCACAACAGACTGTGTCTTTCCCAGCCACTGATAAACGGACAAGTCCAGGCTCGACTGAGCCACAGAACGCTGAGGAGGATACTCAAGCTAGGACATACGAAGACAGGGAGGAGCAAAAGTACAATTCTCTTCGGCAGAAGGTAAACTTCAAAGGGGGGAGGACGTTTCAACGAGGAAATCCTCCCTCCAGAAGATAAATGCGCCTCACCCTTGTCTTATGTCCCCACCTGAGCCGCTTGTCCTCGGTCATGTGGAGGACCGTACTTCTCCTTCATTTTGGAATACACCGTTTATGATCAAGGTCAATTTCTGTCATAAAGCCATAGACGCAGCACTGGACATCGGTGCCTCACTGTCAGCTGTTCGTACAAATATGATTTCTGATGACTTGCGACATTCTCTGAAGGTTCAGCCTTGGACTTTTCCCCCGATTCAGCTCGCCAACGGTGCTGCTTGCACTCCGACTGGTGTTGTGTGGTTGAACATTGGCCTCCAAGGAAAAAAGTTCTACCATCGGTTTGTCATTATCCCTGATTTATCCTCTCCAATCATCTTAGGGATGGATTTTATGCTGGGAGCGTCAGTCAGCATTCACATCCCATCAAGGACGGTGACCCTGGGGGAATCTACACCCCAAGAGGTTTTGAGTGAGTGGTTGGATGAACCTGAACTTGGGAGCTTAATGTTCTTAAATGTCTGCCAGTCTGCCTTGGATGAGAAAGTTGAGAGAGCTTGTCTGAAAAGGGAAGAAAAAGGGAAATTGTTGGACCTTCTTAAAGACTTTTGGAGCCTGTTTGATGGACACTTGGGGCACACTTCATTGGGGGAGCACGAAATCAACACGGGTGAAGCAAAACCAGTTCACCTCCCGCCATACCGGAGCTCACCAGCTAAAAAGCAAATCATTGAAGATCAGATTCAGATGATGCTGGAAGAAAACATCATCGAACCATCTTCAAGCCCATGGGCTGCGCCTGTGGTAATTGTCAAGAAGCCATGTGGAGACTACAGGTTTTGCGTAGACTATAGAGGCCTTAATCACCTGACACTTAAGGATTCGTACCCACTGCCCAGAGTCGACGAATCATTGGATTTCCTGGCTCGTGGAAAATTTCTTACTACTTTTGATTTGGCTCGAGGGTACTGGCAGGTGTCGGTAGAGGAACAGTCAAGGCCAAAGACTGCATTCGCATCACACTGTGGCCTTTTTTTCAATTCAAAGTCCTTCCTTTTGGGCTTAGTAACGCCCCAGCCACGTTTCAGAGAGTAATGAACAATGTCCTTGCTGGATTGGTATACAAGTGCTGTGCAGTAGGGCTGTGCTCAGAATATCGATACAACGATACATCGTCATGAACTTCTGGCGATGCGCGTATCGATACAGTAGCTGCCGTATCGATACTGTTGTGCTTTTGAATGAAGCCAATTCAGGGCTCGAATTTCGGCGCGGGTATTGCGCATCATTTTTATCATTCCCGCAGCTCTCCCACTTATAATGCGGGAAATTCCCGCAAACATTGATTCACTTTAGCATGTAGGTTGTATTAGTAAATGAATCCACACAGATTATAAAATCAAATCAGTAGTTTTAAAACGTTCTGCCTGCGAGACGCAATTTCACAAACAGTGTGAGTTCAATGGTGCTGCGTCTTCTTTCTCTCGTCTCTCAAAACGGGCTGCTCAAGGCAAGCGTCCAGCGCTGCAGCCGGTGAAACTACACGCTCGCGTTTAGGAGTCGGGACATGACGGAATATTCACTTGCATAATCGGGCCAGCATTGCATCGTGACTAAAGTTTACCATTTGCGCGTCTTTAAGTCTTACCAGTTTAAACATTCAAACGATTTTAAACTATTCAGTACTTGCGCGCTCTCTGAGAGTTGGTTTTCTCTGCGTGGATACATAGAGTAAAGCCGCCTCACATACAGCTCGCGAGATTACATCGCTTTAACAGACTAAAACACGCAAAATTATGTAAAAAATTTCGGTCTAGGTAAGTATTCTCTAAACACAGTAGGTTATGTCTTAAATGAGCATAAACGTTTTTAACAGAAACGCAATTCGCGGTTGTGTCTGCTGTCACTCTCTTAACCCTGAGCATGTCAATCAATTGTTGTTTCGGCATAAAAATCTGAAAATGTAATAATTTAAAATGATTTCAACATAGAAGAAATGACTTTGTTTGGTGCACATTTCAACACTTAAGACCCAATTGTTAAATACTAGGTGTTTAAAAGAGTTTGAGAAAACTAAGTTAAATTTAAGTTGTTACCGTTTTTGCTTTTATGGACTGTTTTAAGTTTTGTTTAGTCATTGAGCAGTGTAGACAACGCTTTAGTGTCACTATAATTGTCATTTTTGAGTCAGACTTTAAAAGCAGAAGGAAGAGCCATTCTAAGCATTTTTATTTATTTAACTCATTGTTTTTTTTATGACAAAAACTGAATTGTTTTTCACAACTGTTATAACACTGTTACTAAACTCAGCTCAAAATAAATTTAAATTCCAAATTGATCCATATCGTGATACGTATCGTATCGTGGCTTTAGTATCGTGATGCGTATCGTATCGTGACATTATTGGTGATACACAGCCATACTGTGCAGTGTACTTGGATGATATTGTCGTCGTATCCCCAACCTTTGAACAACACTTGGAAGACCTCCGGGAAGTCCTTTCTAGACTTGAGTCAGCTGGTCTTACTCTCAAGCTAAATAAGTGTCAGTTCTGCTTGAGTGAGCTCATCTTCCTAGGATACAGGGTCACTCCGGATGGTATTTCTGCCATAAAGACTGCCATACGTGCTTACGTGGAGGACAAGCACACTTCGTGGGATAAATATCTTCCACAACTCTGTTTTGCTCTTCGAACTGCCTGCCATGAGAGCACAGGTCAATCGCCGGCAATGTTGTTATATGGCCGTGAGTTGGACACGCCGCTTGACTTGATAACACAGCCAAATTCTGTGGGAGTTGATGATCCTGGGGTACCCTATCCTGAGAGTTTGAGATATTCCCTGCAGGATGCTCACGATCATGCCAGAGCTGCTCTAAGTGCAAGCCATTCAAAAAAGAAGCGCTATTATGACAAGAAGCGACGCATGGTTTCCTATGCTGTGGATGACTTGGTCAGGGTAAAAACCCACCCCAAATCTGATGCTGGTGCAAACTTTACAGCCAAGTTAGCCCCAGTTTATGCTGGACCATTTCGCGTCTCTAAGAAACTTTCAAGTGTCAATTACAGACTTTCAAACGTGGACACTGGAGAAGATGCTGGCGTGTTTCATGTAGTAAATCTGCAGCCTTTTCATTCATGGGACACGGCCGTGCCCACAACAAGTTTATATGCTGATGTTGAGATGTCACTACCTTTGGGTGAGGACTTTGATTATCAAACAGACAGTGAGGAGTCGGGTAATGCTGACCAGAGTGTTGGTATTGACTACTCAAACGAATCTTTGAATCGACACTCAGATGAAAATTCGCCGGAACGTTGTACTGGACACTCACTTGACCTTACTCCTGACATTGTTGACGGTCTGGGTGTCTCTGACTCTCATGACTTGACATCTGACGCAGTTATTGCCGAACCCGCAAATCAGGGTCTGAGTCGTTATGCGCTGAGACCGAGAAGAGTCCCTAGAGTTACTTCTGACTGGACGGTGAATAAGTGGACTAATCCATACCATGTTAAAAGGTTTGACTTAGATTAAGGATGACAGACTGCGTTAGACTGTTGTTCCAGAGTGTTAATTGTTATTGTTCCTGTGTGTTCATGGATCTCATCGAAGAAAAATTTAGTGTTTAATTTTTGGGTCGTGATCAGACTTTTCTCATGTGTTACTGAACTAATGTACACTGTGCTAACATGTATGCTCGTACTGTTTGTACATTATCTATCCCTATGTCTTGTTAACTTTTCAAATCAGTCATGTATGAGTGGTTGTTAAGTAGAAGTCTTTCTTTGCTGTGTAAGGCTGAGGGCAGCCTTTTTTTGGCCGGGGGAAATTTGTAACGAGTAGAAATATGGTGTGACCCCTTTAAGAATCTGTGACAAGTGGAGGTAGGGTGTGGCCCCTTTAAGAGCTGCGCGCTCCTGTTGAAGAGTCGTCATTATTGGTATTGTATGTGTCATATGCCGCGTGCCTCGAACACCCCATGTGTGTAGTTTCTGTTTGATGCCGACTTTTATATTATTTTACTTTGCTGGTTAAGTAACGATGTGGACGGGAGGACGTGCGACAGATAGTGCACGAGTTCGATGTGGAATAAAGCACGAGTTGTGAGATGCATATCGCCTCCGTGAGTCTGTCTGGCCTCCGCACGTAACATCTTCAGTTGTGAGCTATCCTTCTCCTTCTTCCTGAAGCAGCGTGTTACATAAGTCTTCTCATCTCAGCCATTAAGGTGTCAAACGAAATAAATGTACTTAGTATTGTGCAAAGGCATGTAGCCTACTGGCCATAGGGACTACCAGGAGATTCCCGGTGGGCCGACGTGCTTTTTGGGCCGATACATCTCGAATACTTTTATATATTTATTTATTTTTTGTCTGAACGGCCCATAAAACTCGTACATCGGCGGCCCATTCATTTTGTTTTGTTTAATTGGTGGCGCTGGGTTATAACTTGCTTTCAAGTAGAAATGTGTACAAAACTTAGTAGGCTATGAAAGTTTCCTTTATTTTTCATTGCATTTGTTTTACAATATATGGCTATTACTGTCATGGGATTAATATTATAACTATTATTATGCAGTAGTGTAATGTAGACAGACACTGTAACAAAATAATAATAATAACCTTTATTTTATAAAGCACCTTTAAAAGCAGCTTCTCAAAGCGCTGTATAGGCCTAAACAATGGGCAATTGTCAAAAAAAAACACATCAACAAGTGAATGCAAGTTTTAAAAAGTATGTCTTAAGTTGACCTTTAAAGATGGCATAAGACTGGGCTTCCCTAAGTTCAAGAGGCAGAGAATTCCAAAGGACAGGTGCATAGAAGGAAAAAGCCCTGTCACCCAAAGACTTTAAGCGAGTTTTAGGAACAACCAGCATGCTCGATTGTGAGGAGCGCAATCTACAAGAGGTTTGCATTTTTCTTTGTTACATTTGCACACTGAATATGGGTTGGAGCTTTTAATTTTGAACTCTCAAAGTGCACCAGATTGATGACTTTAACATTAAAACCCCCTAAGCCTTGTAGCAGCCCATTAGATTAGTAATAATAGTACTGGTGGTAGAAATTGTAATTTATCTACTACAAGTTACATGGTCAGATAAAATGTATTTGTACAATACAACTGGGTGGGTGGGGGGGGGGGGGGGGGGGGGGGGGGGGGAGGGGGCGCAAAACTCAATCTCGCCTAGGGCAACCAAAGGGCTAGAGCCGGCCCTGTTTGAGTGGCATGGGAGAGAGTCGGAAGTTCATTTGTGGCAACTACCTACGAGTTTTTAATAGCATATTATGAGGGGTATACAGACCCAGAACCAGATATGATGAATGAAGACCCGGAGCCAGAATTATTATAAATTAAAGTTTTACTGTAGATAGTTTGCAGTTTCATCAGCAGAAGTCAGCTTCAAGACTCACACAGGAGTTCTTAGGCCGCCCCGCTTACAGTTACACAGATCACAGCAATTATACCATTTACAGGTTGAATGATTCTCATTGGCTAAGAAATAGATAAACAGTAATTTTCCACACATATTCAGATATACTGAAGCATTTCTCCATGGATTATGCAGCTGACACTCGGACGCTGAAGTTAGGCACGTCGTGACCTTCCAGGTCGCAGATTTGGGTTGCTGAACACCAGCATGTCCAGAACAACAACTCAGTCAATCTCCAATAATGCCAGTGGTTCCTTAACCTGCAACCAAAAAGACTAACACACACATCGCTTTTCCAAGGTTGGATTTGGCCAGGCTCTAACTATAAACAGGAAAGTCCTCTCAAAACATCAAGATAATGCGTTCTGTCTCTCAAGGATAGCTAAACTTTAGTCTAACTGGAAAGTAAGGCTTTAACAAAGAAATGGTCCCTTAAATCTCCAGAGAAGTTATTCAACTCATTTGATATTTAGAAGGAAACATATCGATTAATACCTTGATGCCCCCCCCCCCCCCCCAATTCAATATTTTAAAGGAACACGCCGACTTTTTGGGACTTTAGCTTATTCCCCGTATCCCCCTGAGTTAGATAAGTCCATACATACCTTTTTCATCTCTGTCTGACGCACCCACCGCTAGCCTAGCTTAGCACAAAGACTGGAAGTAAATGGCTCCAGCTAGCATACTAATCCCAATAAGTGACAAAATAACGCCAACATTTTCCTATTTACATGTTGTGATCTGTATAGTCACAGAGTGTACAAATAACAAGGTGATATGAGACACAGCCATCTTTTAACCGTATACATACTGGGAACTATATTCTCAGAAGGCGAAGCGCTGCTACGTGGGCGGAGTGATTAGCGCAACACTCTGAGCGAACTCTCTGCTCCTCACCACGGGGCTTCTCAGGCGCTGCCAGCAAATCACTCCGATGTTTAAGTTACCGATATGGAAAATCTGCTCAGTATCGCTCAAAACGCTGAATGAGTTTGTTTAGTGAAATGTTACTAAGTTCTACAGACACACAAATCCTCTCATTATAAACAAAGCGGAGACACAATTAAAATAAAAGCACAATTCAAATAAAAGATAAATGATTAGGTTTAGTCAGATTCAATGTTTAAATGGGAGTTTTCACACTCAATGAATTTGCGCTGAACTGACTGACAGCTTCAGTAATTATACAGGAAGTGCTATTTACCCACTGTGTCATGACTGGTGATTTTGAAACCACTGCAAGACAATGTTCATCTTCGGAACCAGTTCAACCAGGACCATTTCAGGAAAACAAATGAGGCATGTTCAAAACACACACACACACACACAGTCCTGGAGGGGTTTCCAGAAAGCAGGTTAATGTCCCAGTCATAAACAAATCATTAGTGCTCTTTGCCCAAACTATTGTCTCAGTATTAGTTACTATAGTAAATGTATTTTATGTTACACTTCATTTCATGTTTCTCTTTTATCTTTCTGTACCATCTATTTTAATATTTAAAGTACCATATATTTTAAATACTGTAAATGCCAGACAGTCGAGAAGCCAATTAATGAGAAATACTGTTGATTAGAAATGCATATGATTATCATCATTCTTATCAATACGCATGATATGAAATACTGTTTGAGGAATCACAGAAACACTGATAAACAGTCAAATGAGAAAACAACTAAAGAAAGATGAAACACTCACCTCAAATGAAATCTTATTCTTATCTCGATCTTTATTTTCCCTCCTCTGAACAGTTGTTGAACAGCAGCTCTGAAATGTCTTTCACTTCTACCAGACGTGAGAATGAGAAGAATGGCAGTCAGACATTAAACTCTGATCTGCTTTATTCATTTCACATGAATATTTCATTCTCAGGAATGCTTGATCAGAAGTAGTTTTACTAGTTTGTGAAATTGTGCTTTGTATAGGCTGAAGTAGTTGACGTAAAAAGGAAATCAAGGTCAGACATATATGGTTATTTTTGTAACAACCATGTTGTCAAGTTCTGATTAAAACTTCCATTTTTCACTGTTTTATTTATGGTGTCGGCAAATCTAGACACCGCACTGTCTTAAGCCACAAAGAGCCACTCTTATCTCCCCTATAAAGTAAGAAAATAAATCAGAAAAAAAAAACTAGAACAAAGACCATCTTCTGTTTCAGTTTTACTAGTTTGTGAAATTGTGCTTTTTATGTCAAACGTGGATGAAATGTATCAACCCAAGATATTTATAGTGTTGTGTAATGCTGAATTGTTTTCACAGTAAAAGGTGAATTTGTGAGATTAATAAAAACAGCTTAATTCTGTTTATGATTCATCCAGGTATATAAAATATATCTATAATCTACATTTATTTTAGAAGGTTGTGTTACGTTCCATATCGTTACGTGATGTAAAAACGACTGTCGCTAAATTTGTATACTATAAGTTTTAATGCTAATTGGTAGATAATGTTATTTTAACTGATATATTACCCCAAATTACCCCCAAAAGACAATTTAAAGCTACAGTCCAAAACTACTTTTGGTTAAAAATGATCCAAAATGAATTTGGGCAAGTACATAACCAGCCAGTGTTCAAAACCATCAGCTTACCTTCGCCCAGTTCACACCGGTAAGCTTGTAATAATTAGAGTGGCACTGGTGGGTTTTTAGGGGAAATACGAGCTTCCGTCGCTCGTCTCTGCGTCGTCACGTCACGTCTGTACACATAAAGAAGGAGTCCCGGTTAGTGGGTACATGTGAGGAGGCTGCAGGTGGAGGATCATTTACAGCCTTTACTCACTTTACAGCTGATTATTAAAAAAAAGCAACAACCCCCCAACCCTTAAAAAAATAAAAAAAGAGAATCTCAGATTAAGAATTCGTCCCTAATCATTATATATCTCACCCTAGGACATACCAAAGGCATTATGGATTCCGACGAAAACTTCAAAAAACTTGTCAGGCAGTTCTACGCGTACACCTTTCACCATGAGAAAACCCTGAGAGAGGGAGAAGCCAAAGATGTTAGACCTCGTCGCCTACAACAGATTACGAATGAGCTAAACGCGGCCATTAAACCGGCACTCCTCAATATGAACCAGGGCACGGAAGACCTAATCTTTGGAAATGCCCAGAACTGGCTTCAGATTGGTATGGAAATCCTGAAGAAACATTACTCGGAATGTCTGATTTCGACTCAGGACAGGATCACCCATACCTCAGTGAGTAGATGGGAGGAGGCTTGGGACATCGCGGTCAAGTGGGGGAGAAAAAACTTTAAAACACTGAAGGACAGCACAATCCAACAAGCGCCCCAAGCGGTCCGGAGTTTTATGAACCCTACAAACCCGACCGGAGCCACGGTACCGGACACCACGACACCAAAAGCCCCAAAAGAAATTAGTACCCGTCGGAAAATGGTGGAGGAGGGAACAGAAACTGGAGAAGACCCCGCCCCGAAGAGAAGTAAACCTGTAGAAGTTAGTGCGGTAGCCACAGGGGACTCAGAGGAGGAGGAGGTCTTCTACCCCACCACAGAGTCCCCCAGCACATCATCAATCGTTTCTAAAGAAAAAACAACCAAATTAGTCACCACAACAACTAAATCCATCACCGCAGAAACACAAACCGACAGAAGAGAAGCCCAAACTGGGAGTAGCTCTACAATATCGTTAGAACCACAGGGTCCCAAACCCCAGACCAGGTTGGACCACCAGTCTTATGGCATCTTCGAACGGCATGTCTGCAAGAAAGACAAATATGACAACTGGTCCCTGATTCCTAAAAAGCCCATCCTATTCCTGGGAGACTCTAACCTGTCCCGGCTTCCCCTGATCAGCAATGACTATAGTGCAAACGGTCTGTTATCCGGGGGCTAAATTAGCACATGCCTATCACCTAATTAAAAACAAAACAAAGACCAGTCCAGACACCCAGCTGATTTTGATGAACTTTGGACTCAATGATAGGGAACAGGGCAATACCACTATATTAAATAAAACCATCGAGAGAATGCAGGGGGCAGTCAAAGCCACATTCCCGTCAGCCACTGTTTATTTCCAGCTAATTAACTACAGTAGAAGTCTACCCACTAGGGTTCAAGAAAACATCGATTTTCTTAACAAGATCATTAAAGAAAGAACCCAGTTTATCCCACTACTACCGGCCAGTCAATTTAGAACACTGGAGGATAATATTCACTGGTCCCCTGAAACGGCGGACGCCATGGTACAACACTGGCTCAAATTTTTGAGGATTAAAGAAACACAGTAACAACAACAAAGAAGGTAAAAGCAAAGGGTCAAGCAATTTCATGTTTCTAAAAAAACAACACATCCCAACAGGAAAGGTGATACTAGAATAGAAAAACAACAGAAATAAGAACATCTTAATAATAAGAAAAACAAAAAAAACACAAAAACAACTAAAAAAACAACAACAAAAAACAAAAAAACAAAAAAATTATAATAATAGGTTCCACTTCCTTAGAGAATTCAAACAAAGTCAGGGATGACTTTGTTTGAATTCAAACAAAGAAAAAGGGAATAGAAAATGATTATCCAGGAGATTTCCTGATGTGATTCTAACCCTTTTTCACCCCATTTTTTTGCTCTACCTACCCTCTCACACCTACCCCATCCCTAAATCCTCAGCTGTATGATATCTGTTTTGTCAAGTCAAGTCAAGTCACATTTATTTATATAGCGCTTTTCACAATACAGATTGCATCAAAGCAGCTTCACAGTGATAACATGAAAGTAGTACAACACAGTTCAATAATATTGTTGAATATTAAATATCCCCAACTAAGCAAGCCAAAAGCAAGGCGACAGTGGCAAGGAACCAAAACTCCATCAGATTGGATGGAGAAAAAAACCTTGGGAGAACCCAGGCTAGTCAGGGGCCAGTTCTCCTCTGGCTAACAATCATAGGGTTTCAAAGAAGCTTTACAGTAAGTGCATATCAGAAAGTACCTGGAAAAAATACATTTAGTTAATCATGTAATATTTAGGGGATAACATATCGCCGGCGTTGAGTCGTCTCTTCGCAGGCGTTGAGTCGTCTCTTCACAGGGGTTGAGTCGTCTCTTCACAGGCGTTGAGGCATCCGAAATCCCCGTGAGAGGCAGGATACCAAACTGGAGCCTACGAACGCCATTTTTCTCGGGACAAGCGTCCCGAGATAACAGCAGAAAGGCAGATGGGAAATAATTAGCATAGCTGATGTTCATAATGATTTCCATTACACGGGAGTAGGTGTTAGAAAACCATAATCTCACAACTCTCCGCAACCCAAACTCTCCGGTTTTCGGTTTTGTGAACCGAAATGCCCTGGTTACGGTTTAAAAAAAAAAAAAGGTTTTTATAGGATATGTTTTTATGGACCCGAAAGTGTTTGACCTGTCTGGGCCACCCACTTAAAGAGCCTTTACTCACAGCAGAAAAAAAGGGGGAAAAAATTGTATTTCAAAGAGAACGAGTTCTACGTAACATTAAATTGCTATATTTTTTATATTAAATTGATTTTTGAGGTTAAAAGAACAATTTCTTTAGATGAAATTCAAATGGTATGACAATAGAGATTAGCATAGACTGTATAGAAATTAAAATATACAGATAACACTAATACACGTAGTCACGCAATGTTGAAAACTAACAATTTGAGAACTAAGTATAACAATAATAATATGTGCAGTTTGACGTGATCTGAGCTGCGATCGTTAGATTGAATCACCATTGATAGCGCGATTGATTGCAAACCTTATTTTCCCCCCAGTTGGTCAGAACAAAACCGGCAGACATGTTACTTGTTCAGACGATATTTTCCAGCGAAACTGCTTATTTTGGACTTACTTCCGAGATGTAGCATCTGTAAATCTGAAGTACAGTGAATACTGGTGCGTTGACTGACACATACAACCCAAAGACATTAGATTCATCCGCGCTGAGGAGCCGTGCCGATGCACAACACACGTACAGAAGATAACTCTGCAAATTACTGCAATTGCAGGTTTCAAACAGAGATGGCGACAAAGAGGCGAAACTTACAGACTACAGCTTTAAAGTCATTATTGTGTTAAATGAGAAAAGCATCAAATAGACACTACAAAAAGTAGCTTTAGAAAGTAATATTTTGATTCAACATGGATTTTTTTTTAAATATCAGCTGATCTGATATTCGCTAGTGTAATAAAGATAAACATAACTTTTAATAAGTGGGAAATTCCAGACTTTAAACCAATAAACATTTAAATGTTTAGGACGTTTGCGCTGTAAGAATGTACAGGGAGACCTCAGATATAAAAACGCTGTTTTCTCATTAAAATCTGATGATTTCCTATTAATTCCATAAAATACTAGGGAATACCAATATGGCGGCTTAAGTTTTTTATGATTTCATGAGCAATCCTGTCATTTATATAGATCAGTTATTAATACGCATTTTGGAAGACTATATAATTAAAAGATGATAGAATTCCTGTGAATATGTTTATCAGTTATCATGACAACTGGTTAAACATGCATATTTAATACATATAAAAAATGACTGTGAATCAATGTTTGTGTTTAAGAGTGTTTAATTTACGGTGTGATTTGGTATTTTAAATATATTTTTATATATATAAATATAAACCCAAATACTATTTAACTTACTGTAATATAGGCTGTATATGAGATGTGCTTCTCTGCTCATTATGCGCTGTCTTGCATCGTGTCTGATGGCTCTTTCGATTACATTGATCTCCTAGTTGTGTGTGGGGAGAGAATGCCAGTCCATCTAAACTCTCGGCAGACGGACGGCACTCGGGACTCTCCGACACACAGGAACACGGGGAGAAGCGTGTCGAAGCCACAGGCACAGCAATGGGAGACCCAACTGGTTTATCGTCTGGGCTTGAGCTGAAACTGGCCTCTTTGGGAGGAACAATCCCTCAGGGACGCTGGAAAACGCTGAAGGGGAACGTCTTTCTGCTCTTTGGAGGGTTTTTAAACAAGTCATGCTGTAAAATAGCATCTAAGGTGATCCGGGACCCTCTGTCATGAAGTTTCTCAAGGAGATCCAGCAATTCTGTAAACGTTTTCAGAAGACAGTTGATCAGTCACGTTTGTCCTTATAGACACTCTTAATAAACAGATTTTGAGAAATGTAGTTCATGTGAGGTCATGTTACCATGAAATACACAGCATTTCTTGCTGTCACTAAGATATTCTCTGGATGCTCATGAACATTTATTCATTGCTAAACATTCATTGTCAATCCGCTGTTTTACACTTTACACTAATCATTTTACTGAGCTCTATATGTTTCTCAAGCAATGTTTTTCCATTTCATTCCTGTCGTTGGTCTCACCTTTGGACAGATATGACATTTGCCAAAACCAACGGGTTATTCTCGGGACCAGCGCATCCAGCAGTTTGCGTATGTCGTCAGTGGCGGCCCACTCGGCGTACTTTCTGACCGCTGCGTTTAAAATGGGTTCATCCGCTCCTGTAAGAATACATTTCCAGAGTTTAGTAAAGCATCATCAAACACATCAACAGTGAGCGGTGTTGGAGAAGCCGACTCACGTCCTTCTGGGAGGAGCAGTGCGCCACTGAAGTCCATCAGCTGGACTTGCAGGCTGTTCGAGTAGATGAGGACGTTCTTCAAGTGTGTGTCGTGATAAACGCCATGATCCATGCAGTGCTGCAGCGCAACAACGAGCTGCCGAATGATGTGTTTCACTACGTATTCGGTCAGGCTGCCTCGGTTTCGCTGGACGTACTCGTATAAGGTCATGGCGTTTTGGGGATACTCCATTACCAGTATATCTTCATCTTTCATGACAAACATGTCATATAGTTTTATGATGTGTGTGCTAGTTTTAGGCTTCTGTAGCAGCACCATTGCAGCGGCGTCTTGACTCAGAGGTGTGGAATACCCCGGCTGAAGAAAAGAGAAGGTTAGTTGATTCCTAACTAATCTCTAATCTCATGACTAAAGGCCCGGGAAACTTCATTTTCCATCTCGCGAGCCGTTCAAAGTAAACTCTCGGGCTGCCCTGACTACAGAGTAGTCATTCATTCAAGCCATTAGTCAATTAATCACATGTTTATATTCATTTAATTACTTACATTAATAAACCACATACTTTGGGCTTAAGAGTTTTAAAGATGAAAACAATGTTCTTTACAGTTGATGTTTCTAGGCTTTCAACTATATCTTATACTGTCTACATACAGGTTTATCAATTACCAAATTACAATTTAATAAAACGATTCTTGGAGAATTTCATGAAGAATAAATTAGTCAACTTACCATTTCCACGAGCTTCTCAGGCCGGCTCTTCTTAAAAACGCTGATGATCACCTAAAAATGAAGAAAATTGTTGCAAACGTAAGTAATCTGGTCCATTTTTGTTTGTGTGCATGATAATCTACAATCTTTACACTTCTGATCAAACCTGTATGTTTATGTCAGGACTGAAAGACTAAAGGCAGAAGGAAACAAGAGGGAAAGGTTTGAGCAACTTACTCGTTTGCTGTCCGCTACTCGAAATCCCATATAATCACTGCGATCGCCTCTGGATTTCAGTTCCTTCACCACCTCATACTGAGATTTAAAGGATCCTGAAAAACACACGTTAGCATGTTAATGTCCAGCACACACACACACACACACCTGAGGCAGGAGTAGAGATTACACTATCAGCTGAAGAGGAGATGAATCAGAGTGATAATAATGAACACTCACTGCGTGTCGACCTGTGTGTCGATCTGTGTGTCGGCCTGGACTCCGGCGGACCTGTCGGTGTGTGTGTCGGCCTGGACTCCGGCGGACCTGCCGGTGTGTGTGGACGCTCCTGCTCAGGCACAAAAGCACACACTTCGGTTTCGTTGGTGTGGAAGAGACGTTTCCCAGCCTTCCACGCTCTCGAGGCGCCAGCACACACTCTCGTCCACTTTGAGTGCTTTTCTGCAAACAACAATATTGACGAGAAACGTGTGTTTTATTAGCACAGATTACAGCTGAATGATTCACTAGTTTTGCATTGAAGAACACTAGAAAAATGACACACACGTTGCTAAAGCTGCGCATGGAAGTCACGTTATAATTGTCTCCTTCTGTTTATTTCTGTCTTTATGCTCCTGAGACCCAGAGGAAAAAGTTTTGTAAATTTTGTATTTTTTTTATGTCATTACATTGTTTAGAGAATCTGTCTATAAACTACAGGAACGTCTGTCTGTGTCTGTCTGTTATCCGCATATCTCTCGAACCGTTAGTCCGATGGATTTCAGACTTGACGGGTGTCTTGCTACGGGCACGAGTAAGTGCAGTGCCGAGTTTGACGTTGTTTGGATTAGAAATGCAAAAGATATCGGTAAATATATCGGTAAAAGAAGCACACATTGAAGTTGTGGTTTAAAAATAAACATGAAGTCAGCTACACTGTTTACTTCTGAATATTGTAGTTATTCAGAAGTAATTAGTTGTCAGTAGTTAGTTATGTATGTAGTTCAATTTTCCATATTGTATGTCATTATGTCAGTATCAGTATTTGCTTTCAACCATGGACAAATAAAAATGTCACTGAACTTTTGCTGAGTAATTGTAACAATGAACACTCAAACACACCAAACCAACACTAAAAACACACGAAAACTGATTTAGCACAAACATACTGTCAAATCGACACACACGTATAATTATACAGTATATATAAATATAATATAGCCCATACACAGACACTGTGTGTGTGTGTGTGTGTGTGTGTGTGTGTGTGTGTGTGTGTGTGTGTGTGTGAATTAACCTGTGGTGTTGTTCCCCCACGCGACTCTAGGGGGAGCGGGAGCTTCACACTCCTCTGTAGTGTTTCTCTCCTCAACAGCGCCACCCCGCGGCTCCTCCAACACTTCACTGCAGATCTCCTCGTCCACTGGAGAGTGTGCAAACATCGTGTCCACTGCAGATCCTGGGCTTTACAGCTGCAACTGCGTTTCTACAATGTTAGACTGACTGACTCTGACTCTGATAACCGCTGCACTGAACAACTCGGCCTGTGACGTGATTTGGAACTCTGCTGCCGGTGACGTCACAGCGGCTGCTCTGCGCGCGGTCGGTCGATCGCCGCGAACACATTTAAAGAGACAGTTCACCAAAAATTAAAAAAGATTCATCATTTAATCACACTCATGTTGTTCCAAACCCGGGAGACTTTCGATCATCTTCAGAACACAAATGAAGATATTTTAAATTAAATCTGACAGATTTCCACGCAACAGAGTTAATGAGATTGTTAACCTATAATCTGTTTAAATCGAGTGGTTTAGTCCAAATCTCCTGAAGACACTCGATCGCTTTATATGATGAACAGTTTGAATTTAGGCTTTTATTCTCTACTGTAAAAAAACAAACCCTCTAATGCTAACTTTATAGGGAACTGTGTTGTTTTTATGTTCAAAAACACACTGCATTCATTTATTAATCAGCATTTATTTAGTGTTACACACATTAAGCCACATTTTGAACAAATTATTTAACCATGTACAGAGTACAGAAAACTGAACACATCAATTCATAAATGAAACAATATAATCAGTGAATGAAGAGGGTAACCATGGTTACATTTTTGTTTGTTTAAAAAAAAAAAAAGTCTCATCATGGGTATATTTTAATAATGATTTAATCACTGATAATCTCCATAATTTGGACCGAAACATAAAGATATGAGAAGATTGAGCAGATTCTGCAGGTCTGAGTGTCCTGTATAAATGCGGTTGATGTGCTTTAATTCTGCTTCACTTCCAGCCGCTGAACCTCAACAATCTGACAATCAACAAAGATCGACAGTCAGAAACAAATAAAGAAACAACAACGTTCATGAAGAGCATTTCCAGCATCTCTCCTGTTTGATGTGTGTGTTCATGTTGAGTTTCTCAGGGAGAATCTGAGCTCTCTCGTTCCTGAGTCCAGCTGTTTCAGAGGATGATGAGGATGAGGAAGAGGAAGAGGAAGATGAGAAATGAATGAATGAGGCATTTATATAGCGCTTTCATATGTACTACTGCGCTTTACAATCATGTCAGGAAATCAGGATCTCCTCAACAGCACCAGTGTGCTCAGCTCACCACACACACACACCTCTCTATATCTCTCTCTCTCACACACACACACACACACACACACACACACACACCTCTCTATCTCTCTCTCTCTCTCTCTCTCTCTCTCTCTCTCTCTCTCTCTCTCTCTCTCTCTCTCTCTCTCTCACACACACACACACACACACACACACACACACACACACCTCTCTCTCTCTCTCTCTCTCTCTCTCTCTCTCTCTCTCTCTCTCTCTCTCTCTCTCTCTCTCTCTCTCTCTCACACTCACACACTCACACACTCACACACTCACACACACACACACACACACACACACACACACACACACACACACACACACACACACACACACACAGTAAAAAAAAATCCCGTATTTTTTACGGAATAATGCTGGCAACTTAGGTTGCCAATTCTGTAAAAATACATTAAAACTGTAACCACCTTTACAGAGCAGCATGTAAGTTTGACATTTTAAACTGGTATATTTAACAATGGATTTCAGCAACATTGACATGGCCATAAAGTTAAACACATTCCTTCAGTAAGAATTACATTCAGCTGCTGTTTTTCTAACATAAAAACTCATTTAATTTCACTGAATTTATGTGAAATATGAATTAATGGTCCAGCATTGAGATGGTCCTCACTGCGGAACATGAAATCCACGGGGAGGAGTCGGATCCAGATCCGACTCCTCCCACCTTACATACACCAAAACCTACCCAACTCCGCCCCCTGATCCCTAAACCCACCCCTAATCCCTAAACCCAACCCTAATCCTACCCATCTCCACCCCTTGGATCTTGATCCGACTCCTCCCCGTGGATCTCATGTACTGCATTGAGGTGCTACTGCCAGCATTGGACCCCTCCTCCGCCACCTTTGCTGCTTCCCGACTTGCTGTAGGAGATGCAGCATATTGGGTATTGAAATATTCATAGGAATCCAGAAATTTAATTCATGTTTTATCCAATATTAGTTGCAGATGTTATAGTTCATTCTTATACATACCCATTGAACCAACAAAGAAAATGCAAAAATATAGACTTTTGTGTAATTATTCCATATTTTGTGTAGTCATTCTATATCAGAACCTCTGACATACAATCCAAATAGTCTACAAGAAACCTCAGAGTATTACCTTTCATTTGACACCAGGATTATGCTTCTACACTAATAGGTTGCCACACAGTAAGGCTTTTTTATTGTCAGTATGCATTTTGTGTGACCAAAAGTCATATGGAGAGTTTTTCCATAGGGGATTTTACAAAACGCACGAGCATACTTTGGCAAATAATGGTCTAAAGCAGCGGTTCTCAAACTGGGGGCCACTAGATGGCGCTAGGGGGGCCGCAAAGAAATTCTAGAACATGAAATTATTTTACCTGTATGTAAGTTAGGATTGTCCTATGTGAACTATGATGTATTTTTTTTTTTAAATTAAATATTTTAAAAATATTATCAATTATACATATCATATTACGCTGAAACGTCACCAAACCGTTGAGGTAACGTTAGCCTAGCGAACACGCTGATAAATGCCAAGACTATTTAAAATGGACAAGTTTTTAGATAGAGGATGCAGTGTCTCGGCTGAGAAGGTCACAACAGAAAAGAGCCCAGCGTGAAAAAAATGAAACTGCGTACATTTGACGACTCGTACATAAAATATGGCTTTATGGAATATAGTGACGGCAGACCACAGTGCACACTGTGCTTGAAGATTTTATCCGTTGAAGCACTAAAACCATATAAACTCAACCGACATCTCACAACAATTCATCCGGAGCATGCAAATAAAAGTAAGGATAGTTTTCAGAGAAAGAAAGAAGAATCAAGCAAAAGGTACGACTGACTAACATCACGACAATACCTGAGAAAGCACAGCATGCATCGTATCTTGCAGCCCTGCGAATAGCCAAATGTAAAAAGCCTCACAACGTCGGAGAGGAATTAATACTTCCAGCAGCAGTGGATATGTGCCGAGTGATGATCGGGGGGGAGGCCGCGAATAAGATTAAAGGGATAGTTCACTTTGAAATTAATTTTTGATATGTTTTAGCTTACCTCAAGGGCATCCAAGATGTAGGTGTCTTTGTTTCCGCAGTGGTTTCAATTTTGATATTTTTAGGTCAGACAGTTCTTGTCTGTCAGTCATATAATGCAGGTCTATGGTCACCACCTCAAAGAGCATGCACAGAGAAGTCAAGAGGTTAAAACTCAATCTCGCCTAGGGCAACCAAAGGGCTAGAGCCGGCCCTGTTTGAGTGGCATGGGAGAGAGTCGGAAGTTCATTTGTGGCAACTACCTACGAGTTTTTAATAGCATATTATGAGGGGTATACAGACCCAGAACCAGATATGATGAATGAAGACCCGGAGTCAGAATTATTATAAATTAAAGTTTTACTGTAGATAGTTTGCAGTTTCATCAGCAGAAGTCAGCTTCAAGACTCACACAGGAGTTCGTAGGCCGCCCCGCTTACAGTTACACAGATCACAGCAGTTATACCATTTACAGGTTGAATGATTCTCATTGGCTAAGAAATAGATAAACAGTAATTTTCCACACATATACAGATAGACTGAAGCATTTCTCCATGGATTATGCAGCTGACACTCGGATGCTGAAGTTAGGCACGTCGTGACCTTCCAGGTCGCAGACTTGGGTTGCTGAACACCAGCATGTCCAGAACAACAACTCAGTCAATCTCCAATAATGCCAGTGGTTCCTTAACCTGCAACCAAAAAGACTAACACACACACACAGCTTTTCCAAGGTTGGATTTGGCCAGGCTCTAACTATAAACAGGAAAGTCCTCTCAAAACATCAAGATAATGCGTTCTGTCTCTCAAGGATAGCTAAACTTTAGTCTAACTGGAAAGTAAGGCTTTAACAAAGAAATGGTGCCTTAAATCTCCAGAGAAGTCATTCAACTCATTTGATATTTAGAAGGAAACATATCGATTAATACCTTGATGCCCCCCCCCCAATTCAATATTTTAAAGGAACACGCCGTCTTTTTGGGACTTTAGCTTATTCCCCGTATCCCCCTGAGTTAGATAAGTCCATACATACCTTTTACATCTCCGTGCGTCCCGTAACTCTGTCTGACGCACCCACCGCTAGCCTAGCTTAGCACAAAGACTGGAAGTAAATGGCTCCAGCTAGCATACTAATCCCAATAAGTGACAAAATAACGCCAACCTTTTCCTATTTACATGTTGTGATCTGTATAGTCACAGAGTGTACAAATAACAAGGTGATATGAGACACAGCCATCTTTTAACCGTATACATACTGGGAACTATATTCTCAGAAGGCGAAGCGCTGCTACGTGGGCGGAGTGATTAGCGCAACACTCTGAGCGAACTCTCTGCTCCTCACCACGGGGCTTCTCAGGCGCTGCCAGCAAATCACTCCGATGTTTAAGTTACCGATATGGAAAATCTGCTCAGTATCGCTCAAAACGCTGAATGAGTTTGTTTAGCGAAATGTTACTAAGTTCTACAGACACACAAATCCTCTCATTATAAACAAAGCGGAGACACAATTAAAATAAAAGCACAATTCAAATAAAAGATAAATGATTAGGTTTAGTCAGATTCAATGTTTAAATGGGAGTTTTCACACTCAATGAATTTGCGCTGAACTGACTGACAGCTTCAGTAATTATACAGGAAGTGCTATTTACCCACTGTGTCATGACTGGTGATTTTGAAACCACTGCAAGACAATGTTCATCTTCGGAACCAGTTCAACCAGGACCATTTCAGGAAAACAAATGAGGCATGTTCAAAACACACACACACACACAGTCCTGGAGGGGTTTCCAGAAAGCAGGTTAATGTCCCAGTCATAAACAAATCATTAGTGCTCTTTGCCCAAACTATTGTCTCAGTATTAGTTACTATAGTAAATGTATTTTATGTTACACTTCATTTAATGTTTCTCTTTTATCTTTCTGTACCATCTATTTTAATATTTAAAGTACCATATATTTTAAATACTGTAAATGCCAGACAGTCAAGAAGCCAATTAATGAGAAATACTGTTGATTAGAAATGCATATGATTATCATAATTCTTTTCAATACGCATGATATGAAATACTGTTTGAGGAATCACAGAAACACTGATAAACAGTCAAATGAGAAAACAACTAAAGAAAGATGAAACACTCACCTCAAATGAAATCTTATTCTTATCTCGATCTTTATTTTCCCCTCCTCTGAACAGTTGTTGAACAGCAGCTCTGAAATGTCTTTCACTTCTACCAGACGTGAGAATGAGAAGAATGGCAGTCAGACATTAAACTCTGATCTGCTTTATTCAGTCATTTCACATGAATCTTTCATTCTCAGGAATGCTTGATCAGAAGTAGTTTTACTAGTTTGTGAAATTGTGCTTTGTATAGGCTGAAGTAGTTGACATAAAAAGGAAATCAAGGTCAGACATATATAGTTATTTTTGTAACAACCATGTTGTCAAGTTATGATTAAAACTTCAATTTTTAACTGTTTTATTTATGGTGTCGGCAAATCTAGACACCGCACTGTCTTAAGCCACAAAGAACCACTCTTATCTCCCCTATAAAGTAAGAAAATAAATCAGAAAAAAAAAACTAGAACAAAGACCATCTTCTGTTTCAGTTTTACTAGTTTGTGAAATTGTGCTTTTTATGTCAAACGTGGATGAAATGTATCAACCCAAGATATTTATAGTGTTGTGTAATGCTGAATTGTTTTCACAGTAAAAGGTGAATTTGTGAGATTAATAAAAACAGCTTAATTCTGTTTATGATTCATCCAGGTATATAAAATATATCTATAATCTACATTTATTTTAGAAGGTTGTGTTACGTTCCATATCGTTACGTGATGTAAAAACGACTGTCGCTAAATTTGTATACTATAAGTGGTAATGCTAATTGGTAGATAATGTTATTTTAACTGATATATTACCCCAAATTACCCCCAAAAGACAATTTAAAGCTACAGTCCAAAACTACTTTTGGTTAAAAATGATCCAAAATGAATTTGGGCAAGTACATAACCAGCCAGTGTTCAAAACCATCAGCTTACCTTCGCCCAGTTCACACCGGTAAGCTTGTAATAATTAGAGTGGCACTGGTGGGTTTTTAGGGGAAATACGAGCTTCCGTCGCTCGTCTCTGCGTCGTCACGTCACGTCTGTACACATAAAGAAGGAGTCCCGGTTAGTGGGTACATGTGAGGAGGCTGCAGGTGGAGGATCATTTACAGCCTTTACTCACTTTACAGCTGATTATTAAAAAAAAGCAACAACCCCCCAACCCTTAAAAAAATAAAAAAAGAGAATCTCAGATTAAGAATTCGTCCCTAATCATTATATATCTCACCCTAGGACATACCAAAGGCATTATGGATTCCGACGAAAACTTCAAAAAACTTGTCAGGCAGTTCTACGCGTATCTCAGGGCCTTTCACCATGATAAAACCCTGAGAGAGGGAGAAGCCAAAGATGTTAGACCTCGTCGACTACAACAGATTACGAATGAGCTAAACGCGGCCATTAAACCGGCACTCCTCAATATGAACCAGGGCACGGAAGACCTAATCTTTGGAAATGCCCAGAACTGGCTTCAGATTGGTATGGAAATCCTGAAGAAACATTACTCGGAATGTCTGATTTCGACTCAGGACAGGATCACCCATACCTCAGTGAGTAGATGGGAGGAGGCTTGGGACATCGCGGTCAAGTGGGGGAGAAAAAACTTTAAAACACTGAAGGACAGCACAATCCAACAAGCGTCCCAAGCGGTCCGGAGTTTTATGAACCCTACAAACCCGACCGGAGCCACGGTACCGGACACCACGACACCAAAAGCCCCAAAAGAAATTAGTACCCGTCGGAAAATGGTGGAGGAGGGAACAGAAACTGGAGAAGACCCCGCCCCGAAGAGAAGTAAACCTGTAGAAGTTAGTGCGGTAGCCACAGGGGACTCAGAGGAGGAGGAGGTCTTCTACCCCACCACAGAGTCCCCCAGCACATCATCAATTGTTTCTAAAGAAAAAACAACCAAATCAGTCACCACAACAACTAAATCCATCACCGCAGAAACACAAACCGACAGAAGAGAAGCCCAAACTGGGAGTAGCTCTACAACATCGTTAGAACCACAGGGTCCCAAACCCCAGACCAGGTTGGACCACCAGTCTTATGGCATCTTCGAACGGCATGTCTGCAAGAAAGACAAATATGACAACTGGTCCCTGATTCCTAAAAAGCCCATCCTATTCCTGGGAGACTCTAACCTGTCCCGGCTTCCCCTGATCAGCAATGACTATAGTGCAAACGGTCTGTTATCCGGGGGCTAAATTAGCACATGCCTATCACCTAATTAAAAACAAAACAAAGACCAGTCCAGACACCCAGCTGATTTTGATGAACTTTGGACTCAATGATAGGGAACAGGGCAATACCACTATATTAAATAAAACCATCGAGAGAATGCAGGGGGCAGTCAAAGCCACATTCCCGTCAGCCACTGTTTATTTCCAGCTAATTAACTACAGTAGAAGTCTACCCACTAGGGTTCAAGAAAACATCGATTTTCTTAACAAGATCATTAAAGAAAGAACCCAGTTTATCCCACTACTACCGGCCAGTCAATTTAGAACACTGGAGGATAATATTCACTGGTCCCCTGAAACGGCGGACGCCATGGTAAAACACTGGCTCAAATTTTTGAGGATTAAAGAAACACAGTAACAACAACAAAGAAGGTAAAAGCAAAGGGTCAAGCAATTTCATGTTTCTAAAAAAACAACACATCCCAACAGGAAAGGTGATACTAGAATAGAAAAACAACAGAAATAAGAACATCTTAATAATAAGAAAAACAAAAAAAACACAAAAACAACTAAAAAAACAACAACAAAAAACAAAAAAACAAAAAAATTATAATAATAGGTTCCACTTCCTTAGAGAATTCAAACAAAGTCAGGGATGACTTTGTTTGAATTCAAACAAAGAAAAAGGGAATAGAAAATGATTATCCAGGAGATTTCCTGATGTGATTCTAACCCTTTTTCACCCCATTTTTTTGCTCTACCTACCCTCTCACACCTACCCCATCCCTAAATCCTCAGCTGTATGATATCTGTTTTGTCAAGTCAAGTCAAGTCACATTTATTTATATAGCGCTTTTCACAATACAGATTGCATCAAAGCAGCTTCACAGTGATAACATGAAAGTAGTACAACACAGTTCAATAATATTGTTGAATATTAAATATCCCCAACTAAGCAAGCCAAAAGCAAGGCGACAGTGGCAAGGAACCAAAACTCCATCAGATTGGATGGAGAAAAAAACCTTGGGAGAACCCAGGCTAGTCAGGGGCCAGTTCTCCTCTGGCTAACAATCATAGGGTTTCAAAGAAGCTTTACAGTAAGTGCATATCAGAAAGTACCTGGAAAAAATACATTTAGTTAATCATGTAATATTTAGGGGATAACATATCGCCGGCGTTGAGTCGTCTCTTCGCAGGCGTTGAGTCGTCTCTTCACAGGCGTTGAGGCATCCGAAATCCCCGTGAGAGGCAGGATACCAAACTGGAGCCTACGAACGCCATTTTTCTCGGGACAAGCGTCCCGAGATAACAGCAGAAAGACAGATGGGAAATAATTAGCATAGCTGATGTTCATAATGATTTCCATTACACGGGAGTAGGTGTTAGAAAACCATAATCTCACAACTCTCCGCAACCCAAACTCTCCGGTTTTCGGTTTTGTGAACCGAAAGGCCCTGGTTACGGTTTTAAAAAAAAAAAAGGTTTTTATAGGATATGTTTTTATGGACCCGAAAGTGTTAGACCTGTCTGGGCCACCCACTTAAAGAGCCTTTACTCACAGCAGAAAAAAAGGGGGAAAAAATTGTATTTCAAAGAGAACGAGTTCTACGTAACATTAAATTGCTATATTTTTTATATTAAATTGATTTTTGAGGTTAAAAGAACAATTTCTTTAGATGAAATTCAAATGGTATGACAATAGAGATTAGCATAGACTGTATAGAAATTAAAATATACAGATAACACTAATACACGTAGTCACGCAATGTTGAAAACTAACAATTTGAGAACTAAGTATAACAATAATAATATGTGCAGTTTGACGTGATCTGAGCTGCGATCGTTAGATTGAATCACCATTGATAGCGCGATTGATTGCAAACCTTATTTTCCCCCCAGTTGGTCAGAACAAAACCGGCAGACATGTTACTTGTTCAGACGATATTTTCCAGCGAAACTGCTTATTTTGGACTTACTTCCGAGATGTAGCATCTGTAAATCTGAAGTACAGTGAATACTGGTGCGTTGACTGACACATACAACCCAAAGACATTAGATTCATCCGCGCTGAGGAGCCGTGCCGATGCACAACACACGTACAGAAGATAACTCCGCAAATTACTGCAATTGCAGGTTTCAAACAGAGATGGCGACAAAGAGGCGAAACTTACAGACTACAGCTTTAAAGTCATTATTGTGTTAAATGAGAAAAGCATCAAATAGAGACTACAAAAAGTAGCTTTAGAAAGTAATATTTTGATTCAACATGGGTTTTTTTTTCATTTTTTTTTTATATCAGCTGATCTGATATTCGCTAGTGTAATAAAGATAAACATAACTTTTAATAAGTGGGAAATTCCAGACTTTAAACCAATAAACATTTAAATGTTTAGGACGTTTGCGCTGTAAGAATGTACAGGGAGACCTCAGATATAAAAACGCTGTTTTCTCATTAAAATCTGATGATTTCCTATTAATTCCATAAAATACTAGGGAATACCAATATGGCGGCTTAAGTTTTTTATGATTTCATGAGCAATCCTGTCATTTATATAGATCAGTTATTAATACGCATTTTGGAAGACTATATAATTAAAAGATGATAGAATTCCTGTGAATATGTTTATCAGTTATCATGACAACTGGTTAAACATGCATATTTAATACATATAAAAAATGACTGTGAATCAATGTTTGTGTTTAAGATTGTTTAATTTACGGTGTGATTTGGTATTTTAAATATATTTTTATATATATAAATATAAACCCAAATACTATTTAACTTACTGTAATATAGGCTGTATATGAGATGTGCTTCTCTGCTCATTATGCGCTGTCTTGCATCGTGTCTGATGGCTCTTTCGATTACATTGATCTCCTAGTTGTGTGTGGGGAGAGAATGCCAGTCCATCTAAACTCTCGGCAGACGGACGGCACTCGGGACTCTCCGACACACAGGAACACGGGGAGAAGCGTGTCGAAGCCACAGGCACAGCAATGGGAGACCCAACTGGTTTATCGTCTGGGCTTGAGCTGAAACTGGCCTCTTTGGGAGGAACAATCCCTCAGGGACGCTGGAAAACGCTGAAGGGGAACGTCTTTCTGCTCTTTGGAGGGTTTTTAAACAAGTCATGCTGTAAAATAGCATCTAAGGTGATCCGGGACCCTCTGTCATGAAGTTTCTCAAGGAGATCCAGCAATTCTGTAAACGTTTTCAGAAGACAGTTGATCAGTCACGTTTGTCCTTATAGACACTCTTAATAAACAGATTTTGAGAAATGTAGTTCATGTGAGGTCATGTTACCATGAAATACACAGCATTTCTTGCTGTCACTAAGATATTCTCTGGATGCTCATGAACATTTATTCATTGCTAAACATTCACTGTCAATCCGCTGTTTTACACTTTACACTAATCATTTTACTGAGCTCTATATGTTTCTCAAGCAATGTTTTTCCATTTCATTCCTGTCGTTGGTCTCACCTTTGGACAGATATGACATTTGCCAAAACCAACGGGTTATTCTCGGGACCAGCGCATCCAGCAGTTTGCGTATGTCGTCAGTGGCGGCCCACTCGGCGTACTTTCTGACCGCTGCGTTTAAAATGGGTTCATCCGCTCCTGTAAGAATACATTTCCAGAGTTTAGTAAAGCATCATCAAACACATCAGCAGTGAGCGGTGTTGGAGAAGCCGACTCACGTCCTTCTGGGAGGAGCAGTGCGCCACTGAAGTCCATCAGCTGGACTTGCAGGCTGTTCGAGTAGATGAGGACGTTCTTCAAGTGTGTGTCGTGATAAACGCCATGATCCATGCAGTGCTGCAGCGCAACAACGAGCTGCCGAATGATGTGTTTCACTACGTATTCGGTCAGGCTGCCTCGGTTTCGCTGGACGTACTCGTATAAGGTCATGGCGTTTTGGGGATACTCCATTACCAGTATATCTTCATCTTTCATGACAAACATGTCATATAGTTTTATGATGTGTGTGCTAGTTTTAGGCTTCTGTAGCAGCACCATTGCAGCGGCGTCTCGACTCAGAGGTGTGGAATACCCCGGCTAAAGAAAAGAGAAGGTTAGTTGATTCCTAACTAATGTCTAATCTCATGACTAAAGGCCCGGGAAACTTCATTTTCCATCTCGCGAGCCGTTCAAAGTAAACTCTCGGGCTGCCCTGACTACAGAGTAGTCATTCATTCAAGCCATTAGTCAATTAATCACATGTTTATATTCATTTAATTACTTACATTAATAAACCACATACTTTGGGCTTAAGAGTTTTAAAGATGAAAACAATGTTCTTTACAGTTGATGTTTCTAGGCTTTCAACTATATCTTATACTGTCTACATACAGGTTTATCAGTTACCAAATTACAATTTAATAAAACGATTCTTGGAGAATTTCATGAAGAATAAATTAGTCAACATACCATTTCCACGAGCTTCTCAGGCCGGCTCTTCTTAAAAACGCTGATGATCACCTAAAAAATGAAGAAAATTGTTGCAAACGTAAGTAATCTGGTCCATTTTTGTTTGTGTGCATGATAATCTACAATCTTTACACTTCTGATCAAACCTGTATGTTTATGTCAGGACTGAAAGACTAAAGGCAGAAGGAAACAAGAGGGAAAGTTTGAGCAACTTACTCGTTTGCTGTCCGCTACTCGAAATCCCATATAATCACTGCGATCGCCTCTGGATTTCAGTTCCTTCACCACCTCATACTGAGATTTAAAGGATCCTGAAAAACACACGTTAGCATGTTAATGTCCAGCACACACACACACACACACACACCTGAGGCCAGGAGTAGAGATTACACTATCAGCTGAAGAGGAGATGAATCAGAGTGATAATAATGAACACTCACTGCGTGTCGACCTGTGTGTCGATCTGTGTGTCGGCCTGGACTCCGGCGGACCTGTCGGTGTGTGTGTCGGCCTGGACTCCGGCGGACCTGTCGGTGTGTGTGTCGGCCTGGACTCCGGCGGACCTGTCGATCTGTGTGTCGGCCTGGACTCCGGCGGACCTGTCGGTGTGTGTGTCGGCCTGGACTCCGGCGGACCTGTCGGTGTGTGTGGACGCTCCTGCTCAGGCACAAAAGCACACACTTCGGTTTCGTTGGTGTGGAAGAGACGTTTCCCAGCCTTCCACGCTCTCGAGGCGCCAGCACACACTCTCGTCCACTTTGAGTGCTTTTCTGCAAACAACAATATTGACGAGAAACGTGTGTTTTATTAGCACAGATTACAGCTGAATGATTCACTAGTTTTGCATTGAAGAACACTAGAAAAATGACACACACGTTGCTAAAGCTGCGCATGGAAGTCACGTTATAATTGTCTGCTTCTGTTTATTTCTGTCTATATGCTCCTGAGACCCAGAGGAAAAAGTTTTGTAAATTTTGTATTTTTTTTATGTCATTACATTGTTTAGAGAATCTGTCTATAAACTACAGGAACGTCTGTCTGTGTCTGTCTGTTATCCGCATATCTCTCGAACCGTTAGTCCGATGGATTTCAGACTTGACGGGTGTCTTGCTACGGGCACGAGTAAGTGCAGTGCCGAGTTTGACGTTGTTTGGATTAGAAATGCAAAAGATATCGGTAAATATATCAATAAAAGAAGCACACATTGAAGTTGTGGTTTTAACATAAACATGAAGTCAGCTACACTGTTTACTTCTGAATATTGTAGTTATTCAGAAGTAATTAGTTGTCAGTAGTTAGTTATGTATGTAGTTCAATTTTCCATATTGTATGTCATTATGTCAGTATCAGTATTTGCTTTCAACCATGGACAAATAAAAATGTCACTGAACTTTTGCTGAGTAATTGTAACAATGAGCACTCAAACACACCAAACCAACACTAAAAACACACGAAAACTGATTTAGCACAAACATACTGTCAAATCGACACACACGTATAATTATACAGTATATATAAATATAATATAGCCCATACACAGACACTGTGTGTGTGTGTGTGTGTGTGTGTGTGTGTGTGTGTGTGAATGAACCTGTGGTGTTGTTCCCCCACGCGACTCTAGGGGGAGCGGGAGCTTCACACTCCTCTGTTGTGTTTCTCTCCTCCAACACTTCACTGCAGATCTCCTCGTCCACTGGGGAGTGTGCAAACATCGTGTCCACTGCAGATCCTGGGCTTTACAGCTGCAACTGCGTTTCTACAATGTTAGACTGACTGACTCTGAGTCTGATAACCGCTGCACTGAACAACTCGGCCTGTGACGTGATTTGGAACTCGCGCTGCCGGTGACGTCACAGCGGCTGCTCTGCGCGCGGTCGGTCGATCGCCCCGAACACATTTAAAGAGACAGTTCACCAAAAATTTAAAAAGATTCATCATTTAATCACACTCATGTTGTTCCAAACCCGTGAGACTTTCGATCATCTTCAGAACACAAATGAAGATATTTTAAATTAAATCTGACAGATTTCCACGCAACAGAGTTAATGAGATTGTTAACCTATAATCTGTTTAAATCGAGTGGTTTAGTCCAAATCTCCTGAAGAGACTCGATCGCTTTATATGATGAACAGTTTGAATTTTGTCTTTTATTCTCTACTGTAAAAAAACAAACCCTATAATGCTAACTTTATAGGGAACTGTGTTGTTTTTATGTTCAAAAACACACTGCATTCATTTATTAATCAGCATTTATTTAGTGTTACACACATTAAGCCACATTTTGAACAAATTATTTAACCATGTACAGAGTACAGAAAACTGAACACATCAATTCATAAATGAAACAATATAATCAGTGAATGAAGAGGGTAACCATGGTTACATTTTTGTTTGTTTAAAAAAAAAAAAAGTCTCATCATGGGTATATTTTAATAATGATTTAATCACTGATAATCTCCATAATTTGGACCGAAACATAAAGATATGAGAAGATTGAGCAGATTCTGCAGGTCTGAGTGTCCTGTATAAATGCGGTTGATGTGCTTTAATTCTGCTTCACTTCCAGCCGCTGAACCTCAACAATCTGACAATCAACAAAGATCGACAGTCAGAAACAAATAAAGAAACAACAACGTTCATGAAGAGCATTTCCAGCATCTCTCCTGTTTGATGTGTGTGTTCATGTTGAGTTTCTCAGGGAGAATCTGAGCTCTCTCGTTCCTGAGTCCAGCTGTTTCAGAGGATGATGAGGATGAGGAAGAGGAAGAGGAAGATGAGAAATGAATGAATGAGGCATTATATAGCGCTTTCATATGTACTACTGCGCTTTACAATCATGTCAGGAAATCAGGATCTCCTCAACAGCACCAGTGTGCTCACCACACACACACACCTCTCTCTCTCTCTCTCTCTCTCTCTCTCTCTCTCTCTCTCTCTCTCTCTCTCTCTCTCTCTCTCTCTCTCTCTCTCTCTCTCTCTCTCTCTCTCTCTCTCTCTCTCTCTCACACACACACACACAAACTGTAAAAAAAAATCCCGTATTTTTTACGGAATAATGCTGGCAACTTAGGTTGCCAATTCTGTAAAAATACATTAAAACTGTAACCACCTTTACAGAGCAGCATGTAAGTTTGACATTTTAAACTGGTATATTTAACAATGGATTTCAGCAACATTGACATGGCCATAAAGTTAAACACATTCCTTCAGTAAGAATTACATTCAGCTGCTGTTTTTCTAACATAAAAACTCATTTAATTTCACTGAATTTATGTGAAATATGAATTAATGGTCCAGCATTGGACCCCTCCTCCGCCACCTTTGCTGCTTCCCGACCTGCTGTAGGAGATGCAGCATATTGGGTATTGAAATATTCATAGGAATCCAGAAATTTAATTCATGTTTTATCCAATATTAGTTGCAGATGTTATAGTTCATTCTTATACATACCCATTGAACCAACAAAGAAAATGCAAAAATATAGACTTTTGTGTAATTATTCCATATTTTGTGTAGTCATTCTATATCAGAACCTCTGACATACAATCCAAATAGTCTACAAGAAACCTCAGAGTATTACCTTTCATTTGACACCAGGATTATGCTTCTACACTAATAGGTTGCCACACAGTAAGGCTTTTTTATTGTCAGTATGCATTTTGTGTGACCAAAAGTCATATGGAGAGTTTTTCCATAGGGGATTTTACAAAACGCACGAGCATACTTTGGCAAATAATGGTCTAAAGCAGCGGTTCTCAAACTGGGGGCCACTAGATGGCGCTAGGGGGGCCGCAAAGAAATTCTAGAACATGAAATTATTTTACCTGTATGTAAGTTAGGATTGTCCTATGTGAACTATGATGTATTTTTTTTTTTTAATTAAATATTTTAAAAATATTATCAATTATACATATCATATTACGCTGAAACGTCACCAAACCGTTGAGGTAACGTTAGCCTAGCGAACACGCTGATAAATGCCAAGACTATTTAAAATGGACAAGTTTTTAGATAGAGGATGCGTGTCTCGGCTGAGAAGGTCACAACAGAAGAGCCCAGCGTGAAAAAAATGAAACTGCGTACATTTGACGACTCGTACATAAAATATGGCTTTATGGAATATAGTGACGGCAGACCACAGTGCACACTGTGCTTGAAGATTTTATCCGTTGAAGCACTAAAACCATATAAACTCAACCGACATCTCACAACAATTCATCCGGAGCATGCAAATAAAAGTAAGGATATTTTTCAGAGAAAGAAAGAAGAATACGTCAAGCAAAAGGTACGACTGACTAACATCACGACAATACCTGAGAAAGCACAGCATGCATCGTATCTTGCAGCCCTGCGAATAGCCAAATGTAAAAAGCCTCACAACGTCGGAGAGGAATTAATACTTCCAGCAGCAGTGGATATGTGCCGAGTGATGATCGGGGGGGAGGCCGCGAATAAGATTAAAGGGATAGTTCACTTTGAAATTAATTTTTGATATGTTTTAGCTTACCTCAAGGGCATCCAAGATGTAGGTGTCTTTGTTTCCGCAGTGGTTTCAATTTTGATATTTTTAGGTCAGACAGTTCTTGTCTGTCAGTCATATAATGCAGGTCTATGGTCACCACCTCAAAGAGCATGCACAGAGAAGTCAAGAGGTTAAAACTCAATCTCGCCTAGGGCAACCAAAGGGCTAGAGCCGGCCCTGTTTGAGTGGCATGGGAGAGAGTCGGAAGTTCATTTGTGGCAACTACCTACGAGTTTTTAATAGCATATTATGAGGGGTATACAGACCCAGAACCAGATATGATGAATGAAGACCCGGAGTCAGAATTATTATAAATTAAAGTTTTACTGTAGATAGTTTGCAGTTTCATCAGCAGAAGTCAGCTTCAAGACTCACACAGGAGTTCGTAGGCCGCCCCGCTTACAGTTACACAGATCACAGCAGTTATACCATTTACAGGTTGAATGATTCTCATTGGCTAAGAAATAGATAAACAGTAATTTTCCACACATATACAGATAGACTGAAGCATTTCTCCATGGATTATGCAGCTGACACTCGGATGCTGAAGTTAGGCACGTCGTGACCTTCCAGGTCGCAGACTTGGGTTGCTGAACACCAGCATGTCCAGAACAACAACTCAGTCAATCTCCAATAATGCCAGTGGTTCCTTAACCTGCAACCAAAAAGACTAACACACACACACAGCTTTTCCAAGGTTGGATTTGGCCAGGCTCTAACTATAAACAGGAAAGTCCTCTCAAAACATCAAGATAATGCGTTCTGTCTCTCAAGGATAGCTAAACTTTAGTCTAACTGGAAAGTAAGGCTTTAACAAAGAAATGGTCCCTTAAATCTCCAGAGAAGTCATTCAACTCATTTGATATTTAGAAGGAAACATATCGATTAATACCTTGATGCCCCCCCCCCAATTCAATATTTTAAAGGAACACGCCGTCTTTTTGGGACTTTAGCTTATTCCCCGTATCCCCCTGAGTTAGATAAGTCCATACATACCTTTTACATCTCCGTGCGTCCCGTAACTCTGTCTGACGCACCCACCGCTAGCCTAGCTTAGCACAAAGACTGGAAGTAAATGGCTCCAGCTAGCATACTAATCCCAATAAGTGACAAAATAACGCCAACCTTTTCCTATTTACATGTTGTGATCTGTATAGTCACAGAGTGTACAAATAACAAGGTGATATGAGACACAGCCATCTTTTAACCGTATACATACTGGGAACTATATTCTCAGAAGGCGAAGCGCTGCTACGTGGGCGGAGTGATTAGCGCAACACTCTGAGCGAACTCTCTGCTCCTCACCACGGGGCTTCTCAGGCGCTGCCAGCAAATCACTCCGATGTTTAAGTTACCGATATGGAAAATCTGCTCAGTATCGCTCAAAACGCTGAATGAGTTTGTTTAGCGAAATGTTACTAAGTTCTACAGACACACAAATCCTCTCATTATAAACAAAGCGGAGACACAATTAAAATAAAAGCACAATTCAAATAAAAGATAAATGATTAGGTTTAGTCAGATTCAATGTTTAAATGGGAGTTTTCACACTCAATGAATTTGCGCTGAACTGACTGACAGCTTCAGTAATTATACAGGAAGTGCTATTTACCCACTGTGTCATGACTGGTGATTTTGAAACCACTGCAAGACAATGTTCATCTTCGGAACCAGTTCAACCAGGACCATTTCAGGAAAACAAATGAGGCATGTTCAAAACACACACACACACACAGTCCTGGAGGGGTTTCCAGAAAGCAGGTTAATGTCCCAGTCATAAACAAATCATTAGTGCTCTTTGCCCAAACTATTGTCTCAGTATTAGTTACTATAGTAAATGTATTTTATGTTACACTTCATTTAATGTTTCTCTTTTATCTTTCTGTACCATCTATTTTAATATTTAAAGTACCATATATTTTAAATACTGTAAATGCCAGACAGTCAAGAAGCCAATTAATGAGAAATACTGTTGATTAGAAATGCATATGATTATCATCATTCTTATCAATACGCATGATATGAAATACTGTTTGAGGAATCACAGAAACACTGATAAACAGTCAAATGAGAAAACAACTAAAGAAAGATGAAACACTCACCTCAAATGAAATCTTATTCTTATCTCGATCTTTATTTTCCCTCCTCTGAACAGTTGTTGAACAGCAGCTCTGAAATGTCTTTCACTTCTACCAGACGTGAGAATGAGAAGAATGGCAGTCAGACATTAAACTCTGATCTGCTTTATTCAGTCATTTCACATGAATCTTTCATTCTCAGGAATGCTTGATCAGAAGTAGTTTTACTAGTTTGTGAAATTGTGCTTTGTATAGGCTGAAGTAGTTGACGTAAAAAGGAAATCAAGGTCAGACATATATGGTTATTTTTGTAACAACCATGTTGTCAAGTTATGATTAAAACTTCCATTTTTCACTGTTTTATTTATGGTGTCGGCAAATCTAGACACCGCACTGTCTTAAGCCACAAAGAGCCACTCTTATCTCCCCTATAAAGTAAGAAAATAAATCAGAAAAAAAAAACTAGAACAAAGACCATCTTCTGTTTCAGTTTTACTAGTTTGTGAAATTGTGCTTTTTATGTCAAACGTGGATGAAATGTATCAACCCAAGATATTTATAGTGTTGTGTAATGCTGAATTGTTTTCACAGTAAAAGGTGAATTTGTGAGATTAATAAAAACAGCTTAATTCTGTTTATGATTCATCCAGGTATATAAAATATATCTATAATCTACATTTATTTTAGAAGGTTGTGTTGCGTTCCATATCGTTACGTGATGTAAAAACGACTGTCGCTAAATTTGTATACTATAAGTGGTAATGCTAATTGGTAGATAATGTTATTTTAACTGATATATTACCCCAAATTACCCCCAAAAGACAATTTAAAGCTACAGTCCAAAACTACTTTTGGTTAAAAATGATCCAAAATGAATTTGGGCAAGTACATAACCAGCCAGTGTTCAAAATCATCAGCTTACCTTCGCCCAGTTCACACCGGTAAGCTTGTAATAATTAGAGTGGCACTGGTGGGTTTTCAGGGGAAATACGAGCTTCCGTCGCTCGTCTCTGCGTCGTCACGTCACGTCTGTGTACATAAAGAAGGAGTCCCGGTTAGTGAGTACATGTGAGGAGGCTGCAGGTGGAGGATCATTTACAGCCTTTACTCACTTTACAGCTGATTATTAAAAAAAAGCAACAACCCCCCAACCCTTAAAAAAATAAAAAAAGAGAATCTCAGATTAAGAATTCGTCCCTAATCATTATATATCTCACCCTAGGACATACCAAAGGCATTATGGATTCCGACGAAAACTTCAAAAAACTTGTCAGGCAGTTCTACGCGTATCTCAGGGCCTTTCACCATGATAAAACCCTGAGAGAGGGAGAAGCCAAAGATGTTAGACCTCGTCGCCTACAACAGATTACGAATGAGCTAAACGCGGCCATTAAACCGGCACTCCTCAATATGAACCAGGGCACGGAAGACCTAATCTTTGGAAATGCCCAGAACTGGCTTCAGATTGGTATGGAAATCCTGAAGAAACATTACTCGGAATGTCTGATTTCGACTCAGGACAGGATCACCCATACCTCAGTGAGTAGATGGGAGGAGGCTTGGGACATCGCGGTCAAGTGGGGGAGAAAAAACTTTAAAACACTGAAGGACAGCACAATCCAACAAGCGGTCCGGAGTTTTATGAACCCTACAAACCCGACCGGAGCCACGGTACCGGACACCACGACACCAAAAGCCCCAAAAGAAATTAGTACCCGTCGGAAAATGGTGGAGGAGGGAACAGAAACTGGAGAAGACCCCGCCCCGAAGAGAAGTAAACCTGTAGAAGTTAGTGCGGTAGCCACAGGGGACTCAGAGGAGGAGGAGGTCTTCTACCCCACCACAGAGTCCCCCAGCACATCATCAATTGTTTCTAAAGAAAAAACAACCAAATCAGTCACCACAACAACTAAATCCATCACCGCAGAAACACAAACCGACAGAAGAGAAGCCCAAACTGGGAGTAGCTCTACAACATCGTTAGAACCACAGGGTCCCAAACCCCAGACCAGGTTGGACCACCAGTCTTATGGCATCTTCGAACGGCATGTCTGCAAGAAAGACAAATATGACAACTGGTCCCTGATTCCTAAAAAGCCCATCCTATTCCTGGGAGACTCTAACCTGTCCCGGCTTCCCCTGATCAGCAATGACTATAGTGCAAACGGTCTGTTATCCGGGGGCTAAATTAGCACATGCCTATCACCTAATTAAAAACAAAACAAAGACCAGTCCAGACACCCAGCTGATTTTGATGAACTTTGGACTCAATGATAGGGAACAGGGCAATACCACTATAATAAATAAAACCATCGAGAGAATGCAGGGGGCAGTCAAAGCCACATTCCCGTCAGCCACTGTTTATTTCCAGCTAATTAACTACAGTAGAAGTCTACCCACTAGGGTTCAAGAAAACATCGATTTTCTTAACAAGATCATTAAAGAAAGAACCCAGTTTATCCCACTACTACCGGCCAGTCAATTTAGAACACTGGAGGATAATATTCACTGGTCCCCTGAAACGGCGGACGCCATGGTAAAACACTGGCTCAAATTTTTGAGGATTAAAGAAACACAGTAACAACAACAAAGAAGGTAAAAGCAAAGGGTCAAGCAATTTCATGTTTCTAAAAAAACAACACATCCCAACAGGAAAGGTGATACTAGAATAGAAAAACAACAGAAATAAGAACATCTTAATAATAAGAAAAACAAAAAAAACACAAAAACAACTAAAAAAACAACAACAAAAAACAAAAAAACAAAAAAATTATAATAATAGGTTCCACTTCCTTAGAGAATTCAAACAAAGTCAGGGATGACTTTGTTTGAATTCAAACAAAGAAAAAGGGAATAGAAAATGATTATCCAGGAGATTTCCTGATGTGATTCTAACCCTTTTTCACCCCATTTTTTTGCTCTACCTACCCTCTCACACCTACCCCATCCCTAAATCCTCAGCTGTATGATATCTGTTTTGTCAAGTCAAGTCAAGTCAGATTTATTTATATAGCGCTTTTCACAATACAGATTGCATCAAAGCAGCTTCACAGTGATAACATGAAAGTAGTACAACACAGTTCAATAATATTGTTGAATATTAAATATCCCCAACTAAGCAAGCCAAAAGCAAGGCGACAGTGGCAAGGAACCAAAACTCCATCAGATTGGATGGAGAAAAAAACCTTGGGAGAACCCAGGCTAGTCAGGGGCCAGTTCTCCTCTGGCTAACAATCATAGGGTTTCAAAGAAGCTTTACAGTAAGTGCATATCAGAAAGTACCTGGAAAAAATACATTTAGTTAATCATGTAATATTTAGGGGATAACATATCGCCGGCGTTGAGTCGTCTCTTCACAGGCGTTGAGGCATCCGAAATCCCCGTGAGAGGCAGGATACCAAACTGGAGCCTACGAACGCCATTTTTCTCGGGACAAGCGTCCCGAGATAACAGCAGAAAGGCAGATGGGAAATAATTAGCATAGCTGATGTTCATAATGATTTCCATTACACGGGAGTAGGTGTTAGAAAACCATAATCTCACAACTCTCCGCAACCCAAACTCTCCGGTTTTCGGTTTTGTGAACCGAAAGGCCCTGGTTACGGTTTTTAAAAAAAAAAAGGTTTTTATAGGATATGTTTTTATGGACCCGAAAGTGTTAGACCTGTCTGGGCCACCCACTTAAAGAGCCTTTACTCACAGCAGAAAAAAAGGGGGAAAAAATTGTATTTCAAAGAGAACGAGTTCTACGTAACATTAAATTGCTATATTTTTTATATTAAATTGATTTTTGAGGTTAAAAGAACAATTTCTTTAGATGAAATTCAAATGGTATGACAATAGAGATTAGCATAGACTGTATAGAAATTAAAATATACAGATAACACTAATACACGTAGTCACGCAATGTTGAAAACTAACAATTTGAGAACTAAGTATAACAATAATAATATGCGCAGTTTGACGTGATCTGAGCTGCGATCGTTAGATTGAATCTCCATTGGTAGCGCGATTGATTGCAAACCTTATTTTCCCCCCAGTTGGTCAGAACAAAACCGGCAGACATGTTACTTGTTCAGACGATATTTTCCAGCGAAACTGCTTATTTTGGACTTACTTCCGAGATGTAGCATCTGTAAATCTGAAGTACAGTGAATACTGGTGCGTTGACTGACACATACAACCCAAAGACATTAGATTCATCCGCGCTGAGGAGCCGTGCCGATGCACAACACACGTACAGAAGATAACTCTGCAAATTACTGCAATTGCAGGTTTCAAACAGAGATGGCGACAAAGAGGCGAAACTTACAGACTACAGCTTTAAAGTCATTATTGTGTTAAATGAGAAAAGCATCAAATAGACACTACAAAAAGTAGCTTTAGAAAGTAATATTTTGATTCAACATGGATTTTTTTTTAAATATCAGCTGATCTGATATTCGCTAGTGTAATAAAGATAAACATAACTTTTAATAAGTGGGAAATTCCAGACTTTAAACCAATAAACATTTAAATGTTTAGGACGTTTGCGCTGTAAGAATGTACAGGGAGACCTCAGATATAAAAACGCTGTTTTCTCATTAAAATCTGATGATTTCCTATTAATTCCATAAAATACTAGGGAATACCAATATGGCGGCTTAAGTTTTTTATGATTTCATGAGCAATCCTGTCATTTATATAGATCAGTTATTAATACGCATTTTGGAAGACTATATAATTAAAAGATGATAGAATTCCTGTGAATATGTTTATCAGTTATCATGACAACTGGTTAAACATGCATATTTAATACATATAAAAAATGACTGTGAATCAATGTTTGTGTTTAAGATTGTTTAATTTACGGTGTGATTTGGTATTTTAAATATATTTTTATATATATAAATATAAACCCAAATACTATTTAACTTACTGTAATATAGGCTGTATATGAGATGTGCTTCTCTGCTCATTATGCGCTGTCTTGCATCGTGTCTGATGGCTCTTTCGATTACATTGATCTCCTAGTTGTGTGTGGGGAGAGAATGCCAGTCCATCTAAACTCTCGGCAGACGGACGGCACTCGGGACTCTCCGACACACAGGAACACGGGGAGAAGCGTGTCGAAGCCACAGGCACAGCAATGGGAGACCCAACTGGTTTATCGTCTGGGCTTGAGCTGAAACTGGCCTCTTTGGGAGGAACAATCCCTCAGGGACGCTGGAAAACGCTGAAGGGGAACGTCTTTCTTCTCTTTGAAGGGTTTTTAAACAAGTCATGCTGTAAAATAGCATCTAAGGTGATCCGGGACCCTCTGTCATGAAGTTTCTCAAGAAGATCCAGCAATTCTGTAAACGTTTTCAGAAGACAGTTGATCAGTCACGTTTGTCCTTATAGACTCTCATAATAAACAGATTTTGAGAAATGTAGTTCATGTGAGGTCATGTTACCATGAAATACACAGCATTTCTTGCTGTCACTAAGATATTCTCTGGATGCTCATGAACATTTATTCATTGCTAAACATTCATTGTCAATCCGCTGTTTTACACTTTACACTAATCATTTTACTGAGCTCTATATGTTTCTCAAGCAATGTTTTTCCATTTCATTCCTGTCGTTGGTCTCACCTTTGGACAGATATGACATTTGCCAAAACCAACGGGTTATTCTCGGGACCAGCGCATCCAGCAGTTTGCGTATGTCGTCAGTGGCGGCCCACTCGGCGTACTTTCTGACCGCTGCGTTTAAAATGGGTTCATCCGCTCCTGTAAGAATACATTTCCAGAGTTTAGTAAAGCATCATCAAACACATCAACAGTGAGCGGTGTTGGAGAAGCCGACTCACGTCCTTCTGGGAGGAGCAGTGCGCCACTGAAGTCCATCAGCTGGACTTGCAGGCTGTTCGAGTAGATGAGGACGTTCTTCAAGTGTGTGTCGTGATAAACGCCATGATCCATGCAGTGCTGCAGCGCAACAACGAGCTGCCGAATGATGTGTTTCACTACGTATTCGGTCAGGCTGCCTCGGTTTCGCTGGACGTACTCGTATAAGGTCATGGCGTTTTGGGGATACTCCATTACCAGTATATCTTCATCTTTCATGACAAACATGTCATATAGTTTTATGATGTGTGTGCTAGTTTTAGGCTTCTGTAGCAGCACCATTGCAGCGGCGTCTTGACTCAGAGGTGTGGAATACCCCGGCTGAAGAAAAGAGAAGGTTAGTTGATTCCTAACTAATCTCTAATCTCATGACTAAAGGCCCGGGAAACTTCATTTTCCATCTCGCGAGCCGTTCAAAGTAAACTCTCGGGCTGCCCTGACTACAGAGTAGTCATTCATTCAAGCCATTAGTCAATTAATCACATGTTTATATTCATTTAATTACTTACATTAATAAACCACATACTTTGGGCTTAAGAGTTTTAAAGATGAAAACAATGTTCTTTACAGTAGATGTTTCTAGGCTTTCAACTATATCTTATACTGTCTACATACAGGTTTATCAGTTACCAAATTACAATTTAATAAAACGATTCTTGGAGAATTTCATGAAGAATAAATTAGTCAACTTACCATTTCCACGAGCTTCTCAGGCCGGCTCTTCTTAAAAACGCTGATGATCACCTAAAAATGAAGAAAATTGTTGCAAACGTAAGTAATCTGGTCCATTTTTGTTTGTGAGCATGATAATCTACAATCTTTACACTTCTGATCAAACCTGTATGTTTATGTCAGGACTGAAAGACTAAAGGCAGAAGGAAACAAGAGGGAAAGGTTTGAGCAACTTACTCGTTTGCTGTCCGCTACTCGAAATCCCATATAATCACTGCGATCGCCTCTGGATTTCAGTTCCTTCACCACCTCATACTGAGATTTAAAGGATCCTGAAAAACACACGTTAGCATGTTAATGTCCAGCACACACACACACACACACCTGAGGCAGGAGTAGAGATTACACTATCAGCTGAAGAGGAGATGAATCAGAGTGATAATAATGAACACTCACTGCGTGTCGACCTGTGTGTCGATCTGTGTGTCGGCCTGGACTCCGGCGGACCTGTCGGTGTGTGTGTCGGCCTGGACTCCGGCGGACCTGCCGGTGTGTGTGGACGCTCCTGCTCAGGCACAAAAGCACACACTTCGGTTTCGTTGGTGTGGAAGAGACGTTTCCCAGCCTTCCACGCTCTCGAGGCGCCAGCACACACTCTCGTCCACTTTGAGTGCTTTTCTGCAAACAACAATATTGACGAGAAACGTGTGTTTTATTAGCACAGATTACAGCTGAATGATTCACTAGTTTTGCATTGAAGAACACTAGAAAAATGACACACACGTTGCTAAAGCTGCGCATGGAAGTCACGTTATAATTGTCTCCTTCTGTTTATTTCTGTCTATATGCTCCTGAGACCCAGAGGAAAAAGTTTTGTAAATTTTGTATTTTTTTTATGTCATCATTACATTGTTTAGAGAATCTGTCTTTAAACTACAGGAACGTCTGTCTGTGTCTGTCTGTTATTCGCATATCTCTCGAACCGTTAGTCCGATGGATTTCAGACTTGACGGGTGTCTTGCTACGGGCACGAGTAAGTGCAGTGCCGAGTTTGACGTTGTTTGGATTAGAAATGCAAAAGATATCGGTAAATATATCGGTAAAAGAAGCACACATTGAAGTTGTGGTTTAAAAATAAACATGAAGTCAGCTACACTGTTTACTTCTGAATATTGTAGTTATTCAGAAGTAATTAGTTGTCAGTAGTTAGTTATGTATGTAGTTCAATTTTCCATATTGTATGTCATTATGTCAGTATCAGTATTTGCTTTCAACCATGGACAAATAAAAATGTCACTGAACTTTTGCTGAGTAATTGTAACAATGAACACTCAAACACACCAAACCAACACTAAAAACACACGAAAACTGATTTAGCACAAACATACTGTCAAATCGACACACACGTATAATTATACAGTATATATAAATATAATATAGCCCATACACAGACACTGTGTGTGTGTGTGTGTGTGTGTGTGTGTGTGTGTGTGTGTGTGTGTGTGTGTGTGTGTGTGTGTGTGTGTGTGTGTGTGTGTGTGTGTGTGTGAATTAACCTGTGGTGTATTGCTGTGTGTGTGTGGTGTGTGAATGGACCTGTGGTGTATTGGTGTGTGTGTGTGTGAGAATTAACCTGTGGTGTTGTTCCCCCACGCGACTCTAGGGGGAGCGGGAGCTTCACACTCCTCTGTTGTGTTTCTCTCCTCCAACACTTCACTGCAGATCTCCTCGTCCACTGGGGAGTGTGCAAACATCGTGTCCACTGCAGATCCTGGGCTTTACAGCTGCAACTGCGTTTCTACAATGTTAGACTGACTGACTCTGAGTCTGATAACCGCTGCACTGAACAACTCGGCCTGTGACGTGATTTGGAACTCTGCTGCCGGTGACGTCACAGCAGCTGCTCTGCGCGCGGTCGGTCGATCGCCCCGAACACATTTAAAGAGACAGTTCACCAAAAATTAAAAAAGATTCATCATTTAATCACACTCATGTTGTTCCAAACCCGGGAGACTTTCGATCATCTTCAGAACACAAATGAAGATATTTTAAATTAAATCTGACAGATTTCCACGCAACAGAGTTAATGAGATTGTTAACCTATAATCTGTTTAAATCGAGTGGTTTAGTCCAAATCTCCTGAAGAGACTCGATCGCTTTATATGATGAACAGTTTGAATTTTGTCTTTTATTCTCTACTGTAAAAAAACAAACCCTATAATGCTAACTTTATAGGGAACTGTGTTGTTTTTATGTTCAAAAACACACTGCATTCATTTATTAATCAGCATTTATTTAGTGTTACACACATTAAGCCACATTTTGAACAAATTATTTAACCATGTACAGAGTACAGAAAACTGAACACATCAATTCATAAATGAAACAATATAATCAGTGAATGAAGAGGGTAACCATGGTTACATTTTTGTTTGTTTAAAAAAAAAAAAAGTCTCATCATGGGTATATTTTAATAATGATTTAATCACTGATAATCTCCATAATTTGGACCGAAACATAAAGATATGAGAAGATTGAGCAGATTCTGCAGGTCTGAGTGTCCTGTATAAATGCGGTTGATGTGCTTTAATTCTGCTTCACTTCCAGCCGCTGAACCTCAAATCTGACAATCAACAAAGATCGACAGTCAGAAACAAATAAAGAAACAACAACGTTCATGAAGAGCATTTCCAGCATCTCTCCTGTTTGATGTGTGTGTTCATGTTGAGTTTCTCAGGGAGAATCTGAGCTCTCTCGTTCCTGAGTCCAGCTGTTTCAGAGGATGATGAGGATGAGGAAGAGGAAGATGAGAAATGAATGAATGAGGCATTTATATAGCGCTTTCATATGTACTACTGCGCTTTACAATCATGTCAGGAAATCAGGATCTCCTCAACAGCACCAGTGTGCTCAACACACACCTCTCTCTCTCTCTCTCTCTCTCTCTCTCTCTCTCTCTCTCTCTCTCTCTCTCTCTCTCTCTCTCTCTCTCTCTCTCTCTCTCTCTCTCTCTCTCTCTCTCTCTCTCTCTCTCTCTCTCTCTCTCTCTCTCTCTCACACACACACACACACACACACACACACAATTCTGTCAATTCTGTAAAAATACATTAAAACTGTAACCACCTTTACAGAGCAGCATGTAAGTTTGACATTTTAAACTGGTATATTTAACAATGGATTTCAGCAACATTGACATGGCCATAAAGTTAAACACATTCCTTCAGTAAGAATTACATTCAGCTGCTGTTTTTCTAACATAAAAACTCATTTAATTTCACTGAATTTATGTGAAATATGAATTAATGGTCCAGCATTGGACCCCTCCTCCGCCACCTTTGCTGCTTCCCGACTTGCTGTAGGAGATGCAGCATATTGGGTATTGAAATATTCATAGGAATCCAGAAATTTAATTCATGTTTTATCCAATATTAGTTGCAGATGTTATAGTTCATTCTTATACATACCCATTGAACCAACAAAGAAAATGCAAAAATATAGACTTTTGTGTAATTATTCCATATTTTGTGTAGTCATTCTATATCAGAACCTCTGACATACAATCCAAATAGTCTACAAGAAACCTCAGAGTATTACCTTTCATTTGACACCAGGATTATGCTTCTACACTAATAGGTTGCCACACAGTAAGGCTTTTTTATTGTCAGTATGCATTTTGTGTGACCAAAAGTCATGTGGAGAGTTTTTCCATAGGGGATTTTACAAAACGCACGAGCATACTTTGGCAAATAATGGTCTAAAGCAGCGGTTCTCAAACTGGGGGCCACTAGATGGCGCTAGGGGGGCCGCAAAGAAATTCTAGAACATGAAATTATTTTACCTGTATGTAAGTTAGGATTGTCCTATGTGAACTATGATGTATTTTTTTTTTTAAATTAAATATTTTAAAAATATTATCAATTATACATATCATATTACGCTGAAACGTCACCAAACCGTTGAGGTAACGTTAGCCTAGCGAACACGCTGATAAATGCCAAGACTATTTAAAATGGACAAGTTTTTAGATAGAGGATGCAGTGTCTCGGCTGAGAAGGTCACAACAGAAAAGAGCCCAGCGTGAAAAAAATGAAACTGCGTACATTTGACGACTCGTACATAAAATATGGCTTTATGGAATATAGTGACGGCAGACCACAGTGCACACTGTGCTTGAAGATTTTATCCGTTGAAGCACTAAAACCATATAAACTCAACCGACATCTCACAACAATTCATCCGGAGCATGCAAATAAAAGTAAGGATAGTTTTCAGAGAAAGAAAGAAGAATCAAGCAAAAGGTACGACTGACTAACATCACGACAATACCTGAGAAAGCACAGCATGCATCGTATCTTGCAGCCCTGCGAATAGCCAAATGTAAAAAGCCTCACAACGTCGGAGAGGAATTAATACTTCCAGCAGCAGTGGATATGTGCCGAGTGATGATCGGGGGGGAGGCCGCGAATAAGATTAAAGGGATAGTTCACTTTGAAATTAATTTTTGATATGTTTTAGCTTACCTCAAGGGCATCCAAGATGTAGGTGTCTTTGTTTCCGCAGTAGTTTCAATTTTGATATTTTTAGGTCAGACAGTTCTTGTCTGTCAGTCATATAATGCAGGTCTATGGTCACCACCTCAAAGAGCATGCACAGAGAAGTCAAGAGGTTACAAGAGGTAAAAACGATATAAATACTGTTCGTTTTCTCACACAAACCGCTGTCTTAGGCCATCAATGTGTACTTACATTTACGAGTCATTAAATCATGTTTAATTTGGACTTCTCTGTGCATGCAAGAACGGTTTGGCCTAAAAATATCAAAATTGAAACCACTGCGGAAACAAAGACACCTACATCTTGGATGCCCTTGAGGTAAGCTAAAACATACCAAAAATGAATTTCAAAGTGAACTATCCCTTTAAATCCAAATCTCAACTGACCGAAAGATTACGATCGTGTGAGCAGTTCGCGCTTCAGCTTGATGAATGCACTGACGTTAGTAGTGCTGCGCAGGTATTAGTGTACGTTCGATATTTATGGGACAGTAAAATTATGGAAGATTTTATATTTTCAAAAGAACTCGAGGGGAGAGCTACAGGTGAGGAAATTTTCAAAATGTTGGACACTTTTATGGTAGAAGAAAATCTGAGCTGGGAAAAATGCGAGTTGTCACCCGAATTCAAGCCATAAATCCAAAGATCACAGCCACTCACGGTATGCTTCATCGTCAAGCACTTGTATCGAAGTTAATGGCACCCGACCTGCATGATGTGTTGGAAGTAGTAGTAGCGGCTGTCAACTTCGTGAAGTCAAGACCGTTAAAGTCACGTCTCTTCGCAAAACTATGCACAGAGATGGGAGCAGCTCATGATCGGCTACTGGTCCATTCAGAGGTGCGGTGGCTCTCGCGTGGAAAAGTTTTACAGCGAGTGTTTGAACTCAGACGTGAGCTTCATGGTTTTTTGAAAGAACATAAACCTGATCTAGAACTGTTTTTTTCTGACCAACAGTGGATGGCAAAACTAGCCTACCTTGCAGACATTTTCAGTAGTCTCAAAGGACTGAATCTGTCCATTCAGGGATGTTATTCCACAATACTGGAGGCAAGTGACAAAATAAATGCTTTCAGGAGAAAAATTGACCTGTGGGTACACAAACTACAAAGAGGCATCACTCACATGTTTCCAAATCTATCAGAATTTTTGGATACAAACTGCATGGCAGTGGACTTCATGCTCAACACCATTACCAGTCACCTCACCTCACTGAATGAACATTTCAGTCGCTACTTCACAGACATTGACATGGAGAAATATGACTGGGTTCGAGATCCCTTTTCTTGTGATGTGATGGCCAGTGGCCTCAGTGGAAAGGCTGAAGACGAACTTTGGGAACTGTCCAGTGATCGTACTCTCAGGATGAGATTTCATCAGCCGGGCCCAGCAGAGTTTTGGCCCACAGTTGAAAAGGAGTACAAGGAGGTTGCTCTTCAGGCCATGATAATAGTGCTGCCTTTCCCAACAACATACCTTTGTGAGGCATCTTTCTCAGCCATGATGGCAATAAAGACAAAATACAGGGCACGGCTTAATGTGGAAGATGACTTGAGAGTTTGCCAGTCCCCAATAACACCCAGGATTGATAAGCTCTGCAAAGAAAGACAGTCTCACCCTTCCCACTGAGGTTGTGTGTACTTGAACAGTGGTTACTAAATTGATGTGTCTGCATTGCATGATTTCTTTTATATTGTAAAACTTGTATAATATTGTATGTCTTCTATATTGAAAAACTATTTCTTTAAGTAGAGCAGAATTTTTTTTGTTTCTTGCCGAAAAAAAGATGGCTGAAAAAACAGATTGCTGTTCAAATTGCAAACCAAACTTGAGCCACTGTCATTTACTACATTAAAATGTAAGAAGTTTAATGCACTTTTTTACAATCAGTAAATTAATTTTTCAGTGTTCATCTTTTACTATGAACATCATAAATTACTGTTCAGTATTCCATACTTTTGTTGCACTTTTCAGACAATATTATTGTTAACTGTCAAAACTATTATTTATAAAAAATTGTTATATTTTATGAAATGTAGAATTTAACTAATTTTGTATTTTCGACATCAGAGACATAAAGCTACAAACAGAACTGTTGTTCCAGCATTGTACAAATTCATTTGTTTTTGGTACAATCTACAATTTGTAAGCAAAATTGTACGTTTGAGGATGTTTTCGTCACGAGTTTTCTTTTGGCGGGCCACAAAAGGATTCACGCTACACAAGGGGGCCTCCTCCTGAAAAAGTTTGAGAACCACTGGTCTAAAGTACTCATTTTTCATTCTATATTGATATACTTTTCCACACGGCTTCACAAGACTGGTGCTAGGGCTCAGAAAGCTTAAACTGTTGAATTGAATTGGTTAAAAAAATGTGTCAGACAAATGTAATGTAATGCTTCTAAAATCATATCAAGTGACCTAGAAGGTTGATATGTGGTCAGTTCAGAGTTGCTTGTTATCCGGCAGAAAGAAAAAACAATATTCTAGCCTCTGTAAGTCTGTGTAAGTCTGTGCCAGTACTTCACACAGCTATTCTGAATGTTTCCTAAGAAACTACAGGGTCTCAGCTGACGTAAAGCATTTGAAGGTAGGCCCCAAAAGAGGTGGGAACAGTGCCCTCTGAAGTAGGCACAGTCACGGCCGCATTAACAATAGGGCTAGGGCCCGAGCAAGGAGGGGGCCCTTGATTGGCTGTGGAGCAGATTGACTACTTGCCTTACCACGCCCCCCACAAATTAGCCCTGTTATTCAGTGGCGCTTTGCCGTATATTCCATGCATTATCATGGAATCATTATCATTAATATTATAGTGACCGTTCGCAAAGACCCGCCTTTTTTAGTTACTGTGTGACAAGCCAGGCGGCTCTCACGAGTCACGCACATCATGTTCTCACTCACGCAGTGAAAAATACATCGCGGGGCAAAGACTAACATTACACTGAGTGACTACATACAAGAGAGGGCTCAGAGCAGCTTACTGTTGATATGAAACAAAGTCTCAACTTTCAAATATTGTCATTTAAGTAATTTAAACAATACCGTTTTTCAAGTTCAAGTCCACCGACGTTAATCTACTGACAGTTTTGTTGTCGGACAAAATTGCGTATTCGGTGTTATGATTGGTCAGGTCGCTTGTCAATCAAACCCCCGGGTGGCAGCAGGGCATGGTGAATTGAAACGTCACGTTTTAATTTGATATACCATTCAAATACATTTATTCTATATTTAACTTGTGAACGACCGACCTGCTGCTGCACGTAGGCCTATCAGATGATGGCTAGCTTGCGCCTTATTAGAATATATGCAATCATTCGCCTCCACTTTATTCTATACTATTCTTAAAATTGTCACGCATTATCTTTGTCTAAGATAGCATAGATAAAAATGTCATCTTTTAAAAAAAACATGTGCAAGTGGGGCTCAAAAATGATTTTTTTTAAAGCTAAACAGCAGAGGAAACGAGCAAAACATGAACCAATTTTCGGTAAGTTTGATTATTAACTTGATGGATGTATGATATTGCTTTTTGTGTTTGATCAAACTCTATATTCGCCTAAAGGGCTGGCGATAATATATCCGCGGATTCCGGTAGAAATATGTAAATTTTGCTGCGCCATCATGATGTAGGCCTAAGTTTATAATTTAAACGTGTTTTTAAGCATTGTGGTTTAGATACAAATTATTTTAAACTGCTCAGGCACAGTAGCGGGAGAGAATTCATTTTGTAAATGCTCGTTTTGAGACCATGGTTGGTGAACTTGAGACGGTTTTGCACAGCGCACTTGAGTTCCGACACTGAGGTCTTAAAGTGACAGAAGCTGCTAATAAAGCTGCTGTCGCCATTTGTGTCAATAATGTTAATCAAACATCAGAAAGAAAGTAATTTACTGCCCTTGACTGAATCACTTTTGTAAAATAAATAAGAATGAATGTTGAATTTATAGTTAAACTATGTATTGTATATTTGATTACCTTATACAATATAATATTATTCAGTGCTTTAAGTTTTTCAAGTAGGTCGATTTCTTATGTGCCTTTGTTCTATTGTTATTTGTGACTTGTCATCAGTAAGCTTGAGATTATTTTCTTAAGCTACTATTATTTTTTGAGATATTAAAATTGGTCACAAGAATTATGAAATTTTAGTTTAGAAAAATGTGGGGGGGTTTTCTCTCTCTCTCTGTAGTTGGTGACCTAAAGTGGTGGGGGGGCCCTGCAGTAACTCATAGCCCCGGGGCCCAGTGAGCTCTTAATGCGGCCCTGGGCACAGTATCATTTTGGGGGGAAAACACAAAGTTTTTTTTGTACATTAAATGTTTATTAACATTTTAAATATTAATTAACATATCAAGCATGTAACTTGCTCAAGAGGAACAGGTGGTTGAACAAATGCCTTTCATGACAAACGACACAATTCACAGAAACAGTTTACAATTGGACAGAAGAAAAACAAACCGTTGAAATCAGCAATATATTTTAAAGGGTTAGTTCACCCAAAAATGAAAATTCAACAAAAATAACGACTTTATTCCACTATTCATTTCCTTCTCTCTGGGCCTCGAGTTAGATCACGTAGTGCATAGGTTCTCAAAGTGCAAACATTTCTGGTGGCCCGCGATAACATCTGAAAACATCTGTAAAACTGTAGCCTACATTGAAAAAATGAATATATCTCCGTTTAGTGGTGTTTAGCGGCATCTATAGGCATAAGCGGTAATTACATGGACCGACCGATCGCACTTGACCTCACTCCCAAGGCCATCAACGGAACAGTGCTGTCTACACACAGGAATCGTGGCCAACCGAAACCAGTACCACAAATCCCATTGCAATTTAAAAGGGTATGTTGATCAAGTAATCAATATTCAATGTGACTTGATGTCAAGCTTATTAATAGCCGCGTTTCCATTACCTTTCAAATTTTTCGCGGGCGCGAACACTTGCATTTTCCTATCAATAGTGGAAACAACTTAAAACAGTCTATCATTTCTGGTCATTCAGAACATAATAATGCATTATTCGCAACTACTTTTATTTGTGTAAACTCATAATAACAAGAAAACGTGTGCTTTTGTAAAATAAAATAAAACAATCAGTAGCCTAGCTTATACGCGCTTTCATGATCTCCGTGAACTGGAGCGCGAGAACTGAAACAAAATATAGCCTATGTAGGCTAAAGCTTGAAATGTCCACTTTTAAACAAACAAACTCGAATCGAAAGCAAATACCTGATTATGTAATCCGTATGAAAGGTGCAATTTCTCTCTAAAAGCGCATCTGCTTAACAGCGGAGATGGAGATATGTCTTTAGCCGACACTTGTTTATTAATAAACAATTAAAATGCCTCGCTGTTTTTTTCAGACGCATTTATTATCATTAGCCTATAACTCCCCTATAAATCAGGCTAGATTAGACACAGGCTCTTCTCATTCATCACTGCGGGAAAAATATAAATTCCAGGTTCTAATTTGGCCTTAGAAAACCAGTAAAATCGACATGTTTTCCATATTAATTTGTGAATATTTAAAATGTTTAATAAAGGGGCAAAAAGTCATTTAAACAAAAATCTGAAAAAGTCTGTCGATATTTACTTTTTTTGCGCAGCAGTTGGTGTAGCCAGTTCAAATTAAAATTGTGTTCAACTCTGCGTTTTAAAAAGACAACAACCGTTCATTTTTCGTTTTTCAGTTACGGGTTAAAAAAGATAGATAATAATATGCAAATCTGCAATAATGGAAACGCGACTGACAAGCAATGATAGATATGAATGATGATGATGACTTGTTTGGTAAGCTTCTATTTTAAAAGTTTCTTTCTCTCCCCCCAATATTTTCACAAGTTTTGCCATGTTTAGCCTCAGTTATGAATTAAAATGTGTTTATTGCAACTAATGTAAACTGTAGAGATGCAACCTGGTCATTAAAATTATTTCAAATGGGATTTTCTTTTCAGTTTTTCTTTCTTTTTCGCCCTCGCCCCTTTAGCGGCCCTCAGTTCAATGTTGGGTTCCTAAATTGGCCCTCACCTATCAAAACTTTGAGAACCCCTGACGTAGTATTTTAGCCCAGCGCGTCTGTGTTGCACGTCACCGCGCATCACACACATGACCAGCGTCGGCCAATAGTGAGTCTGCGTGGTGACGGCGTGGTCAATACGTGATCTAACTCGAGGCCCAGTTTCTTTTGTTGTTTTTCCGCACATAAAGTATTGACGTCGCATGATAAACTAATGCAGAGCCACTGTAGTCACTTGGACTAACGATGTTTTAATAACTATTCTGGGCTGGCGAGTTTTTGGGTCCCTCTGAAAGCCTATGGAGGAGTGAGACTACCTTCAGATTTCATCAAAAATATCTTAATTTGTGATCCGAAGATGAACGAAAGACTTACGGGGTTGGAACAACATGAGGGTGAGTAACTACTGACAGAATTTTCATTTTTGGGTGAACTAACCCTTTAAAATAAGTAGTTTAGAAAATTTGAAGCAATGGCTTATATGTTGAGCCTTTACAAACTTTTGCTTTTGGTGTTTGAGATACATCAAGCATTATTAAGAACAGCAAGTTAGGTTAAAAATATAGCACCCCTTGAAAATAACATTAACATAGTAAATGTTAAAACTAACATTATTTGGATGGGATGCTCCTTGAGGCAGGGTTGGGGGTAGATGGTGCCTGATCTCCCTGGACTCATCATCATCGTAGCTCTCACCTGCCTAGACAGAAAAAAAAAATGTAGGCCTACACCTGTTTCAAACATCCTGACCAAGTCAGTATTCGCAAAGTGCTTTTAGACTACAGATACAATATTTTGAAAAACACATTGAAAACATGGTTTAGCAGGTTTAAAAAAAAGATGGAAATACATTTGTCTTTCTCTCCCTCTCCTGCCATAGGCAATTTCAGCCTCTTGAGGAGGGCACACAGCATTGACTTCACACACACACACACACGCGACGTTGATTATAGCCTATTGAAAATTTTGACTCCGTAATCCTATGCTTCACAAATTCGCTCAACCAGCTAAGTACTGTCCATATTTTTGGGTAGCTGAAACTTAGCTGCGTACTGATGCGTTGACTCTAACAGCCCTGCGATATCTCCATGAAACTTGCCTGGCCGACATTAAGTAATGTTTTTTTTTATTATTACAAGATGTGAAATTTTATGTTAAAGGTCCCCTGTGTAACGGTTTCAGTTGTTTGTTAACAAAATCAACATTTCCCATTCATGTTTAATTACCACCACCACTAATTTGAAGCATACATATGGGCTTAGAAACCCTTAGGTTAGTTTGCAACAATATACGTTCTATAATATAAGTTCAAAGTCCTTAGCTGCTACCTAGCTAGCGAACATCATTAACGTTAGCCATTCCCATTCACTTTCCGTTTACTGTGCTAACGGTTAACAGGAAAAATTTAACTATTTTTTCTGTGTCCGAAAGAGTGTTTCATTGGCATCACACACAGGCACACAAGCAATGGCAATAAAATAGTACACAACATTATATTAAAGCTGCCATCGGCAACATTTTTTTGATCATATTCAGTGAAATCGACACTATAATCTGACAGAACAACATAAATAAAGTGGTTTTAGAAAAAAACCCGAGCTTCTAACTCCACCTGGAGCTTGTTATTTGTTTTGCAAAAATCCACAGCTCCCGGTTCATCATGTCCAATCAGCGCAGGGGGGTGTGAGATCTGACTGTCAATCACAGATCGGGCACACGCCACCCCTCGCGCACGTTACAATCACATGCACACGCCGGAAGTTCGCGGAAGTTCGCGCAGTAACGAAGAGTGATGGCGGAAAATCAAGTAAGCTCATTTAGAGTATAAATGACGTTAGCAATTGCAATCTATCGTACATTAGCCAGGACAGCATACCTCCAAATACTCCATGGTGTTGATGGATGCTGATGAGACGGGCGCGTTCCAGGGCTCTCAAGTTTTGAAGACAGGTAAGAGTGACACCCAGCCGACGGGGGGTTGGATACATTTTTGTCATTGGTTGTTGCGTTAAATCTTACCCAGATACAATAGTGCTATTTTCTGATTTGCTATTGTGTAGCTCGACGAACAACACCAGAGGAAACGCGCTTGATTCATGCCGGTTCCACAGTGAGAGCGGCGCGGCCAGAGTTTTGGGCGCTGCGGCATATTAAATATATTACAAATAGTTTTTCAGCGTGAGAAATACAATGTGTGGCGGGAGAGCGTGACAAAAGACCGAAATGAGTGACTGTCACGCTCAATGCGTGACACTTGAGAGTCCTGGCGTTCACTGAAAATCTGGTGCACACGCACTGACGAGCATGAACTGGGTGGGAGGGTATCCATTGATAGTGGGGGAGGGGCATGAGAGTTGTAAACATTCAAAATTTTCCTAAATCCACTCGATCTGCCAGACTTGCCGACTGGAGCTTTAATATTATATTAATATTTTGTTATTGCTTATTCAGAGAAAAGTTTATGTTTTGACGAGCCTAGGAATCCGGAACTAGTGCCAGTTTTTGATATGCGCCAGTTACCGTATTTCTAAAAGAGGCCGCGCTTGAGAGGTTGGTTGCAATACAACACCTAACCACTAGATGGGAGAAAGTCTTACACAGGGGCCTTTAAAATATGTAAATTGGGCATTATCTCTAATAATGTACTAATTTCAGGGCTCCTACACGTTTTTCATTTTAAAATTCCATACTTTTTTAAAAGTTGAACTAGAACTCTTACATTGTTAAACGTCCCGCCACTCGTAGTCTGCCAGGTCTGGGATCAGAGTGAGTATGCGAGGGTTGACCTGCATGTGGGCGGTACTGGTCTTCTCCACTTTTGATCCCTTATCAGGGTTAATGGAGAAGAAACATCTAGGGGAAGAGGGTTAGAGGAAAGAGAGGAACAGATTTAACAGAATAATATAATCATAAAATCATTCACATCATAAAAGAAAACAAAATATAAATATTTCCCTCAGACCAAAGTCAGGAGTTAGTTATTCAATAAAGCAAAACTGTTGGGTATCCACTTTAAAAAAACAAACAGGACGTACCTCTGAAGAAACTCCAGGGTGGATGCGAGCTTTGATGGGTAATGAATGTAATAGGAGTAATAACTTCCAAACATCGCGCATAATGACTGGATGAAGGTTGTCATTTGGTCATTTACAATGACTTGGTCAATACTAAGCATCATTCTTCTGGCAGAAAAACTGGACTGTCCTACAAGAACACACAAAAACAATATTGTTAACATTTAACATGAAATTATGGGGTAAGGGACAGGGAGGGGTCTACAAAGAGAGATGGGATGGGTGTGTAAGAGAGAAGGAAAGAGACGGTGAGCAAAGGAGTGAGAGAAAGGAAGAGGATGGAGAGTGAGAGGGAGGAACGAGAAGGGACAAAGGATGTCTGAGAAAGGGAGAGAGTAAGAGGATAGGAGTGAGGGATACAGTGAGCGCAATAGAAAGGGGAGGAAAGGAGGGAGAGAGTAAGAGAATAGGAGTGAGGGATACAGTGAGCGCAATAGAAAGGGGAGGAAAGGAGGGAGAGAAAAAGGTGTGTGGTGGTGGGAGTGGGGAACAAGTGAGAAGAGAGGGAAAGAGAGCAAGGGAAAGGGGGGAGAAAGTGTGCAGTGTGTCTGTGACAGAAGGGGAGAAGACAGAATGAGAGGAAAGTGAGGGATAGTGAGAGGGAGAGAAGAAAGGAGCAAGAGAAAGTGTATGGGGGGAGAGGCAGAGATAAAAGTGAGGAGATGGAGAGGAAGAGGGAGAGAAGAAAGGAGCATGTGTATGACTGGGGGAGGGAGAGAAAGAGCATGTGTGTGGGCTCTGCCTGTCTACATACTTCCGCTCATTTAGGTTTTAAAGGAGAACTCCGGTCAATTTTAACATTGAGCTCATGTTTTTGTAAATTTGGAGTGCTGTCAGTACAGAGAACAACGACAAAAATCAGTGTTGCCTACACCGTGTTATCCTCTTTTTAAAATTTGCACCCTGTTGACTTCAATGGGGCACGTTTTAAACCTGCTTTTAGCCTCTTAACATCCTTGATGTGTCATGACACGTGCCCAGCCATGTGATTGATTTTATTCAGAGTGAACACGGTGAATCTGACTGCAGTAGATGTGAAAGATATGAATAAAAATGATGTTATTTCAGCCAGCTCACATACCTGTATTTACTTCCTGTTTTCGGTCGAAGTCCACAGTAGTCGATTGTCAAGATCACGCGCATAGGTTTAGTTACCTATGATCACACGTGTGAACTCGACAATATTATATCGTTATAAGGATAAAACTGGGGGTCACATTAGTAGGGTTTAAAATATAACAACTTAAATCAACCCTAAATGTATTCACAAAATAAATTTCTCCAACAATACTACCACAAAATGAGCAAGTTTCACCAATATCAAGATATTTACAGATAGATGAATTAAACTTGTCCTTCATATATTTTAAGTTGTTGCGCTTGTGATAACGCGGCGTAGGTCACATGATAACGTCAACATGGCGGATGATGTCCGGATCGCATTCATACTCAACGAGATTTGGCTATAAAGTACCTACTCTTTTAGCGCTCGTTAAGTAAGTACTCATTGAAATTAAGTACCTACTCATTGAGTATGCGGTTTCGAACGCAGCCTCTGGTTCACTCCTGAACCACCTGACTGCTCTGACAGCCCAATCCAGTGTTGACAGGTTTGAAACCTGGCGGCTGTATTTGTTATAAAAGTGAAGCCAAACCATGGCAACACAGAGAAAATAATATTTCTGAATAAAAACCATAGCATTTAATGAACACTTTGTCTAAGCCTTCTGCATGATGTACCCAAAGCACACCCTCTACCAAATGTTTTATTTTATTATTATTAATTAGAGGACAATATGAACATTGTTACATAAAAACAAGCATCAAAGACAGAAACTTCAAAAACCCTCTGCTACATTATACAAGTACAACCAGTTACACAAGCACATCCTTTTCAACATACAAAAATATCAGTCCCACCAGTTAACAAGTTATAGAGTTCTGCTTCCCACAGCTAAACAAGATAAAGCTTTCACACATGATACTGCCCTGCTTAAAAAACTATAGAAACCATTACAGAAATTCTATTGGATTTAATGGTTTTCATGGGAATTTTATTGGTTGTAATGGGAATTATAGTGGTCTCTGTGGGTCTCTACTGATATGTGTTGGGTTCTATTGGTAGGGGCATTAAATCCTAATGGAATATGTCCCAAATACACTACAAAAAATAATTCTGTAGTGGTTTAAATGGTAAAAGCCAATGGTTCCTATTGGTATTTTAATAGAAACCATTAGAATTTATGTGATGGTTTACAACTTTTTTTAAGCTGGTCTGATCTTCTGTCCTTGTCTAAAGAAATAATTACACACACACACACACACACACACATCATGCTTAATGTTTTATCATCAAGGTGAACACATGAATTTCATCAGTCTCTGTAAAATTCCCCTACATAAATGAGTTTCACAGCACTAACACTGTTTCAGCTTTGATCGCCTCGGTAAACACGTAATAAACGGGGAGTTAACATATACTTGCATTTTATGGTTGTCAGCTTTGTTGCATTACATTTACTTCACGAGGAGATGGTGCTGCAATTTATATCTGAATGAAGCTTGGAGTAATGAACCATTTTCGACACAATTGTATCAGAAAGCAATAATGCTTCGAAACGCTTCATTTGGCCATCAGGTACAGTTAATAAAGCCTAATATAGCGTCCTAATTGGCTTGAAATCAGGAGGGTGGAGCTAGAGTTAATAGGAAAATTAACTCAAAGCAAAGAGGGGTGTGGAACATGCTTTGCACCTTGTGGATTCAACATAGTTGAATAAAGCTGCATTGAGTTAATATAGTTGAATAAAGCTGCATTGAGTTAATATAGTTGAATAAAGCTGCATTGAGTAAATATAGTTGAATAAAGCTGCATTAAGTAAATTTAGTTGAATAAAGCTGCATTGAGTAAATATAGTTGAATAAAGCTGCATTGAGTAAATATAGTTGAATAAAGCTGCATTGAGTTAATATAGTTGAATAAAGCTGCATTGAGTAAATATAGTTGAATAAAGCTGCATTGAGTAAATATAGTTGAATAAAGCTGCATTGAGTAAATATAGTTGAATAAAGCTGCATTGAGTTAATATAGTTGAATAAAGCTGCATTGAGTAAATATAGTTGAATAAAGCTGCATTGAGTAAATATAGTTGAATAAAGCTGCATTGATAGTTGAATAAAGCTGCATTGAGTTAATATAGTTGAATAAAGCTGCATTGAGTAAATATAGTTGAATAAAGCTGCATTGAGTAAATATAGTTGAGTAAATATAGTTGAATAAAGCTGCATTGAGTAAATATAGTTGAATAAAGCTGCATTGAGTAAATATAGTTGAATAAAGCTGCATTGATAGTTGAATAAAGCTGCATTGAGTTAATATAGTTGAATAAAGCTGCATTGAGTTAATATAGTTGAATAAAGCTGCATTGAGTAAATATAGTTGAATAAAGCTGCATTGAGTTAATATTGTTGAATAAAGCTGCATTGAGTAAATATAGTTGAATAAAGCTGCATTGAGTAAATATAGTTGAATAAAGCTGCATTGAGTTAATATAGTTGAATAAAGCTGCATTGAGTTAATATAGTTGAATAAAGCTGCATTGAGTTAATATAGTTGAATAAAGCTGCATTGAGTAAATATAGTTGAATAAAGCTGCATTGAGTTAATATAGTTGAATAAAGCTGCATTGAGTAAATATTGTTGAATAAAGCTGCATTGAGTAAATATAGTTGAATAAAGCTGCATTGAGTTAATATAGTTGAATAAAGCTGCATTGAGTAAATATAGTTGAATAAAGCTGCATTGAGTAAATATAGTTGAATAAAGCTGCATTGAGTAAATATAGTTGAATAAAGCTGCATTGAGTTAATATAGTTGAATAAAGCTGCATTAAGTTAATATAGTTGAATAAAGCTGCATTGAGTTAATATAGTTGAATAAAGCTGCATTGAGTTAATATAGTTGAATAAAGCTGCATTGAGTAAATATTGTTGAATAAAGCTGCATTGAGTAAATATAGTTGAATAAAGCTGCATTGAGTTAATATAGTTGAATAAAGCTGCATTGAGTAAATATAGTTGAATAAAGCTGCATTGAGTTAATATTGTTGAATAAAGCTGCATTGAGTAAATATTGTTGAATAAAGCTGCATTGAGTAAATATAGTTGAATAAAGCTGCATTGAGTTAATATAGTTGAATAAAGCTGCATTGAGTAAATATAGTTGAATAAAGCTGCATTGAGTTAATATTGTTGAATAAAGCTGCATTGAGTAAATATTGTTGAATAAAGCTGCATTGAGTAAATATTGTTGAATAAAGCTGCATTGAGTAAATATAGTTGAATAAAGCTGCATTGAGTTAATATAGTTGAATAAAGCTGCATTGAGTAAATATAGTTGAATAAAGCTGCATTGAGTAAATATTGTTGAATAAAGCTGCATTGAGTAAATATAGTTGAATAAAGCTGCATTGAGTAAATATAGTTGAATAAAGCTGCATTGAGTAAATATAGTTGAATAAGTAAATATAGTTGAATAAAGCTGCATTGAGTAAATATAATTGGCTCTTCGACGTTCTGTTCGTTAAAGTCGCTTTGGACTTTGTTATTTGGTGCGTGATTTTCCCTCTTTTTATATCAATAGATCATCTACACCTTCTACCTTATTTTGTTTATAATCTCAGGTAAGGTAAAGTATAAGTCAAATTCTTATACTAGATAATAAGTATTCAAATTGATACTTACAGTCTAGAAGAAAGACCCCTCCGTGGTTTAGTTCTTTATAGAAAGCAGAGACTTGTGGCAGGCAGGCTTTTTATATAATAGTTATAAGTAATTTTATTACATTTAGTTGGTCAAAGTTTCCATACAAAAATGAAAAGTCAAAGTAAAATAAAATCAGTTCACAAAGTTCACCAGCAGGTGTCAGGCTTGGATCATCAAACAATGGAGAGGATGGCTCATCTTCCAGCATCTAACACATACATGGAATATTGTACTTTTTATAATGCACATTTCATATCACACCTCTTTATTACATATTCAATGTCATATGCACAATTTGTCCAATCCCAGATCTTGATCAATGATTAACTGCTTCAATTCCTTCAAAGTTCTCTTATAAAAAGTCCTGTACTCCTTCATTCTTCTCCGTTGAGCCCGTTTTCTCAGCACTCTTCTTTTGGTCTGCAACACTGCACTAAGGTAATACTTCATTTCTTTTTCTTTCTATATGCATTTTCAATACATTAACACTGGTTACATTCCATTCATTTGTTCCTTAATAAAATAATTCAATCAAATACAGCTTTGTGTGTTCTTTTATCATCTTACAATAAAACATCTGTCTCAAAACCAGTCTCTGTGTATTCTTTATAAACCCAATAAAACATTTTTTATCAAATCATGTGTCTGTGTCTTGTTCTTTTGGACTTCTTTGTATGACCAGTTTTTTTTTATTACTTTTGTAATTTCATGCCTGTAAATAAAAGACTATCTATAGAGTCTTACATATAAAAGTTGTGTAAAAAAAGACTATAAAGTCTTACATATAAAAGTTGTGAAAAATCTATAAAGTGTTACATATAAGCTGTTTTGTGTATTGTGGGGTCTGCATGAGGTGGCCCTAACAGTACGGTATAGGCCTACTTATTGTTTGTGACACATTTGTCTAAACTAAACCTATCCTGAGAAATAGACTATAGGCAACTAGTGTGACAACTATCGGCTGTCACCCCCTACAGGCCAAAATGGTGAAGTGCCATTCAGAAAACACTGATGTCATGACTATAATTTGGTCTATAATGAAAATTAGTTTCATTTTATATTGTTAAAAGGATTTCCATTTTCAACATATATATTTGCATAGTTGACTTTCAAAAGTGAATGGATAAAAGTATGTGCAAAATATTCACAATTTTTGCTCATCTTTTATATACAGGTGAAACGCGAAATATTGAATATCGTGCAATGTAGTTCATGTATTTCAGTATTTCAAATAAAAAGGTGGAAATTAATATATTTAGTATATATAACTATATACATATGCATGATTATACTTTTCAGAGGGCCGACATTTCTGTATTTAAAATCCTTTTTTTTATTGATTTCATGTAATATTAAAATTTTCTGAGATTTTGAATTTGGGGTTTTCATAAGTTGTAAGCCATAATCATCAAAATTATAACTTTTGCACGATATTCTAATTTTTCGAGTTTCACCTGTATATAAAAGATGAGCAAAATTGTGAATATTTTGCACATACTTTTATCCATTCACTTTTGAAAGTCAACTATGCAAATATATATGTTGAAAATGGAAATCCTTTTAACAATATAAAATGAAACTAACATTCATCAAACAAGCTCTACAAGATTTATTTGACTAAATTAGGTGCGAAAAATTGTAATGGCCGCAGGTGGGATAAGAATAACCACAAGTCTGGATCAGAGACCAGAATAGGTGTAACGGTTCCCTTCTGAGGCATCTGGCCAGTTTCCGGTCACATTGACAGAGGATTGTCTCACATCTGTCATTAAGCCGGCCTGCATTGAAGACATAAATGTAAATTGTCAGCTGTGTAAAATGATTAGTTTGCATATAGAGTGAAAGAAACCATATTTTAACCATAAATTAAAACCATCACTTTTATGGCTCTTTAACAATTTACTGTAAATCTAATGAGTATTGCCTATTGCACATTATGGTGTTTACTGCAAGAATAAGGTCTTAGATTATTCTGTGGTTTGGTTAGTCGTTTTAGCCTGAAGTGTCCCGTCTGCTATCCACATAATACACACCCTGTATTACAACTACTTCCTCAAGCTGAAGGAAAAGACAAAACAAAACATTTTTTTCCCACCCAGTTTCCTCTTTACTGACTTGTTCTGTTTCTCATTTAGATCCCATCTTATAAGGTAAAAAGTGATTCTACACTGTAAAAAAAAAAAAAGTAGCTGCCTTACATTTTTAAGTACAATCAACTTGGATGTTTAATTCATTTCAACTTAAATTACAATAAACTGACTTAAAAAATTAGTTGAATCTTGTAAAATTTGAAAATTGCTTAACTTTTTTGGTGAGTTAAAGCGTTATTACCTTTTTGATCATATAATTTTTACAGTGAAAAATAATGTAAATATGGTGTTTAAGATTTAAATCATACCACACTTAGCCTGCTTGCGATAGCACCACCACTGGTACATGTCCGTTTTTGGATAACAGCCCTGAGATTCTGCATACCCATAACAGCAGTCATGCTCGTGACAACACCTATAGAGAAGAACACATGCCCTTGAGATTACCTTTAATGAAACGACAAAGAGGACCAAGCCCAGTTCTGTCTGGTTTTGAATTGTTTTTTCACTGTGTAACGTATAATTCAAGTAGATTTACAACGCAGAAATATAACGTGAGGCATACATTTTTTTTTAGTTTGGTTCTGGTTTCCGACCGACCCTGTCAATTTATGTGCGACCCAAATTTATTGTATGAGCTTGGGGAAGAAATAATACAAATTAAATAAATACATAAATTAGGGATGCTCATTTCGGTTAATTATCCCAAACTGCAACCGCCGCTCGTTAATCGATTATTAACCGTTAACTGATAGGATTATAATATTGAATTGCCATTAAATAAAAAATAAAATGCATGCGTATCTGTGACCCGTAGTTTTTATCAAAGGGTTTATTTTAACGTGCAAAGTGCAAACAGCAGCATACAGAACAGACCAACAAAAGAACCAGGATTCAGATCAAATGTTCATGCACCTGCAACATTTCTGACAGTGACAACAGAGAAAAACAGAATAAAATAATACAAATAAAAAACATAAAATAGACATACACTAAATATATATATTTTTAACTGAAATAATTGACAAATTAAGATGACAAAATGAAAACACTGAATCCGTTTGAGCGAAGCTTTCAAAAACTGGCTATTTTTTTCCAGTTAGACTAAGATTTTTCGTTAAATAAAAATAGCAGGCCTACCTCAATCCACACCTTGTCTAATTTTGATTTTTTTAAAAAGCAACATGTCAACGTGATGTGGGGTTAGTCTGGAGCGCAGTTAGACCAGCGGCTGAAAACGCTAGTTACGTATGTAACTGTGGTTCTGTGAATTCCGGATGACCGCCAGAGGCAGTGCAAAGTACTAGTGGATAATCGCTGCGCCAGCTAGATAGATCGAGAAGAATAAAACAACAAAGTCACGTCATGATGCAGACCGAGACGCGAGGATATAAACCACAGCGACTCGGTGCCCAGCCTCAGAATGCTTTCTCGCGCATTCCGAGTGACGAGGGACTCTGGCGGTCATCCGGAATTGCTGGGTTTCAGTCACGTGATTCTGATGACGCGCGAAATTCAGATGGAGGGCAGGGAGTGAAGAGCGCAATGGACGAGATGGAGGAAAGTCCGTACTGTACTACTTTACACGCTATTACAAGAGAAAGATATAAACAAAAAATCAAACATATGTTGGACGTGATCCTTACGTTATGAAGAGGAGCGATTTTTCAACTGAATTGAAAGATTTTCATGCCAACGAGGCGGTAGATATCAGCAACTACCTCGTCTTACACACATACTTTGACTTTACAAAGTTCGGAAACGTTACACAAACATAGCCACTTAAGTTGTATTAACTCACCTTTGACGAAGTGATCACTGCACACACGGCCATTTTCCCATTCGGCTCCTCCCGACCGCAGACGTAGGTTTGCAAGCCGTTTTCACTGAGTTTTTCAGTCAATTTCTTGCATTTTCTCCCCTTATGAACAACAACTTTTGGTACACGATAAAAACTCCTCGTGGTTTGATCGATTTAAATAACCATAAACGACGCAAAACATAGGCATTTTGAGTTTGTTATAGTGCTTTCTAAATACAGCAAATCACTTCCTGCCCTCCATTTGCATTTCGCGCCATGGCAACGCAGTGGCGTGACGTCATATGAAAACAAGCTATTCACAGAACCACAGTTACATACGTAACTAGCGTTCTGTTTCATTCCTACTGACCGCCAGAGGCAGTGCAAAGCACTAGTGGATGACGCATATCAACACGGTCATGAGGAATGCCACCCACCTGTAGGGATGGGACGATACACTTAAACTCACGATACGATGCACCTCGATATGCCAGGGTCACGATACGATACGTCACGATACGATATCAAAAAAGGAAAAAAAGAAAAAACTATTACTGTATAACAACAACTTATTCATTTGCTTTGGCCGCCAAAGCAAATGTGTGTCCCTGCAAAGCCTTTTTTGATCGGCAAGTGATGTAGAATGAATTGACTGCTGCGCTTGACAATGACAGGGCGCATAACGAGCAGAGAGAGAGAGAGAGAGAGAGAGAGAGAGAGAGCGCGCCCCGGCCGCGCGCGCGCACTCTCACGTCTTCAAACAAAACGAGCGCTGTCTTGCTCTCTCTCCCTCGCGCATATTAATCAAAATCAATTCACACGATAGTAAAAGGTCGGAAGACCGCAGTTTCACGTGGAGCATTTGGAGATTTTTAGAGATTAGAGACTCTAGGCTTACTTAGACTCAATGAACAACATCTCAACACTAAATTATAAAGGCCGGTCTCATATAGACGCCTGTCTCAAATACAAGCCGGTGCAGTTCGACGATTTGGGAAAATAAAAGCCCGGGCTACTATTTGAAGTTTTACGGTATATATATACATTTGACTCCATGGTCGGCTGTTTGGGGGCAAGGCAGTTGGTACTGATGCTAATATTTGTTAGCTCGCTGTAGACTGCAGTGTTGTTGTTGCAACATGCGCTGTCTTGACGTGATGACGTACCGCACCATTCCCCGGATATCAATTTTTTTTTCATTTAGTTTTACCCTGCTTGATCAGCAGTGGTGCTGCCAGCCTGCCACCATAGACTGTATGTCTGCCCCATATACATACACACACACATATAATACACTAAATTATTTATATACTACGCAAATCATGCAGCAGTGCCATCTATCTTTATTTCGCGATCCATTTTTTTCGACCTCGATGCGTTTCGTCACGTTTTGTATCGCGATATTTCGTCAAACGATATTTCGTCCCATCCCTACCCACCTGCAAACATTAGGGTTGCTCCAGAAGGACTGCAGAGCTCACATCATGGGAAGCAGACACGTTAACCTTGTAGAACCGCGCGAAGGTGCATGGAGAAGACCAGGTAGCAGCTTCGCAGACATCCGCCAAGGAAACTCCCCGTAAAGTGGCCCAAGACGAAGACACGGCCCTAGTGGAGTGACAAGTAACACCCACTGGTAAGGGCTGATGAGATTTATTATACGCCAACTTTATCATCTCAACAATCCAGCGTGATAATCTCTGTTTGGACAAAGGTGCACCCTTACGTACCTCACCATAACAAACAAATAACTGATCCGTCTGTCTAAAAGAAGCGGTAGACTTAACACAGCACTTTAAAGCTCGTACAGGACACAGAGGATGAGACCTCCCCCCATCTGTATCTGAGTGATTGAAAGGCGGCTGAAAAGCAGCCAGATGAATAGACTGATTCACAAATTGTGGTAACAAAACTTTAGGGAGAAAGGCTGGATTAGGCCGAAGAATGACCCCAGAATCCTCTGGTAACCAGCGTAAACACAATTCACTCACTGACAAGGCATGAAGTTCACCAACGCGTTTAGTTGAAGCAACGGCCAACAAAAAAGACACTTTTAAGGGCAACCATTTAATATCTGCAACAGCTAACGGCTCAAATGGTGGTGTATAAAGGGACTCTAGAACAAAGGGAGTAGAACGAACGGGCTTTAAACGCCTCGCTCCCTTCAGAAAACTACAAACAAGGTTATGAGACCCAAGGGAAGCACCAGCAACCGGGTCATGATAAGCAGATATGGCAGCAACATAAACTTTTAAAGTGGAGGCCGCCCTGTTGTCATCAAATAGATGCTGCAGGAAACTCTAAACTGTCGGCACAGTACAGTGAACTGGGTCAATTCCTTGATCCCCACACCAAGAAGAAAATATTCTCCAACGAGCAGCATAAACTTGTCGTGTCGAAGGAGCCCTAGCGTTGCCGATAGTGTTCACTCCTGCGGGTTACAATCCATTAACTGTGATCTGGACCCAAGGGCCAAACCCAGAGCTGAAGACGAGTTGGATCTGGGTGCCAAACACGGCCGTGCATCTGAGAAAGAAGGTCCCGTCTGGTGGGAAGCTGCCATGGTTCGCCTTGTAACAGACTCAGAAGGAGAGGAAACCATAGCCTGGATGGCCATCAAGGTGCCACTAAAAGCACCCTGTGCTTGTATAGGAATATACGATGTAATGTTTCCCACAGAAGTGGAAATGGAGGGAACGCATACAACAGGCGACTCGGCCACTTGTGGGCTAATGCATCCTGTCCCAATGGGCTGGACGTCTCGGTTCTCGCAAACCACCAGCGGCAATGAGTGGTCATTTCCGATGGAAACAGGTCGACCTCTGCCTTGCCAAACCGTCGACAAATCAACTGTACTACATCCGGGTGAAGTCTCCATTCCCCCGGGAGCAGCAGATCCCTGGACAGAGCATCCGCCACTTGATTGTCCAATCCCGGAAGATGAACTGCCCTTAATGAGGCCAGCCGGCCCTGAGACCATGTGAGGATCTTGCAAGTTAGCAGTAAAGACGCAAGAGACCTGGTGCCGCCCTGATGATTCAAATGAAAGACCGTCGACGTGTTGTCGGACCGGACAAGCACATGACGGCCCATCAGGTTTGGTAAGAAGTGTTGTAGAGCTAAGTGCACTGCCTTCAACTCCAGGACGTTGATATGTTCTAAGGCCTCCCTGGGTGACCATTGACCACCAATTCCCCTCTGGTTCCATGTTGCCCCCCATCCTGTTAGTGAAGCATCGGTCGTGATCACTTCCCGACGGGAGGACACCACCCCTAGAGGCACACCGGCTTTCAGAAATGTTACCTTTTTCCAGGGTTTCAATGCACGGACACAGGCAGGCGAAACGACAATCATGCGATGGCGATGTCTCGCTGAATCTAGCCCTAAGCTGTTGCTTCACCTCTGAAGAGGCCTGAGGTGAAGCAAGCCCAAAGGGATCACGGATGTGGCGGCGGCTAACATCCCCATTAGTTGCAGAAGGACGCCATAAGGCAGTTTTGTCCCCTGACCGAAACGAGTCAGTAACTGACAAATATTGTCTGTTCGTGCATGAGACAATGTGGCAGACATTGTGATTGAATTGATTGTTATTCCTATGAAGGTTATTGGCTGTTGTGGGACCATATGACTCTTTGTGTCGTTCACAGTAAGGCCCAACCTCTGGATATGCTCTAGCACAATCCTGGTGTTGTGTAACGCATGTCGTCTTGTTGGGGCACAGAGCAGCCAATCGTCTAAATAGGGCAGAATCCTCATGCCCTTGGACCAAAGAGGAGACAGGGCCGCACTCATGGATCTTGTGAAAACACGAGGAGCCAGAGATAGACCGAATGGTAGAACTCTGAACTGATAGGCTTGATTCTGAAAGCTGAATCTTAGGAACTTCCTATGGTGAGGAGCAACGGGAACATGGAAGTAAGCGTCCTTCAAGTCCACACTCACAAACCAGTCTCCTTTCGTCACAGATCGAAGAACGTCGACTGTGCGTAACATTCGGAAAGGAAGAGACTTCAAGAACACGTTTAGGCGTCCCAGGTCTAGAACTGGGCGAAAACCGCCATCTTTTTTTGGAACAAGGAAGTACGTGGAGTAAAACCCGTCCCTCTGACTGAGGGGAAGAACTTTTTCTATGGCTCCTTTCAGTAACAGTGAATGAATTTCTAAGGAAAGGGCCATTGAACTGGTTACATCTTTGACTACTGTCGGAAAGATTCCTGAAAACTTGGGAGGCCGGCGTCGGAATTGCAGAGTGTATCCCCTGCTCAAAGTCGCCAGAACCCAGGGGTCGGACACTGAATTTGCCCAGTAATGGAGATGCTGCACAGTGAAACGAACGACCGCCGGCCCCAAAGCTTCAGGGTTTTTGGCCTCTGCCTTTAGGACCCATGGGGGGGCGCTGACGTGGTCTCCCCTGCTGGTGACGGTAAAAAGGGCGGCGCCCCCGGGCCTCCTCAGCCCCTCTATGTCGCTGTGGAGCCTGAAGCTGAGAAATGTTCTGCTGTCACACTCGGTGCTCTGAGCCCGGATAGCGTGGGTGAGCCGGAGTCAGAGCCATTCTAAAAGGTGGTACTGGTGGAACCAGAGTCAGTTGTCGTGTGGCTTCTGACAACTTCATTCTCTTCTCCAATACCTCAGAAACATTGGGGCCAAAAAGATGTCCTGGCACAATTGGCAGTTCTCTCAGCGTCTTCTTACAGTCTTCAGGCAACCTTGCCTGAGCAAGCCATACCTGACGCCGGGCTGTTAGAAGGGTCGCTGAAAGTGTCCCAAGTTCCCGAGTCACATGACCCATAGTCAACAGAGCCGTCTGTAAGTACTGAAATGTAGAAGCGTCAACGCTTGCTGACTCTAATGTGTTATTGCAGGCAAGAAGCAGCTGGCAGATAGTATTCTCAGCTCAAGTTATATAGACTACCGACTCGTATGCCTTCTTCAATAAAGTGTCAGTACGTCTACATTGTGCACTCGGGCAGCGTACATTGCCTCTTAGAGCCTCATCTGGTGATACCACCAAAGCTGCAACCGGCTGTTCAATTTCAGGCGCCCGTCCTACCCCAATGGAGTCAGCCTCAGCCATTGCGGCAAGAGTGCGGGCTGTCTTTGACCTCCTCTTAGGCACATTGGGACTGGTAAGTGCACTAGAGAATTCTGTCACAAAATCTTTACACAGTGGCATTGTGAACACATTACTATCAGCAGCTTGTCTGAAGAACACATTGGTTTCAATGGGTTGGACATGTGATTTGTCAAGACCCAAACGATCCACTGCCATCTGCAGAACAGACAACACATCGTCTGGAGCAGTTGGGCCTTCGCCCGATGAATTTACAGAACCACCGCTCGAACCACCTGTAGCATATAGGTTAGAAAAAACATCGTTTGGGAGGGTGGGTTGTATGGCAGGTTCCACCGATTCTCCATCAAGAAAATGTGAATTAGATGCGCTCATGGAGAGAGTGTCAAAATCTATAGCATGTGGAGGTTGGAAATCACTCTCATCCACTGGTGTGTTCTCAGTGTGTGGGGCCGACACTGGGGGTTGTAAAGACTGAAGAAGACGTTTCATCTCCATCATTTCTGAAGAGAGAGAAGCTACAGTCTTCGATAATAAGTGTTCTGAAGTGTCTTTTTGTACAGATTTCTTCTTGCTCGGTGGAGCGCCAGCAGCTGCTGATGCGCGGCGCTTTTGAGCGCGTCGCGGCTGTTGTGCGAGGCTAACAGGCGAGTTAATGTCTAACTCAGCAAGGCGAAGCTGTCTCTCTGACATTGGTAGCATACTACAATGCAAACACGGATCAGTCAGGGCCTCCTTCAGATGTTGAGCGCCTAATCATGATGGGCATCGATCGTGTCCGTCGTCGGGAAGAAGCGTATTCGGACACAACTTACAACTTGAAACGGAGATGAGAGAGCTATGATCCATGACTCCGTCAATAAAACGTCCTCGGTTAGCACCGTAGGCACTTAAAACTGTAATAACACCCACTGAGCAGTTCGAATAACGTTCGGTCTTCGGATAGAACCGAAAATTATAACATGAAACGCTCTCACAAATAACGTAAAAGTCAAGTCTGCCTTCGGATAGAACCGCGAGGCATTCAATGACTAACACAATAATGTAACGTAAGTCAAGTCTGCCTTCGGTTAGAACCGCGAAGCATGATAACATAAAAATATATATAGATATAGATATGACAGAAATAACGTATATATATCCAACGCGGTGAACGCAACCTAAGCGCGGTCGAAACCAGCCACCGGATAGTACCGTGAAGCACAGAGTATCGCCGACACAACAACAAATATTCGTATGCACTCACGTAGTGAAGAAAAATAATCCAAGATATCCGTCCTGATGATAGTGTAGAGCGCGCTGTCACAGCTTGGGAGGGCGAATCCTCGCAACTCAGCTAAGCTGCACGGGACAGCGTGAAAAACAAACGACCTATCAAAAGCGAGAAAGCGAAAGAGGCTGGGCACCGAGTCGCTGTGGTTTATATCCTCGCGTCTCGGTCTGCGTCATGACGTGACTTTGTTGTTATATTCTTCTCGATCTATCTAGCTGGCGCAGCGATTATCCACTAGTGCTTTGCACTGCCTCTGGCGGTCAGTAGGAATGAAACAGAACACCCTCTCTGATGGCACAGATATCCCGGGAATAACGTCTCGCTAGAGTGGCCAGTTTCGGGAAGCGCCTTTCATTTGCTTTCATGGAGGGCAAAGTTTGTTGCCCTTCATCAATCGATGCTTGTGGATGTTTGTTTCGCAAATGATACTGCATCATCGTACTTGTAGCTACTACTGCTGTATTTTAATACCGCGCAGCATATTTTAACTAGGTAACTTTAAAAAATAATAATAATTTCCTACCTATCCCCTGCTGCCACTGGAGAGAGAAAAAAATCCCTACCGACACATGACCTCAACTGACAACCAACCAGAACCAAACTTTTTTTCTTTCTTTTATGCCTGATCTCGCTGAGTATGTTGGCCAGATAAACGGCTGACTCTGTAAGATTAGATGAAACTATAGCCGCTGTGTAATGTGGCGCAATAATATTAGCAGGTTTGTTTATTCTTTTTCATCTCGCTGTCTATTTCTGAAGAGCTCTTTCTCTGGGAGCAGCGAAATTGGGAAACATTTGTTTTGTGTGTGAGAGAGCTGGGAATATTCCTTTTTCCAGATGGAAAATGCCACAGAAATGGACACGCTGTGACCAAGATGCATGGAGTACCCATATTTAAAAAAAGACTGAGCAAATTGAACCATTGCACAGAGAAGTGCTTGCAATCACAGCTTATTTGTTGCTGGCATTACACAGAAGTGCACTGATATTTGTAGGTGTCTTACCAGTCTGCTCCGTCTATGGGCCACCCTCGACCACCCAAACCGCAGTAACATCCGTATATCATATAGGAAAAAGCTGATCGTCCCGTGCTGCACTCGATAACCCCAGCTAGTTCCACCAGACTCCTTTTCTCCCTTGGAGACCTCTCTGGCTGCAGGGAAGCCATACTGACTGGAAAGAGCAAAAGGAGGAATTTAGACCGGTATTCATTATAATTTAACCAATTTTCTAGGTCCATTCCCAGCTAACAGGGAACATTCCCATAACTTTCACTAACGTTATGTAAAAGTTATGTAAATGTTAGTAAAAAACCTTCCTGAAATAATATTTTTGGAACGTTCTTATAATGTATATAGAGTTCAAATACATTCTCGTAACTTTGAGAGAAAAACGTTCTTAGAACAAAGTTTTAAGAACGTACTTGTAATGTTATTTGTTTTTGACTGATGTTTTTGACTGACGTTCTTATAAGAACATTTTCACTCAACATTATGAGAACATCACAAGAACGTTCCGTGAACATTGTTTTAAGAACGTTTTCACGCAACATTATGAGAACATCACAAGAACATTCCGTGAACATTGTTATAAGAACGTTTTCACGCAACTTTATGAGAACATCACAAGAACGTTCCGTGAACATTGTTATAAGAACGTTTTCACGCAACTTTATGAGAACATCACAAGAACGTTCCGTGAACATTGTTATAAGAACGTTTTCACGCAACATTATAAGAACATCACAAGGACGTTCCGTGAACATTGTTATAAGAACGTTTTCACGCAACATTATAAGAACATCACAAGGACGTTCCGTGAACATTGTTATAAGAACGTTTTCACGCAACATTATGAGAACATCACAAGAACGTTCCGTGAACATTGTTATAAGAACGTTTTCACGCAACTTTATGAGAACATCACAAGAACGTTCCGTGAACATTGTTATAAGAACGTTTTCACGCAACATTATAAGAACATCACAAGGACGTTCCGTGAACATTGTTATAAGAACGTTTTCACGCAACATTATAAGAACATCACAAGAACGTTCCGTGAACATTATTATAAGAACGTTTTCACGCAACATTATAAGAACATCACAAGAACGTTCCGTGAACATTGTTATAAGAACGTTTTCACGCAACATTATAAGAACATCACAAGGACGTTCCGTGAACATTGTTATAAGAACGTTTTCACGCAACATTATAAGAACATCACAAGTACGTTCCGTGAACATTGTTATAAGAACGTTTTCACTCAACATTATGAGAACATCACAAGAACGTTCCGTGAACATTATTATAAGAACGTTTTCACTCAACATTATGAGAACATCACAAAAACGTTCCGTGAACATTGTTATAAGAACGTTTTCACTCAACATTATGAGAACATCACAAGAACGTTCAGTGAACATTGTTATAAGAACGTTTTCACGCAACATTATGAGAACATCACAAGAACGTTCCGTGAACATTGTTATAAGAACGTTTTCACTCAACATTATGAGAACATCAGTCAACTTTACGAGAATGTAACGTATTTAAACTCTAAACATTATAAGAACGTTCCAGAAACATTATTTCAAAGTTTTTTACTAACATTTACATAACATTAGTTAAAATTATGGGAACGCTCCCTGCTGGGTTTCTATTGTGTTGTTTTCCACATGTCTTGTTAGATTTGACTTGTCTAGTTGTATGTTTGAGTTTGTGTTCTTTTTTCCCTTGTGGTGTGGTTGTGTTTTTGGTTTAGAAAATGTCATTTTTCCTCTTTATGATTCCATTGTTTGGACTGTGTACTTCCCAGAGACTCGTACAAAATGTTGTGTACTACACAGTAAAATGTGAATCTTGAAGTAAAGTCTTTTCTGTTATTTTTGTAATTCAAATATTTAATTTACTTAGAAACGTTATACTCTGGAAAAATGTAAACACTCTGGACAAATGTGTCAACAGGTTTTGGTACTTAAAAATCCTGTCACTTTGAAATGCAGACCTTTATGAATTCATAGAAATAGAAATTGAAATAGCGCAGCACAGCCGTGCGTCTGTAAAATCTATCCAATACAATGACGAGCTCCATCTTTAAAAAACCAATTACGTTACGAGCTCCATTTTTGGCCGTCCAATGAAATGTCAAGGTCCATTTTTCATAGACCAATCACCGCACATAGTCCATTTTTGTCCATCTTTGAGTTTGTTTCTTTAAATCACTGGTGATTTTGTCCATCATCTTTCTAAGTCTTTCATACTGTATTTCATACTGTATATATGCACTGTTTTATACATTTTTGTTATGCAGCAGCAAGTGCCTACGGGCTCATCTAGACCCACAAGCAGTGCAGACCAATCAACTAGTGGTCAATGTAGCTCCTTAATGGTAGGTAGATTTTATAGCTTTATGTGAGAGAGAATTCATAACGGAAATATTTTATATTCTTGTCATATTTCAGCTCCCAACCACTGCTCCAGTAGAACGTCCCACAGCTGACACTACACCCGCAAGTTTGGTGAAAAGGCCCAAGCTCACCCTTTCCTCGGTACATATGATGGCATGTGTTTTAAAATGGTTAACAGTTGTCATATTAATACTTCTCTCTTTAAAGTTTAATAAGTCCAGATTTGGTGGAAAGCATGTGGAGAGTGCAAAGCCAAATTTACATGTTGGACGGAAAGCTCATGTAAGTAATAAATAATTATTATTTCTTTGCTACAAAAAAAAATTCCAATGATACAATTTTTTTATACCTTGTATTTTTAGACTCATTCAACCACTGCTACAAATGCAGCTGCCCGTGTGTGTGAGGCTCCAGTGCTAGCAGGTGGTCCTCCTCAAACTATCTCTCCACCACAGCCTCCAAGTGCAGAATCATTTTTTCTTGCTCCTCCATTACCGCCTCCAAAACAACGGCATCGGCCAGTGGAGGGGCAGAGTTTAGGAGTGAATGTGGTAAAACATTGCACTTGTTACTATGTTTGGTTAGTATTTTTTTGTCTTTATTTGACCTGTCCTTTTCTGTCTACAGAGCGCATTCCAGCCTGAGCACTCTGCTGCAGGCCTAAAACCATGCCCCAGGAGGATCACCAATGGGTCTCCACAGGATTGTTCAGAGTTGGTGCTCGTGGGAATTTGGAGCTCCAGGATCATCTCCAGTTGTGGTATTTCCCTCCACAGCCATCCCTTATTTACCACCAGGCACCAACATCAGCCAGATTTTTTGCCCATCCCTTACTGCTGTGGATGCCGTATAGGCTGTGGAAAGTCAGGCTGCTGTGCGCGGACCAAGCCTGTAAAAGCCCTCTGACTAGTGGAGGTCTTCACAGACGGGTGCGTCAGGTCCTTGACATTGACCGCTTTTACAACCTGGTCACAGAGACTCTGATTTGCTCCAAGTGCCGCCGCAGCTACCTGTCTTGGAATAGGGAAATACTTGAGCAGCTGGACATGGCCCATCGTTCTGAGTTTAGGGTCATTCTTACCCGCCGGTATGTTACATTATTGTGTGATTTTTGTCAGTTGCTTATCCATGTATATTTAATTTATTTCTTATTACAGATATGCCTGTGACATCAGGGTGATACGCCTCCTACGGGAACGTGGTCTGGGGAATGGCCCTGTCCGACTGATTGGCCAATTGAAAGAGAACCACAGTGAAGAGTGGCTGAAAAGGGTTGCGCGGTATACCAGCGAGTGTGCTTCTTTTACCAGCAAAAGTTGCCTGATGCCACCAACATTTGAAGAGCCTCCCCAACCTGTGGCAATTCCCAGCTATAAGTGGCTTTCAGTGGTGTACAGCCAAGACATCCTGTTCAGGCTGGAGGATATCAAGGGTAGTATCACCTCCACTTATGGATCCATCTTAAAACTGGATTCCACCAGAAAGGTACATCTTTAATTATTATTGTATTGAGGTTATGCAAATTCTATTTATATTTAAATCTAAATAGAAATGGAACCTCAAATGAATGAACAACTTAAACAATAACATAAGATGGAATGTCAAATTGAGGGACAATTCAAAGATTAAAACAAGGATAACATTGCAGAGATAACCACTAAATTTTTTTATGACATTACACGCATAAGCTCTATATTAATGCAATAGAACCACTGAAGGTGTTGCTACTATTGGTTTAATATATATGTTTGTTTTAGATCACTAAAAAGCTCTCAGGACCGGCAAAAGGCACTGCACAGTGGCTGACATCCGTTGGTAACGAGATGGGTCAAGTGCTCATCAGTGTCTTGACTGCTGGTGAGGGACCAGGTTTGGATCTTATGGCAGCTGGCTTGGTAGACAGGTATGTTACCTGTAATACATTTTCACTTACATGTAATTTAACTTGTCCTTAGTTTAGAATTTACTATTTACAATTTGCATTTGTAATTTACTGTTGTTTGATGATGAAATTCTTTAATTATTTTTGATAATTATTTCTCGCAGGTATAAAGCTGCAGGTGTAGACCCTCCTGTTGCTCTCTATGTGGACTGTGGCTGCTGCAAGGATGTGGGTGAGACCAAGCTGAAGGCCAGATTTGCTGGATGGCCTAACTTGATTGTTCGCCTCGACATCTGGCACTATATGCGACGCCTGGCTGTGGGATGCACCACTGATGCACACCAGCTCTATCCCACTTTCATGGCTCGCATATCAGCATGTATTTTTGAGTGGGATGCTGCTGATGTCAACAAGTTGAGAGAGGCAAAAAGAGCACAGCTAAAAGAGCAAGGCCTGATGGCTCTGACGGAGAAGCAGCTAGATCGGCACATAAAAAAAGAAGAGTTAGAGCTGCACTGCAGGAGGAGGACTCGTGGAGAAGACCAAACCATCCGGCTGTTGGATCAGCTCATCAGTGAGCTCATCAGTGACAAGGGTAAGGATGCCCTTGGTGTTCCTCTTCTGGACCCCATCAGAATGCAGCACATCTGGCGTGTTCAGAAGAGACATGTTAAGTGCATTCAGGACCCACCTGGTGTGGCGCTGTACACACAGACTGGCACCATCACCAAGGGAGGAGTGCAACTGCAGACACTGCGCTGTGCCAGAGGTTCTACATCTTTGGAGTCATTCCACTGTCACTTAAACCGGTTCATTCCAGGTACGTGCAACTCAATAATGTTTATGTTTAACAGAAATACTTGACCTTATTCCTTTTTGCCGTTGTTTTGTATTTACTTTAGGAAACAGTGCAAACTCGCTCAACTTCCAGATCTACCTACTAGATGGGCTACATCGCTGGAACCACAACAGGGCAGCAGCTGCTCTGGAGGCAGAGACCTCGGGCCTGCGCACATACTCGGGCGAGCTGGTTCACAGCGTGAATAAAGATTATGAGAAGGTTTTTGGCAGGAAGCTGATTCCTTCTTTTACACCACCCGCAAAGTACACAGGTATTCATATTTAATATTGTATGTTTATGCTCATAGTTCTTTCTCTGTTTCTATGTAGTTTTTTTTTTTTTTTTTTTTTTTTATATTGGTTTTGCATTTTCAGGTGAACTGATTGGAGTGCAGTACCTGTTGAGGCAGAACAATGAACCTCTACAGTGTATGGCGCCAGACTCCGAGGAGGCAAATACATTGCTGGAGCAGTTGGAAGAGCCAGTAGAGACTGATGAGGGCTTTGAAGAACTTGAACATATTGAGGTCACTCTTGCCGATTTACTTTTGGACACATCTGATATGATCTCAGTGCTACCTGCTTCTTGTGCTCCTGAGCTTTCTGGTCAGTCCGCTCCTCCTGTCCAGTCCACTCACCTGCTGGGGGTCCCATCTGCACCCGCTCCTCCTGTCCAGTCCACTCACCTGCTGGGGGTCCCATCTGCACCCGCTCCTCCTATCCAGTCCACTCACCTGCTGGGGGTCCCATCTGCACCTGCTCCTCCTGTCCAGTCCACTCACCTGCTGGGGGTCCAACATGCGTCTGCTCCTCCTGTCCAGTCCGCTCACCTGCTGGGGGTCCAACATGTGTCTGCTCCTCCTGTCCAGTCCACTCACCTGCTGGGGGTCCAACATGCGTCTGCTCCTCCTGTCCAGTCCACTCACCTGCTGGGGGTCCAACATGCATCTGCTCCTCCTGTCCAGTCCACTCACCTGCTGGGGGTCCAACATGCGTCTGCTCCTCCTGTCCAGTCCACTCACCTGCTGGGGGTCCAACATGCATCTGCTCCTCCTGTCCAGTCCACTCACCTGCTGGGGGTCCAACATGCGTCTGCTCCTCCTGTCCAGTCCACTCACCTGCTGGGGGTCCAACATGCGTCTGCTCCTCCTGTCCAGTCCACTCACCTGCTGGGGGTCCAACATGCGTCTGCTCCTCCTGTCCAGTCCACTCACCTGCTGGGGGTCCAACATGCGTCTGCTCCTCCTGTCCAGTCCACTCACCTGCTGGGGGTCCAACATGCGTCTGCTCCTCCTGTCCAGTCCACTCACCTGCTGGGGGTCCAACATGCGTCTGCTCCTCCTGTCCAGTCCACTCACCTGCTGGGGGTCCCATCTGCACCCGCTCCTCCTGTCCAGTCCACTCACCTGCTGGGGGTCCCGTCTGCACCTGCTCCTCCTGTCCAGTCCACTCACCTGCTGGGGGTCCAACATGCGTCTGCTCCTCCTGTCCAGTCCGCTCACCTGCTGGGGGTCCAACATGTGTCTGCTCCTCCTGTCCAGTCCACTCACCTGCTGGGGGTCCCGTCTGGGTTACTTGGACAATCTACATCTTCAGAGCAAGTTGTAAGAGAAGTACCAGTATGCTTTATATTTATTGATGTTTGACCTTCTTGAAATACTTCAAATCTAATGTAATACTTCCTCCTAGGCCGTGGATGAACAGAGTTTGGCAGGAATGGATCGTGTTGATGAGCTTGCGGAATACTTGGTGGAGCTAAGAAATGAAAAAGGCCTCACTCTTACCAATCAGCAGGCCAGCACCATTGTGGGTCTTTGGCAGAACTTGGAGCAACACGATAAGGACCGGATTTCTTACGCTGCTCGACATCAGGAGAGACTGCTCACTGGTCGGTTTAGGTCTCCGAAAAAGAAGGCTGTATTTGCAGGAGTTGAAAGCACAAAAAGGTGTGTACTTGGTTCTACTGGTTCAGCTGCTCAGTGGCCAAACTGCAGCCGTCTTGTAGAAACAATATTTATCAGATTGTGCAACATTCATAATAGCCCCAAGAAAATTGGACACCAAACCCTTTCAAGATGGTCACTAATTCTAAATGATTATAAAAAGATTCGACAGCTCATTTTAATCAACGGCATTATTATGAAAGATACAACTCTGCAACTTGTTACTGTAAATCAGACCACGTTGATACAGTGGCATAACAAAAGATTCAAGGCACAAGAAGTTGCAATTCTGATGCAAGGGTTGGTACTGCCTGATGAACGCCCTGTTGCCAGTGAACCACTACTCCCAGTAAACACTAGGCCCACTCAAGTCACACCACACATGCATGAACACACTTACAACATGCCACCTGACACGGCTGGGTTGGCAAAAACCAAGCTAGTTGTCAAAGATAGAGCTGAGCTGAGAACCATACAGCCAAAACAACATACAGCTCAGCCAGGAGTTTTTTACATGCCACTAATAGTGCCACCAACCACTACAGCAAGTAGCATTCTGCTTCTGCCGCCACCCCAGACCACTGCACCCAGTAGAGTTTGCACACCACATTCTGAGAGCACAACTGGCCCTTGTCAAATGCAAGACACTTCACAAAAAGAAAAGCGTAAATACACTAGAACAGTCACATCCAACAGATGCACTAAATGTGGAGAGCCACGCACCACACTGGCCATAGCCAGTTCAAAGGCAGAATTTACTGCCCAAACAGGGAGACCCTAACCAAAGAGCAGTGGCTTAGAATGATGAGAAAATAGTACATCATTGTATTTTATGTTGTGAAGATTTTGTTTTTATTATAGTAAAATATTTAGTTGTTTTGCAAAACTAATACCGAAATAATTGCACTATTTTTTTTATTATTTTTTTTTATTATTTTTTTTATTCAATTTGATTGTGATTCATTGTGCTGCCCACAACATATACACAAACTGTTGTATTTGTTCTAGGTTAATGGGTTGTATATAGTTCAGTTCTGTTTGTTTGTTTTCTTTTTACTTGTAAATAGTGATTTATTTTAAATACTATACCAAACGTGATTTGTTTGTACATATTTTGTTGAATGTTGTATATTTGTATGTATATTATAAAGTGTACATTATATGTTTTATATTTCGACGTGAAAAGAATAAAAAATATTTTTAAAATATTTTATTGATCTGTTTTATGTTTATTGTTTTGTTAATGGCTGATAGTGACAGTGATGTGATATAGCAGGCTTAGGTGGAGTGTTCGAAGTCAAATTACATAAAAGAAGAGATACATGCAGAATGCCCATACTGTTTATTTATTTTTAAAATCAAGGTTACAGTAATAGGTGGTAGTTTACTATTAATCATTATTAGATACTCCTGCAATATATCAGTACACTAAATGTTCTTCCATTCTACCATTTGATAATACTGGGTCATCAATGCAGAGTGTTTATAAAGTTAGATCATTGGGAAGTCCCTAAAAATGTGGTTCAGTACCTCCTTTTGATCAAAAGAAGAAAAAATTTAAATGCAATGTGTTAATAATTAAATAAATGGTTAATTGCCTGCAAGCTGAACTGCATCCCTTATATTGCACTAAATAAATCTTGAAATGAATAAAAAAGACATTAGACCCAGCAAGAAAACTCATGTTCTTGCTGGGGATCGAACCCGGATCTCTGTGATTTTTCTCCTCCCCTCGCGCCCCCCTTTCATTTAGCAGACGCTTTTATCCAATTGCTTTACAACACTTTTAACATTATTATGCTGTATCCTTTTAAAATATATTGCCATATTCTCACATTTAATGCTATTTGTTAGCCTATGATACCATAACCAAAATATTTTACATTGATAGTAATTTATTATAAACAAACTAAGTGGTACAAGTTTAAATTCATATAGACTATAGCCTACTTTATTGTCTAGAGTTTCCCAAGGAAAGAATAGGGCCATTTTCACCAATGCAATGTCAGGTTCCACCGATTAAGTGTTAGATTCCAGTTGTGTGGGATTTCTTAAATCTAAATGATCATTGTTTCGCTCTTAGCCATAAGATTTTTATGGTCTGAATTTTTACTTAGTTTTGTCCTCTAATTGTCCGCTCAATGCGTGACACTTGAGAGCACTGAATTACACTGACATATGACTGACATGACAGTCTCACGCACGCACACAGAAGGTTTCTCGTCAGCGCGACCCACGGATTCAGCTCATGTGCAATGGTGAATGTTAAAGACAAAAAACGCAGATGGCCAAATTAAAACGGTAAAAAAAATAAAAAACCAGAGGAACTGTCAAGACCATCTCGCTCTGTGTTTGTGTCCCGCAGCAGCAGCGAGCGTGTCTTCCGCGCAGCTGGAATAAGAGCGATAGAAGAGAGGAGGACGGGGCTCAAATCTTGCACTGTGGATGCTGTGCTTTTTCTCCACGAATGAGACTGTTCTAACTTTTCGTTTGATTGGACTTTATTTTCGTTTAACTGTTGGAAACTACTGATGTTTTTCGTTTGATTGGACTTTATTTTCGTTTAACTGTTGGAAACTACTGGAAAAAAAGAATGGCCATGTTCTGTGTTGCATTTTTGAGGTAAGTGAACCTGCAAGTTTGTTTTTAATTTATATTTTGTTTAGATTGTAGGCTATTGCTTATTTCGTTTGTGAGCGCTGTTGCGAGCAGCCTGAGCCTGCCTCAAGTGTTGTTTTACTCACTGTTGTTTAATAAATAAACATTTATTAAACTAACTGTCTGTGTGATATGCTTGAACTGTTTTATATATGGATTTTATTGTAGCCAAGTATTAGCGTTGATTTGAGAGGCTAAATTGATCAAACATGTTTTACTCGCTGGCTCGGCTGCTTGGTCGGCATTTAAATAAAATGCTCCAAACATTTGTCTAAATTAAAATACATAAATGAAAAGAAACATAACTAACAAAACTGACCTATTTTAATGGCTGCAAATAGCAAATGGCTGTGTAATGAAAAAAAGAAAAGAAAAAAAAACTCAGGCTCTTGATTTTGTATTTTACATTAACAACACTTAAAAAAAAAAGTTGAATAAGAATTATATCAAAAGTAATACATTCTGTAAAAGTTTGGCCAGTGGAGGCCTCTTAACCCAGGGTAAAATGGCATTTTTGAATAATTTTATATTTTGATCCATAACAAGTAAATAAGAAAATGCGTTTGCTTATGAGCTGCGCTACTATGGGGTAAGAATTCATTCACAATTCTGCGCACGCAAGATCACATTTTGAGCGCGCAAAATGACATTTCGCACGCGCGTGAACTGGGTTTTGCAGAGAAATGTTCGTCTCGCAGATAAGAAAATATTTCGAGCGAACGAAAATCAATTTGGCATTTAAAATAAGTATTTGGATGTGCGCAGACGTTCTCTTTCGCATGTGCAAAGTTTCACTTTCTTGCTCCTCTCATACCAGCCATAAGCGCTCTCGAAGCGCAGACGGCTCGCGTGCTCAACACAACCCAGCGTTACAATATGCCATAATTCCAGCCAATCAGAGATGAGGCTGCTAAATTCGGATTGGCTGGATTGAAAACCAATCACAAGACTCCCTGCATCACCGACTGTGGACGAGGAAAAATACATGGTGGAAGATGTTTATGTTTAATTTGTTTAATGGCTTGAACCAGGCACGGCGTTATGGGTGGGCCTGACGGGCCTAGGCCCACCCACTTTTCAACAGGCCCACCCAAAACTTTTCTTCAATTTTTTTTGTCAAGAATTATAAAAAATCGCCAATTAAGCTCATAATTTGTGCTAAAATAGTCTAGTTTAACAAAACAATTTTAAGCTGGTTATTTCTTGATGTTTCTTCGCAAGTTCAGCAGACGGTGTTCGGGTTTTCTTCCGATCAGAGGATGTGAGCGGAGAGCGCATTTCTGAATATTCCGCTCTGTTCGCTCATTCTGCAGGCTCGCGCGCTCAACCCAGAATGGCCTGCTGGTTCGAACTTCGAAGATATGTGGAATAAGGCCTACTTAAATAGGGCAGGCTATAGCCTAGTATGGAAGCTTGTTTCCGCCATAGAATAAAACATTTTAAAAGATTGGCTAATTGCGACTTTATTTCACACAATTGCGACTTTAGTTCACGAAATTCTGATTTTATATCTCGCAATTCTGAGAGAAAAAAGTCAGAATTGCGAGATATAAAATCAGAATTTCGTGAACTAAAGTCGCAATTGCGTGAAATAAAGCCGCAATTGCATGTTATAAAGTCAGAATTGCGTGAAATAAAGTCAGAATTGCGTGAAATAAAGTCGCAATTGCTTCTCTTTTTTACCCATAGTTTACTTTATATCTCACAATTCTGACTTTGTAACACGCACTTTATATCTTGCAATTCTGCCTTTATATCTCCCAATTACGTAGGCCTATTATAAAGTCAGAATTGCGAGATAAACATGCAATTATGTGAAAAAGCCAGAATTTCAAGCTATATTTCTCGCACTTTTAGCCTATATCACGCAATTTTGACTTAATAACATAGGCTACAATTGCGACTTTATATCACGCAATTCTGACTTTATAGCTAACCTGCAAAAAACATTTCAGAAGCCAAAAAATAATCAGGCTAAAAAATAACAACTGAGTAGCCTAACAACTAAGTAAAAGACACTTATATTTATGCGCTAACAGACGCGCATAAATATGAGTGTCTTTTACTTAGTTGTTACTCAGTTGTTATTTTTTAGCCTGATTATTTTTTGGCTTCTGAAATGTTTTTTGCTGTTGTTGTTTTTCTGCAATGCAGATCACTTTGTTGATATTGTGGTATAGGTTACATTTTAATACATCTTCTCTGTATAATAAGTAAGTCTGTTGTTAATGAAATCGAAAATAAATAAATGGACAGATGACGTTGTTAATGAACAAGTTCTGTTCCCGAGTATAGGCTATTGATTGAAACTGTCGGACAGTGTTGTTGATCTGTAATGTAGCATGTTGAAAACTTAAAACAATTAAGAATTGTGAAATATTCGGCCTCATGTTATAGGAGCAGAACTAAACTATGTTTTGGGGAAATATTACATTCCTGACCTCTTTTACAGTCTAAATATAGGCTATTATAGTTTAGATTATTTTTTATAATATCCCATGAGTCCTAATAAATGCAATTTCAACTATTTCTGAAGTGCTTATTTTATAAAGAGCATCGTTTTTTCTTTTATCGGGAAACGCAGCCCAGGTAAATGCGTAATGGAGATTCCAAAGCGCTCTTCTTTGGTCAGAACCAAGGAGAGCGATCGCGGATAGTTCCGTCCATATGCACCGAAACTTTTTAACAATGCAACAAAATATTTAAAGAGCATCAAGCTATTAAAATCTATATTATGTATAGCCGGCCCTGCGTACAGATAATATAGCAGTATATTAGTCAGTAACTTTTATTAGGTTAAACAGTGATTGGATAACGTTTTAACGTTTTTAATTTAAGGCCCACCCACAATTGGTCTGGCCCATCCAAACCTGAAATCCTGGCGCCGTGCCTGGCTTGAACACTTCAAAGTTCAAGTAAACAAAAACAATAACAGCATAGATGTTCTGGAAAAAGAACTATCTTACTAAAAAAATATACTGTATTTTCTTATATATTATTTTAGGATGGATAGTGTGCACATTGTGTGAAATAAAGTCGCAATTAGCCTATCTTTTAAAATGTTTTATTCTATGGCGGAAACAAGCTTCCATACTAGGCTATAGCCTGCCCTATTTAAGTAGGCCTTATTCTACATATCTTCGAAGTTCGAACCAGCAGGCCATTCTGGGTTGAGCGCGCGAGCCTGCAGAATGAGCGAACAGAGCGGAATATTCAGAAATGCGCTCTCCGCTCACATCCTCTGATCGGAAGAAACCCCGAACACCGTCTGCTGAACTTGCGAAGAAACATCAAGAAATAACCAGCTTAAAATTGTTTTGTTAAACTAAACATTTAGACTATTTTAGCACAAATTATGAGCTTAATTGGCGATTTTTTATAATTCTTGACAAAAAAAATTGAAGAAAAGTTTTGGGTGGGCCTGTTGAAAAGTGGGTGGGCCTAGGCCCGTCAGGCCCACCCATAACGCCGTGCCTGGTTCAAGCCATTAAACAAATTAAACATAAACATCTTCCACCATGTATTTTTCCTCGTCCACAGTCGGTGATGCAGGGAGTCTTGTGATTGGTTTTCAATCCAGCCAATCCGAGCACGCGAGCCGTCTGCGCTTCGAGAGCGCTTATGGCTGTATGAGAGGAGCAAGAAAGTGAAACTTTGCACATGCGAAAGAGAACGTCTGCGCACATCCAAATACTTATTTTAAATGCAAAATTGATTTTCGTTCGCTCGAAATATTTTCTTATCTGCGAGACGAACATTTCTCTGCAAAACCCAGTTCACGCGCGTGCGAAATGCCCTTTTACGCGCTCAAAATGTGATCTTGCACGCGCAGAATTGTGACCGAAATCTAATCCCATACGCTTCCTCTCTCGAGAAACCACGCTTGTGCATTTTTTTTTCTCTGATTCGATCATAAACTAGCGCATTACGTACCGTTTCACTAGCCTGCTTTCATCATTACGACACGGCATTGATTATGCGTTCCGGGACTGATCCCGGCAATGTTACTAGGTCCCCAACCCGGCATCAAGCGGCATCACCCCCGGGTGGTGTTTGCGTTCACACAGAAGGTGTTCTGGCAATTTCCCGGGATCTACGCGCTGTGTGAAACACACACACTACAGGTGTCCAGTGCCACCCTAATCTCACTTCTTTAAAAGCGAAATGACTAAATGTATATTATATAAGAAGAAAGCAGCGTGAGAAGGAATGGTTAAATGAGATGTAAGCAGCCTCACCTGTAAAGAGCAGGAACGTGTGATACAGCGTAGTCATTGTGCCCATGGTAGGTAATAGCCTATCGTCCTCTGTTCTTCAGTTTCGGATAAGAGACTTTCTCCATGATGGGCTCAGTATTTTATAGGCTCGAGTTATCTCAGAAAACCCCTCCTACTCTCTCTCTCTCTCTCTCTCTCTCTCTCTCTCTCTCTCTCTCTCTCTCTCTCTCTCTCTCTCTCTCTCTCTCTCTCTCTCTCTCTCTCTCTCTCTCTCTCTCTCTCTCTCTCTCTCTCACACACACACACACACACACACACACACACACACACACACACACACGCAAGCAGACCTTAAAGGAATTTTTCAGCCGCTCCGTATCCAGCTTTTCCCACGCTTGAAGTACCCAGGCAACCCAGGTACCCATATTTCCTCCAGCAGTGTACTCCTTGTCCACATCCCCTGCCTTCCCGTCTGCTTTCGCAGCCAACACCACAGTTAAGTGGCTCTTTTCATGGCCTGTGGTTTTCAACGGAACACTGCGCGCACCTCTCGCATCCACCGTTGTAGAGCCCATACGGGAAAAAAATATATTTTAAAATATATTTCAAAATATACAAAAAATGGCCAAAAAATATATTTGCTAAAATATATTTCAGAATATATTTACATAAATCGTCCCCTTGGAATTATAAGGTTCTATCTGCGTTCTGAGCAGTTTTGAGATATTGAGCTTCAAAGTTTTTGCATTACATATAGGAAAATTTATATGGGGAACAAGTTTCTTTCAAACATGAAAATAACAGGGACCCTAAATGTATTCTAAATATACAATATCAAAATCCTCTCAAATTTGTAAATGTTTTTTTTTGGAATGGGTCAAACGCAGATAGAACCTTCTAATTCTAAAAAAAACACTTTTCGCTTAGAATTATAAGGTTCTATCTGCCAAAACATTATTTGAACATTAAATATAAAATTAATGTTGTAACAATGTCTCAACATGTGTTAGAAAGTAAAATTTTATCCTTTCTATGACATTTATTTCATATTTTTTAGCACTTCCATGTATTTAGGACATTTCAAATTAAGCAAGGTAGGTCTAAATATTTTGTCCAGTGCAGAATCTTAATTTTCGTTACCAATTTGGTGGGTAATTAAACACATTATTGCAGAAATTGTTACTTTAATCTTTCTTTTGTTTAGACAGAAAGCAGCTACTGTAATACATCTGAGCAGGACTTTATTCCAGCTAAAGTGGGCCAGGTGAAGTGGCTTTCTCTCTAGACATCAGTATGGCTGAAATAACATGCTAACGTTTATTGTTGTAATTAAGACCCCATCAATGAAATTGTTAACTATTGGACCTTTAAGGCTTAAAATTGTAAAAATTAAGACATTTCAAGACTTTAAAAACTACAAGAAAATCGACATGCTTCAGCAAATTAATTCATAAAGTTTAATAATCATTGAAAAATTATTCACTGACTATTATGATCACAAAAAATGTCAGACTCATTTTTTAATCACACACACACACACTCTCTCTCACTCACACACACACAGTCACACACACACACACACACCAACACACTTTCACACACACACACACACACACACACACACACACACACACACACACACACACACACACACACACACACACACACACACACACACACACACACACACACACACACACACACACACACTTTCACACACTCGCACACACAGTCACACACACACTTTCACACACTCGCGCACACACACACATTTTCACACACTCGCGCACACACACTTGCATGTTAAATGTTTTTTTTTAAATATTCAATTTACCCACTGCATATTTGTATAATTCAGATAATAATAACTATAATAATAATAGTTATTAATAATAACCTCATTGATAATTAATAATAATAACCAATACACTATAAAGAAAATGGCCAAATTGAAGCCACTTCATAACACTACACAATTTAGTGAATATTTAATTTACTGTAAATGTATAGCATTATGCCTTTATGGGGTTTCTTTGTCTTCAAGGAAAAAGCCTGTGACATGACATATAAAGTTGATTCTGATTGGTCCTCTTCTGTGCATTCGAAGTGCTGATTGGCTCACGCAGATAGAACCTTATAGAGCCAAGTTAGAGTTCGATTTTGTAGATAGAACCTTTTTGTTTTTTCAATAAAAAGTCCCACAATGGACACAATTTAAAAAAACACATCACATAATGTAAATAAGTTGTCACAGAATAAGAATATGTGAATAACTCAATTTTGACAAAAATGTCAGATAGAACCTTATAATTCCAAGGGGACGAAATATATTTCCTACAAATACATTTTTTTAATATACCTTGTATTTTTTAAAAACATATATTTTGCCCTGCATATATTTCAGTCCAAGAAAATACATTCACAATGTAACATTTGAATAAAATCTTTATTTGCTGTCCAAAATGTGAACATATCACACATCTAAATAAATTAGCTTTTTTTTTTTTCAAGCAGTCTCAGTTCCCCCAGCTTGGAATTCACTGCAATACCCAAAGCTCCTCTGGATACATTGGGAAATCTCTTCTTGACTGCCACTGTAAGAGACAAAAATCACAGATATATATTTAGTTCATGCACCCAAAAATGAAAATTCTGTCAATAACTACTCACACTCATTACTTCTAACCCTGTTGAGACTCTCGTTCATCTTCTAAACACAACTGAAGATATTTTAATAACATTTGAGAGATTTCTGTCCCTCCATTGCTGCGTATTTTGCCACTGCCTATGTTAATGACGGCCGGGTGTCCACTGGCACTGGCGCGCTTCACGCGGAGCAGAGCGAGCACTTTCAATTCATTTATATGGAAGTTAAAGAAGCTCAACTTAAGCTCAACTTCCATATGAATGAATTGAAAGTGCTCGCTCTGCTCCGCGTGAAGCGCGCCAGTGCCAGTGGACACCCGGCCGTCATTAACATAGGCAGTGGCTCACTTCACTTTTGGATTTTTGTTTCAGAAAACTTTTTTTCTGTTTTCTTGGTTTTTATTTATATTGTATAAATGTAACACTTGAATTTTTTTAATTCCATTTTTTGCCACACAGATGCATTAAATAAAACTACTGACATCCGCTCAATTCATATGGATTAGTTTTACGATTTCTTTAGGAACTTTTTGAAGCGTCATAGTGGTAGTTGCGCAGCTGTCAAAGGAGGGACAGAAATATCTCAGATTTTATATCAAAAAGATATTAATTTCTGTTTCGAAGATGAACGAAAGTCTTACAGAAATGATTACAATTTTTGGGCGAACTAACCCTTTAACTGACATTTTCTAGTAAATTTTCCTTTCACCAACTCTGCGTCCGAAATCAAATACTTCTCTACTATATAGTATATGAAAAACAATACGCCAACAGAGAAGTATGTCCGAATTCATAGTATTTTTAAAATAGTAGGCAAAAAGTATCCTCATGACCTACTACTTATGCAGAGATTCTGAAGTGTGCATACGATGGACACTTTACTATCCCATGAGGCTACGGGAGGGGATTTATGACTGGCAGTGAAGCTACGTAAATTACACTGGTAAGTCACGTGACAGCAACAACATGGTTGATTTAGTAATGTCCGAAATTCATTCATATAGAACATACTTTTTTAATGGTTGCGATGTAAATTCAAATACAAATGTATCTACTCAAACAGTATGTGATTTTGGACGCACTGCAAGTCTTGATTTACCAAATATGGCTCCCATGGTTTCCTTGTCAAGGGCACTTCTTCTCTCTGTACTACCGTCAGTTTTACTCTTTCCCCCTACAAAAGACAATACATGATACATGAACATTTGAATAGGATACAGAGGGCATGCACAATTGTCTTCTGACTAGTTTTAGATCTCCAAATATTTTTGTTCACCTCAACAGTGGAAGTAAAGAAAAATAACTACAGGTATGCTGAATTTGAAAGATATTTTTATGGGCAAGTTAGATGTAGATGCCTTTTTTAAACTTCTCAGATTAATATCTAAGAATTTGACTTGGCCTTTGAAACGGTCTACCTTTCAAATTGCTCTGGATCAGAACCTCTAGTGGGAAGGCGGCCATTAAAAGAACACGGACCATTGAAGTGGCTGTTTGGGCCTGCAGAGCAGAAGTCCATCGATGCTGTAGGATTGTTATGCCCGTGCCATGTGCTAACTCCACCTGTGGTTGTGATCACATAAACAAGTTTTAAAAGATTTAATTTGAAAATAATGTACATTGTAAATCTCTTTTTAAGTTTTTATTCAGCCATTTCACCCATTGCAGAAATGCTTAACAAATCTTTATGTACACACCTAAATCCTCAGCAAAAAGTACTTACATAATTAGCATCACTGGAACACTAAAAAAATAAAATTGAAATAAAACCAAAATGAAAGTCAACAATGTTATTACAGACAGACTGTTGCTGGTAAACTATAAAGAAAAGAAGGAAGTGCTTAACTACAAACCTTTACACACTTTATTAAGAATTAACAAAGCAATTACTCGTAACTGCACCATGTATTTTGGCAAGGCAAAAACAAAGTACTTACTTTACTAGCAGACAGAGAAGCATTGGATGTAGAACATATTTTGCTGTTATGCTGAGGAAAATAAGTCACACAAACATGAGAAAACACAAAGGTGAGTAAATGATGAGATATATCAATTTTAGGTGAACTATTGTTTATCTACCACAGTCATGTTCAAATAACGATGCTATGATTAATGTTCCTGACTTGACAAGTATATTTGAAATGTAAAAAATAAGATAAAAACAATAGTTAAAATGCATAACTTACATCAAGGACATCTGCATTTGATTGCACAGGCTAAAATGAATATGGTAAATGGATATGTTAGCAATAGTACTGGACAATTGTTTACAATATACGTTTATCTAATGATCTATGTAACTGGCACTTCTAGCAGGATAATTATACCACAAATTGCCGAGATTTAATATACAGTATAGTAGTTTGCATGTAGCCGTGGTATGAAGTACAACTTGTTCTGTTGTAATTTCTTTATAATTATTTTAATTTCATGGTTTATTATAAATGTTTAAAAAATCGATTAGAAATGTCATTATTTCAATAGTTATGCTTAGTATGTGACATAATAGCATGTGGCACAGACATTACATAAAAAGTAGCTAATACTTACTTTAGGAGCATGTGAGAGGGGAACATGAGATGGAGTCTTTGAAATCTGTAAAAGAGAAATTCATGTATTAGAAACAAGTCAACACTGTAAATCAGAAAAACATTTACATAGCAGACTGTTTCTTGTTCAGATTCAGTGTACAAGTACAATCAGGACCGTCCCAAGCGTAGCGTGAGGTGGGGTGGTGTCGGGCAGTGCAAGTTAGTATTAGCACCCCTCTCAATCCCCCACCCCGTTCGTTCGTGATCACGGCCCTGAGTACAATGTACAAGTACATATGTTTTAAAAAAAAATATATATATATATCATATGTTAATAGATATGAAAATGTGTAAAATGTACATCATGAACATCTGCAACAGATTCCACAAGCTATTGTAAACTGCACCAAAAACAACAACAACAATAATGATAATGACAAACAAATTAATTAATTAGATTTAAATCTTACGTCAGGGACATCTGCAATTGATTTCATGGGCTGAAATAAGAAGGCAGAAATATTACTAATGAGCAACTCTAAAGGTCTTAAAAAGTTTTAAAAGGCAAGAAAATGTGGAGCATTGTAAAATAAATTAAGGCATAACTGTGCTTTACATTATGTAAACAATTCTTCTAACCTCTTGGAGTAAGTGCTTCGTAGCCAGAAGGAGAGGTGGGATTTCTGTGAACGTAAAATTAAATGTGAATATATTTTGAAAAATACTGTAGAAAGACCAAACAGTAAGCACACACACACACACACACACACACACACACACACACACACACACACACACACACACACACACACACACACACACATATATAGTGTACTGGTCAGAAATTTGGAAACATTACTATTTTTAATGTTACTTTTTCTAATGATATCTATTTTTTTTGTCAGGATTCATTGATTAAAAAGAACAAAGTTAAAAAGAACAGCATTTATTTAAAATAGAAATATTTTCTAACAAAATTTAAAACTTTTTATCAATTTAATTTATCCTTAAATTGATAAAAAGTGTAACTGTTAAATTGATACAAAGTGATAGTAAAGATTTATATTGTTAGAAACGTTTTCTATTTTGAATAAATGCTGTTCTTTTCAACTTTATATCCATCAATGAATCCTGAAAAAGTATCACAGATTATAAGAAATATTATGCAGCTCAACAGGTTTTCAACATTGATAATAATCATAAATGTTTGTTGAGCATCAAATCATATAAGAATGATTTCTGAAGGATCATGTGACACTGAAGACTTTATGGATCATTAAGGATTAATGATGCTGAAAATTCAGCTTTGTTTACAGGAATAAATTATGTTTTAAGTATATTTAAATAGAAAACCATTATTTCAAATTGTAATAATATTTCACAATATTACTGTTTTTTTCTGTATTTTGATCAAAATGCCGGATTGATAATATATTACACACACACACACACATATATATATATATATTTATACAGTACAGTACTTAACGTAGACTAACCATGTTCCGTACAGCAAAGATGTTCCGTACAGATGACCTTTTCCCGCCGATTGCTGAATAAATACTTCCAGGTTATAAATAAACTATATATGTGTGTGTACCTCATTTATCCCTCTTTCATCCCTGACCAAGAAAGAGAATCACCCGCCGTTTGTTCCAGAGAGATTTCAGTAAGTTTGCTAGGTGCGCCCACTGCGCCTGCTAATGGAGGGTAGGCAAGCTGCAGCCCAGATATTAGCTTTAGGTGGGGAGACAATTACAGCGGTAAAAATGTATATTTCTAATGGATTAATGTTTCTCACAGTAATATAATCCTCATGAATTGTTTATTAAGCTATCACAAATCATGAAATATGTTACCTTTGGTTGAATAACTGCTTTTAAATGGGAATTTTTAAACGTAAATTCCGGACAATGGCCACTTGGCGCAACTCTCGCACTGAGACAGGCAGCAGAGACGCAGCACGTCTGTCAACACAGACTGCGGGCAATTATTATTATTATATTTATAATATTTTAACATTTAAAATAGTCATTCTTTAATAAATCAACAATTATATATATATATATATATATATATACGTATATATATATATATACGTATATATATATATATAGATATATGTGGATTTATTAAAGTGACTATTTTAAATGTTAAAATATAAATATAACGTTAATATTTTAACATTTCAAATGGTCATTCTTTAATAAATCAACAATATTTAATATAAGGTTATAACTTACATGTTACTGTTAACTGTTGTATTACTATAACGTTAACTGAATTGATTGTGATGTTATTTCATAGCCAACTTTCCATAAAATCGAATGTTTATGATACTGTTAAAACAATGATAGGATCTTCACACGTTAATGTTATTTAATAAAATGTCATACATCAAATGATTGTTTAGAAATTATTTTTATTCACAGTTTTAACAAACAGTTTTATTTCAAAGGAAAATAAGAAAAGAAAATCAGAATGTCAGGCAGAAAAAAGCAGTATACTTTAGTAGTGCTCGAAAAGGCAGTTCAGGAAGTGATAGCAGGAGCTAGTTTGAGGCAGACCTCTAAAAAGTATGCCATCCCATACACCACCCTGCAGGACTACAAAAAAAAAAATACAGTCTGAACCCTCATCCTAATTCGGCTCTGACAACTGCAGAAGAAGATGCTCTCATCTCATTTATTTTCTGGATGGCAGACCACGGCTTCCCAGTCACAAGATCTGTGGTGAAAGTGCTGGCTATTGGCATTATTAAAGAGAGTGGCAGAGGGGACAGTACCACTGTCAATCTGGAGAAGGGGCCAAGTGACGTCTGGTGGTCCAGATTTGAGGCCCGCCATCCAGAACTCACCTCCCGCACAGCCGACTCCCTTGACAGGGCAAGAGTCCATGGAGCTACTCCAGAGGCCATTGAAGGGTTCTTCAAATTATACGAGGCCTTATATGTTCGCCACAGTTTAGAGGACAAACCCCATCTTGTCTTCAACTGTGACGAAACTGGCTTTGGGGACAAGCCAAGGTCCAGGGAGAAGGTGTTGTGCCAGACTGGGAGGAAGCATGTGTACCAGCAGCAGCAGACCACCAGGGAGCACATCACAGTGCACTGCTGCGTGAGTGCAGCCGGGGACAGCATCCCTCCCTTCATCATCTACCCCGGCTGCCTCCCAAGCAACGCATACAGGCTGGATGGGCCCCCCAACGCTCTCTATGGCATCCAAGAAAAGGGGTACATGGACTCTGAGCTGTTTCTCAAATGGCTCAGGCATTTTGTGCAGTATGCTCCGGAGGAAAGGCCAATCATTCTTATTATGGATCAACACGAGACGCATGTGTCAAGAGACGTAATACTGTACTGTAGGGAAAATAAGATTGAGATCCTCTGCCTCCCTGCTAGGGTTGGGTACCGAAACTCGGTGCCAATAGGGAACCGGTGCCGACGTAAACGGTAGTAACCAGACCGAATAAGAACGAAAATTTCGGTGCCTGATTTCGGTGCCTAACTTCATTAGGCACACACGCACACACACAAGGTCTCTCGCTCTCTCTCTCTCCGCCGTGCGTGTGCTACACAGTTTGGAGCACAGTTTCTTCTGTCTCGCATGCGCGCTCTTTCTCGCAAGGTTTGGCTGCATTTCACGTGTAAAATTACGTGTCAGAACGCCCTCTGGGTGTGCAGATAGTCTGAATCCCATATAGAATCAAGCCAATTCATTGGCTGATGGCGCGGGCGCCGCATCGACGCACTTACGTCGTCATACTATGTTGGCGCGCGCGCGCCATCTGCTCCTCAGATTTCTTTGCCGAAAAAGGAAGCTGGTCGGCAGCGCGAGGAGCTTGGCAGCGTCTCGTTCCCTATTGAGAGATATGTTAGACCAGTAACCAGAGATGTTCTCTTTCATAGGTTCACTCAACGCTGCGTAGCTAAGTAGGCTGCTGTATCACGTGCCGTTTGAACTGACGCGCTACAGCGATCTGTCACATTTCAAAGAGCCAAAACGTTATTTATTGTGTGAATCTCGTGAAAATATTGACAGAATCTGACAGCTGTGGATTTGTTCCATATCAAAAGTAACCTTCTCTGTCTTGTCAGTGTCCTCTTTGTCCGCGATTTTTCTGTGTGAAAAGGGTCATTTGCGTGAGTCTCACGGTCAATGCGTGAGAGTTGGCAGCTCTGCCTGCTAGTAATCTCTATTAATCTCCAGTATTATTACATTGTTTGATACAATATTGTTTCATTTGATATTATGTAAATATGAATTTTTATTTTATATTGGTTTTATTATTACCATATGTTACTTGTATTTATATTGTTTAAAGATTTAAGTTAATATTGTGTCCAGTTTGGCCCTGTAAATTAAAGGGTATTATTTTTTGATAAAGTGTGTGCGGTTTCATTTTCTTAAGTACCGATTTAAGAACCGTTTAAGCACCGGAACCGTTTAAAAAATACCGAGTAGGTACTGGAATCGGATAAAACCCAAACGATACCCAACCCTACTCCCTGCCCACACCACACACATTCTACAGCCCCTAGACATTGCGGTGTTTAACCCCCTTAAGGCTGGTTTTTCCACCATGGCGTCCCGGATGGGTCTAGTGCGAGGGGATCTGGTGGTGGGGAAAAAGCAGTTTTCTTCCCTGCTAAAAGCAGTCTACCCCACTGCTGTCACTGCACTAAACATAAAGGCTGGGTTCCGGAAGGCAGGCATCTTCCCTCTGTCCAGGGGGGCTGTGGACACAACCCAGGTAATTTTAACATTAATACAATGATAATTTATCCTCTAAGGTACTTGCATTTTTTTGTGGTGTGCTAATGAGTATTAAATATGCTGTATTGCCTTAGGTGGTGAGAGTGCTCCCATCTGTTGATGCCAGGCCATCCAGCACTTCCGTCACTACCTCAGCCACGCCATCCATCACTCCATCAGCCACGCCACCCATCACTCTCGTCACTCCATCCATCGCTCCCGTCACTCCCTCAGACACACCTGCCACTCTCACACACACATACGATCCCACTACTGACACACATACATCAAACACTCCCACCACCACTCCAACACCTTGCCCCACCTGCAAAAGGGGGGTTGAAAAAAATTACCTGGTAGCAGCGGGGGTGATTCCAGAAAGTCTCGCAAATGTCCTGATGACCCCAGCCTTGGACAGGAGGGACAAGGTGAGGCGTCGCCTTCCGCTGCCAGCCCGCGTCATCACGAGTGACGAGTATGTTCGTCTGCTGGAGCAGAAAGAAGCTGAGGAGAAAGAGAAGGAAGAAAAGAAGAGAAAGCGCAAAGAAGATATGGCAAAGAAGAGGGAGGAAAAGGCCAAAGCGCAGGAGGCCAAAAGGCAGAAAAAACAAACACCACCTCCCATTGAGGAAGATGGGGAACACTGCGCTGTATGCAGAAGGGTGGTCCACCTGGGTCAGGAGATGGGGCCATTGATGAATGGGTGCAGTGTGACCTTTGTCGTCTCTGGTTCCACATTGAGTGCGCTGAGGTGGAGGAAGTGACAGATGCTGAGTGGCTTTGCCATAAATGTTGTTTGTCCACATAACCTAACACACACACACATAATGTAAATAGTTTTAAGTAGTGCACACACACACACACACACACACACACAATTAACACATCCTACTGCTGATTTACTGACAATTTCTAATTTTACAATCAGTTTTAGTGTTTAATTTAAATGGTGCACACACACACACACACACACACACACACACACACACGTTACAACACTCACACACACACACAATATCCTTATCATTTTATCAGTTCACGGTTGCCCATTAATTGGTTACTTTCAGTTATTAAACGTTTTAAACAAATGCAAATTGTTTACCCTCCTTCTTGTTCTTCAGAAATATATGATCAAGTTGTTTTATAACGTTTCACATGGTTCAGGCTTAATTCACGTGCCATAAATCATGACTAACCATCGCGTGGTGATCTAGCTTATTAGGCAGTAGGCAAATTAACTTAAAGGCACACTGTGGAACTTTTCAACCTTTATAATATATTACCAAAACCCATTGAGATGGTACATCGACTTACAATAGGTTGAATGACACGTCTGCCGTAGCCTGAAGGTGTCTGTATCGCTTTTCCTAGCACTATGTAACTTCGGGTTTCGGGTAGGAACCCGAGCACAAAAAGAACTACAAAATTCAACCGCTTTACGGCATACGTCACTTCCCCCACCACCCACAACTTCCTCAGATTCTGACGTGAGTGCTCAACTCGCGTTTGATACTGTCTATGGTTTGATTGCCGTCTGTATGTTTTCGTCATGGCCGAACCAACAGCTACAATGAAGAAGGCAAAGGTTTTGTCAGAGGACACTAAAAAGAAAAGAAAAAGGCATAGTGACAAATGAAAAGCCAGGACGAGGATCACCATTGGTCCAGCGTTCGCTCGCTGGCGTGAGCTACAGGAGGAGGAGGAGGGGTGCCCGACCGATGCTGACGCTTGCCTGCACACAAATGCCGTTTCCAAGGTGACCCAGATAAATCCTATAAGTAGTGTAGTATTTTCTGGTATTCCGGCCACAGCCGATGGTGTTATGAGGAGGAGGGGTGTAATAAAATGCCCACAGCCCATTGTTCATTTCTACACACAAACACAGCCCGCCACAGTGCAGGGCTGGCACAAATAAAGTCGACTCATGTCAAATGTACATTAAATGTAGTGAACGTGCCCACGACTCAGTGCCCACAAACACTACACACAACATGTCCCACGGTTTCTGTAAAACGAAACCAACACACATAAGTTACAGTCAGCTCAGGCCGACGGTGTTTTTAGTGCAGTAAATGTGCCCGGCCCGCCATCCCGCGCCCACATTCACTCACAGACATGTTAGCACTAAGCCCCACGGGGCTCGCCCCGCTCGCTCTCTCTCAGCAGACTGCTATAAGGGAATCGAGCGCGGCCAGGCTGCCCGCCTCAAACACTGCAAGCACACACAAACACAATCTAAAGACACGGGAGGCTGACCCACTGTCTATGGGCTGACCGGTTGACTGTTTGTTGACTTTTGCGACACTGCTGCGGAGCTTGTGGCCTCTAGGGACGCTAGACGTGAAAGTTACAGGTCGAGCGCCACTAGTGGCCAAAAGTTCCGCGGTGTGCCTTTAAGTTTTAACAAAAAGAAAAATGTACTCACCTTTCTTATAGATTTCAATAATATCCTCTTCTTTTAAAATAAATAAACAGCTCACAAATGATCATTTTAACGTCAAATTTTGCAGTTGAAATCTGAAATGCGCTCTGTACGGAACACCGTTGGCCGCCTGTACGGAACACCGTTAGCGTCTGTGAACATCCAAACCCAGGCGGAGGAGGGACTTAACCCCACTTTTCTCAAATACTATTGGTCCAAAAGACATCAATCAAAGAATAGATCCTCCAATAGGAATTTCCCCTGAGAATGAGCACTCACACAAGCTTGTATGTCTCTCAGCAACAGAGGAGTGGCCATTGGCGTGCGGTGAAAGGTGAAAAGTGTACGGAACATGGTTAGTCTACGTTACTTTCAAGTATTTCATTTTTCAGCCTCTCATTTTCTTTATTTAGACTCATGTTCTCTTCTCTCAGCTGATTTATCACACGCTGTAACAGTTAGATGTTCAATTTTTTTTTCATTCCACACCTTTAGATCATTTGGTAGTAGGTCTGTGAGCTGTCCATTAAAAATACATAATTGACTGTAAACAAGTACATTTATATGTATTTATAATTATGTTATATATATATACACATACAGTTCTAGCAAACACTCACCTTTTTCTTAGCTGCTGGTTCCTCTCTCACCTGTGCGGCCTCTAGGAGTTTCATTAGCCGCGTTTCCACTGCCGGGCCAGGGCCGGGCCGTGCTAGTGCGTGCCAGGGCCAGTCGCGTTTCCACTGTCACTTCCGGGGCTTGATCGGGGCTTACTCGGGGCCAACGGCCAGGATTTCTGGCCCGTCGAATACCTTGGGCCAAAGCGGGCCAGCTCGGGCTAGAGGAGTGGTTACGAACAGAGGCGGGGATTACCTGAGTCGAGAGACAGCGCCGATGGATTCTGTCAGCATTAAAGACTTTTAAAATAATTTAACTCACTTTCATGTTTTAATGCCTTCTGTTTGTGATCCGATGTGGATTCTGATCACCGTATAAGGTAGACATATTTATACGCGATGCAAAAGACTATGCGCGCTAACCGCGTTTACTATGGTATACCATAGTAAACGCTTGAATACGCATAGTAAAAAAACATGGTGAACGCTTGAAGAAGTCAGACCAATCATAAAGGCTATCACAATCATGTTTTTATTCTGTTTTATTCAGTAGCCTACATAGTAGTCTCTTTATACCGGACAATCTACTTTTTTTCGGGAGCTTCCTGTTTCTCTGACTGAAAATATATCTGTAGCTACTGGGAGTCGAGACTGTGCTAACGCTCCCCAGGTCGTATTTTTGGTGGCATATAACATTATTTGTAGAAATTATCATTCTTTCTAAATGTGATATATGTCCTGTAACTACCAAATAAACAGAAACAGCCTCGACTGAATAATGTAAGTGTGTCCTCTTTCTTTTGTGAAATAGACCTAACGGTAATTATTATTTCTGTGTGACTAATGTGGAATTTTGACATACATTAATTCATTATGATCAATGTATCACTTTTTTATTGTAAACCTGTGGTAAAACATCGATGCTTGGGTTTTAAAATTTCAAGTAAACAACAAAAATGCCAGCGAACGGCCGCTTTTATCATGTTTGTTTTGCGATGCACGCTGTTTCCAGTGATTTCTTTCTGATTAGTTTTCTGATAAAACTTCCATTTGTTGGTGAAATGATGGGTTAGTGTGACGTTGTTCCAGAGAGGCGTGTTGCGGGCGTGTTTTAGTGACGCGCTGTGGAGCTTCTGGCCCGACAGTGGAAACGCAGGCCCGGTGCTACTGGCCCGAGTCTATTAGCCCGGAACGGCCCGTTTAAAGCCCTGGCCTAGCACTGGCCCGACAGTGGAAACGCGGCTATTGTGGGTCTAGTCTTTCTCTTGAGAATGACTGGCTTGGGTAGCTGTTCTTCAAGCTCCTTGAGCTGTATTTGCAACGTTCTCTCCCTTTCTGAGGAGATAGAATAATGCTGAGATAAAGGCTAACGTTAATGATTGTAGCACGTCACACGGTCCTGATGATGTTAATTACATAAAAAAAACAAATTGAATAATTTACTGACGTCTTGTTAAGCGTATCCAGAATAATAAAGCATGATATAAGAGTATAGGATAATAAAAATAGGAAACTTTACCTGCTATCTTGACGATGGAGGCCTCATAAACCGCCCACCCACCTTTCGGCTCTTTGACGCCTTGGCGCCACTCCACCAAGTAAACTTCCCTTTCTTCCATACCCGCTGAGTATTCATCCTCATCAAATCCTCTTATTTGTTCAGTAGGCAGAATAGAGAATTTTCCATCCTCCACCCACTTAATTAACGCAAACATAATCGGCTCGTTTCTTACCGTCTCCAATTTTCGGGTGCAGCGGTGACACGGTCATATTATTCGCGCCTCAGGCTGGCAACGGTTTTTTTTAATGACGTCATAAAGCTGCTTTTTTAAATTATCTAAATTGTTGAATTTTTTTGTATTTGCACTTACATAAAAATGTTTTAGGATTCTTTTAAATGTTGTTTTTTACCTTTAAAATCTAATTATGCAGTTTTATTATAACATCACTAAGGCATTGCGCTGCGTATGCATTGCGCACGCGCAGACAGTAAGCGCATTGACGGACGGATTCCAGACGATCCATTTTTTTACTTCCCTGGAAAACTATTTGGTAAGCATAGATGTCACAATAAATAACATTCTAACTTTATTACAAATGTTTAACGTTAACCCTTTGGATTGTATGATTAATCCTCAATGTTGTTCTTTATTTTGTCATCTTAATTTCATCAGTAGGTCACATATGATTTGCTGTGACGTACACAGACACAATGAGCGAGCCTCGACAAAGGATTTCGTATAAACGTTATCTTACTGATGCTGAAGAGGAAATTCCTCCAAGAACCATACGAAGATGGGCACAAAAAAAAAGGTGTGTTGAAAACAGTATCTCCCACTGCTAGGTCGATTAACTGCAACCAAACCAAATGCCCTTAAATTTCCCCAATCAGCCGTTCTGGCGGGTGTACTTTTGTTTCTGCCTATGGTGCGAACGGCTCCCAAATTAATCACTCGAAGTTGGCTCTTTTGATCAGGGGATTTAGGCCCTGTCCTAAATGTACCCTAAGCACTCGTGGTCTTCCTACGAGTTCGCACTTTCGTGACTTATAGCGCGAGAATGTCCGATTTCTCTGCATATTCTTGATTCAGTATAATATAGGTGTATGGTGTGAAATGTATTAATCACTTTTTTAAATTTATTTACTGTATACATATTTTTATTTTTCAGAATGAAGGCAGCAGAAGACCTTGAGAATGTTATCAATGAATGTCATAAGGTATGGTTCTGGTAATTTGCACAGTTTACATTTGATACATCCCTTTAATTAATTAAAGGTATGGTTCACCCAAAAATGCAAATGTACTGTTGTTCCAAACGTGTAGTTTCTTTGTTCTGTTGAACACAAAATAAGCTATTTTGAAGAATGTCAGTAACCAAACAGTTTCTGTTCTCTGTTGACTTACACAGCATTTTTGTTTTATACTATGGAAGTCAATGGGGTCCATCTACTGTTTGGTTACCTGCATTCTTCAAAATAGCTTCTTTTGTGTTCAACAGGAAAGAAAATCTTACAGGTTTAGAACAACTTGAGGGTGAGTAAAGGATTACAGAACTTTCACTATCCTTTTTAATTAATTGCTCCTTTATAGCAAGTAACAAATACTATCTTATTTGTCTGTTTTCAAGGTTTGTGTCAAAATACACAAAACAATACACTCCCTTGATTGTGAATAATTCTAAAAAGATGTGATGCTGAGCAGTAAAAAAGAAAGTTTTTACTAAGAAAAAAAAATTGCCACTTTTTATTTATTGCAGAAAGGATAATGGAGAGAAGACAGGAAATTACAGGGCAGAAGAGTATAAATGTGGATTGGGAAAGGACCGATCTGAAACTTAAACTTAAACTCCAGGCTACATCTCTTCGAAGAGTATTAATGTGATGTTAACAGGACCCATAATTCTCTCTTCTTTTTTTTTAGCCGTTCCCAGACACCATCCCAGAAGACATCCAGCTAACTACTCCTGAAGAAGAGTGCACTTCCAGTCCTGTTCAGATAGAGGATCCAGTGGATTCAGGTCAAACTAAAGAGCAAACCCAACTACTTCTTTTGGCACTTAAGCTTAAACACAATTTGACCAATGACTGTCTTGAGGATGTCATGAAAATTCTAAATGTTGTTGGTGGTAATGATTCGGTATGCAGGACAAAATATTCATTTTACAAAGCTTTCGATTATACCAAAGACATTATGAAAATCTGTTATGTGTGTGACCAGTGCAATAAAATAATGTCAGCTGAACTGGACCATGTTCATTGTGTTCAATGCAACATTACTTATGACAAAGCCAGCAGGTTCACCAATAATTTTTTCATATACCTCTCCTTGGAAGATCAAATAAAACATCTTTTGAAAATTCCAGGAATTACAGACGAATTGGTACAAAGGCAAACAGAAACATCAACATCTGTCAGTGATATTTGTGATGGTTTTTTGTATCAGAAAGCTTTAAGTGGTTCAGATACGCCCCTTCAAACCCTTACCTTGACATTTAGCTGTGATGGTGTGCCAGTTTTTAAAAAGTCCCCTTGTAGTATTTGGCCCCTTTTATGCACCATTAATGAGTTGCCGTTGAAAATGAGACCGGATAATGTACTCTTTTGTGGACTGTGGTTTGGGGATGAGAAGCCTAATATGAGAACATTCTTAAATCCTTTTGTAGAGGAATGTGTAAAACTAGAGGACAACGGTTTCACATGGGAATAGGACAAAGGTGTTTCTATCACTACAAAAGTAATCCCTCTAGTTCTGATGAGTGACTCAGTTGCCAGACCTCTAATACAGAATGTCAAACAGTTTAATGGTGAATATGGCTGGTCCTATTGCCTTCACAAAGGAAAATGGGTTGAAAAGGGCAGAGGATCTACTCGTGCATATCCTTTTCAGAAAGACCTCCAGCTTCGCAATCAGGAACAGACATGAATTTGTAGAAGCTGCGTTAGAGTCAGGACAGCCTGTTATGGGTGTCAAAGGACCAAGTGCATTGTGTCGGCTTCCCAGTTTTGATGTAATTGAAGGGTCTGTGCCAGACTACATGCATTCAGTACTTCTGGGTGTTGCACGAACTGTAACAGGGCTGTGGTTAAACAGTGAAAACCATGAAAAACACTGGTATATAGGTAGGTCTACAAAAGTGATAGACGAGTTGCTTTTAAAGATTAAACCACCATGTAATGTACCTCGTGTGCCAAGATCAGTCACATTGAGGAAATTCTGGAAAGCCCACGAGTGGTACATGTGGCTCTTTTATTATAGCTTACCTGTACTAAAAGGTGTCTTGCCAGAACCACTACTGAATCACTGGTCAAAACTAGTTAAGGGTGTATCACTTCTGTTGGGTGAAAATATAATCAGAGACCAGATTACGGAGTCTGAGGCACTTCTAACAGATTTTGTGAAAGACATGGAGGTATACTATGGGGAAGCCAATATGTCTTATAATGTCCATCTTTGCCTCCATTTACCAAGAAGTGTAGTTAACTGGGGGCCTTTGTGGGCTCACTCTGCCTTTGTATTTGAGTCTTATAATGCTAAACTACTCGACATGATCAAAAGCACTCAAGGGGTTGCACTGCAGATTGTCAAAACTTTTTGGTTACAAAAGGCTTTACCTTTTTATGGTCAGACTATCCTAAAAGATGCCTCAAATGAATGCAAGGAGATCTTTGAAACTCTGACAAGACCAAAACGGTTGAAACATGTAACTCGCACACATGATGTCACTGCACTCGGTCGTCCTAAAGTGCGATTACTTAGGAGAGATGACTATATGGCACTGAGTCGTTATGGGGTACAAAAAGGCAGGGTAAAGTACTTTCAACGAATCATTACAAATGACGAGGTGGTTCACTCAGAAGATTACAGCCGTGTATCTAAACGCAATTCATTCACTGTTGTGTTGAATGACGAAGATCAAAACTTTTTTAGAATTGAAAGATTCTTGATTTGTCAAAGTGAAAATGAGGAGAGGTGTTATGCCATTGGCAGATTCTATGAACAAGCAAAGCATAGTCTCTGTGCCTCAAATCCAAGTTACTTTGAACCAGTGTCAAAAAATCTTGGACATCTTACAGCTATTCCTGCTTCAGCTATCAAATGCAAATGTCTGATCATTCACACTGAAAAACTCAAAGTTGATTACATTTTTAGAAATATGAATCAGTCTGAATTCCTTAAATGAGACGTCAAATGAAGCTAAGAAGAGTGGCCTAAGTTGTTTTATTCAATTTGATCTTTAGTGTCAGTGTACAATGTTTTTTATAATGTAATAAGTGTATATTTATCTTTTAAAATTTGACGATGAATTAATGGCAAAAAGCTATGTGTACATTACTAAAGCAATGCAAAATATTATGCTATGTGGTATATTTTGCAAAATGATTTAAAAACAATTTATGTAAATAATTGTAGCTTTTTCAGTTTATTTTGTAATGCTTATGTTGATATAACACAGACATCTTACCGCTATTCCTGCTTAAGCTATCAAGCAAATGTCTGATCATTCACACTGAAAAGCTCAAAAGTTGATTACATTTTTATAAATATTAAAAATGATTTAAAAACAATTTATGTAAATAATTGTAGCTTTTTCAGTTTATTTTGTAATGCTTATGTTGATATAACACAGACATCTTACCGCTATTCCTGCTTAAGCTATCAAGCAAATGTCTGATCATTCACACTGAAAAGCTCAAAAGTTGATTACATTTTTATAAATATTAAAAATGATTTAAAAACAATTTATGTAAATAATTGTAACTTTTTCAGTTTATTTTGTTATGCTTATGTTTAAATAACACTTACATGTCATTATCATTAAAAAACACGTAATTAATTGAATATTTAATGGCAAGAAGTCAAATGTACATTTCAAAGCAGTGTTTTATATTGTGCATTGTTTTTGCTCTGTTTATAGGCTACTGATGATTTTAATACTGTCACGGCTTGGCAGATGAAACACTTATTCAGACGATAAGATTTAATGTAACAGCGTGTTAACAGAAACATCACGTTCACAAAAACAATAACCGACCCGGGAGAGAACTGAACGGGAGAATATATACACAGGGTACTATATACACAGGTAAACGAGAGAATATATATACAGGTAAACGAGGGAACTAACTAGACACAGGTGGATGAAGGTTAACTAATCAGGGATAGAACAAGAACAGGTGCAGACAAGACAGAGCATAGTGACATGCCCGGATATAATGGATACTTTTGCTATCCATCCACATTCTACTGTAAGGTTGGAAATGTATTTTCTTGACCCTGAAATACATTTTGAAATATATTTTGGTAAATGAAGGATGAAAATAAATATATTTTAGATTTCAAAAAAATTTTTTTTTTAATTTCACAGTTACAACATATATTTAAAATATATTTTGGCCAGAAAAAATATATTTTTTTTACCGTATGTCTCTTTTACACGCCTGGTGTGGCGACAGGTTTGGGTAAATAAAGGCCGGTGTTCCGGAAAATTCTGTTCCCCTGTTTCCCCTTCAGCGCGCATGCGCAACAGCAAGACGAAAATCATGATCTCACGTCATTATTCCGCGCAAGCTCCTAGCCATATTGTGCAATTGTGCATCGCGGTGTTTTTACTTATTCTCCATCACAGTAATGTACATTTTACTCTGTTTGTTAGATAATCTGCAATTGCATACAGGTTTTAAAGCATAGAATGTATATTTTCAGATGTTTATGGCTCAATCGGATGTAGATAACGTTACACTTGCTAATTCTAGTTATACGTTCTTTTTATTATTATTTTTATTACTGCGTGTGTGTCGGTTTGCTGTAGACATAAATAAACTATATTGCACTGCACAAATAAGTAATCTGTGTTGTTATTCTCATTTACGTTATTTTATGATATTCGTCTACTTGAAGGCCCAGAAAAAGTGGTTCTGTATAGTACATTTTCAGTATTTATAACACACTGTAGTGATGCTGGTGATGTATTTAAGTGGCATCTTCATGTGTAAACACTGTCATCCATCGATCAGTCTCTTACACTGAACACACAGGGGGAACCGTTTTACCTGCTGGCCCAGAAAAAGTGGTTCCCCCCCTGCAATATTACATTTTTAAGGAATTCATAACACACTGTAGTGATGCTGGTGATGTATTTAAGTGGCATCTTCATGTGTAAACACTGTCATCCATCGATCAGTCTCTTACACTGAACACACAGGGGGAACCGTTTTACCTGCTGGCCCAGAAAAAGTGGTTCCCCCCCTGCAATATTACATTTTTAAGGAATTCATAACACACTGTAGTGATGCTGGTGATGTATTTAAGTGGCATCTTCATGTGTAAACACTGTCATGCATCGATCAGTCTCTTACACTGAGTGGATCCCACCATATTATATTCCCGCCAGATTTCTTTTTACCCATCCCCCACCTATGCACATTTGACTTTATAACACAAACGCGCACTTTTATTGATTCTCATTATTGCTTATCACAAATAACAAACATATGATTTATAATCTCTCGTGGTATGCACAGTGCACGGTACACGCATGCGCTACTGGTTATCGGCTTATAGCATAATAATAAAACAAGGATTTTATTTTAGTTCTTGCGTTTGAATGAGGAAGCATTTATGAGGTAAGTTTTGCTGTGTGATTTTTTTTTTGGTGCTGTATTTAGTATATTAAATACTATGATGCATTTTTTGTCATGATTAATAACATTACTGCCATTATTTTATAGTAAATCATAGTGATTGTTTCCTACTACTTATTATAGTGATAATTATAGTGATTGTTTCCTTTACTTATTATTCCGATTGTGTAGCTCATTTAAATAGTTCTACATTACAAGAAGTCTAAACACATGCTTTGTAAGTGGCATTTATATGAATTAGATTTTTTATTTTTTTTATTAATCTAAATTAAGTGTAAAACTCTTTTTTTTTCAGACAATGTATCATATCGTAATCTTTGAAACAACAAATGAAGTCGAGGTTGTCCCCCAAAATTGGGTAAGGGACAATATTTGTATGTGGCCTCCATACAAATATGAAGATAGAGTTAAAGCCATAAAATCAATGGTAAAGCCAGGACCATCTTGGACTCCCTTCAAAATCCGGATTATTTTTACTAGAGGTACATATATCCATAGCTTCCATGGGTCAGATTTACTAACAGGTTGCACCAGCATTACCCTCTTTTGGTCTCAGGATTTATTAAAGACACTAAAAAGGCGTGAACAGTTATTTTTGCAGCTGACATTGTTGCATAAGCGTTTGTAAGAGTTCCCTTTCAGACTCATGCAGAATCATTCAGATTAATTTAAATGAATCATGCAAGGCGATTTACTAAGGTTGATGCTAGTCAATTTATTGGTATTTGCACCATTATTTACCTCCCCCAAAAAGGAGATTGAGCCTATTTAGTAAATTTGGCCCTAAGATTCTTTTCTCATTTATTAATTTATTCTCTATTTAATGTATTTTTTAGTTTGCTTCACAGAAACTTTGTTGTTTATCTATTCAGAAACATATGAAGAAGCTCGCCAAAAACTACCAGAGGCAGAAATAAACACAGACCTTACAGATGTGGACTCGCCCCCCGTGAGAAGAAAAAGACACATGTAAATACAGGACATACAGAGCAGAGTATGGCTGCTGAATGAGGAGAATAAATTGAATAATCTGTTTTTTTTTTGTTTTTTCATCAGTAAAAGGGCACGTTTTTTCGATGATAGTGAAACTGAGGATGAGGCAAACTTTCCACTTCCAGCAGCGCCAGAAGTGCAAATCAACCCCATCAGGAAATGTAAGATTGGCCAATTTGTGCAACAGTTATAGTTCTATTAATTTGTTTAATTAACACTAGGGCTGTCAGTTAAACGCGTTATTAACGGCGTTAATTTTTTTTATCGCGAGTTTAGCAGTCTTTTTGGCCTAGCAAACCTTGTAGTTTTTTTCACATGCTTTTGCAACAGGACGCGGCATGCGTTTTGTTGCTTCGTCGACCAAAGCGCAAGCGGATCTAGCTAGACCGGAAACAAAACAACAGTAACGCCACACACACTTGTTTAGGCTTGCGAGCCGGCCAAATAGTAGATTAACGTTAAGTTTTGAGTGGATGACGAGCGCGAGACGCCGAAATGGATGCCAATAAGATTCTGAATGTAAAGTTTACTTTTAAAAAGTTGCCAAATGGTCCCATTGATGAGACCAAAGTGATCTGTGTGTTTTGTCGTTGTGAACTGAGCTATCATCATCGCAGCACGTCCAGTCTGAAACACCACTTGATGATGGCCAAGCACACACACACACACACACACACACACACACACAAAGCTGATGCGAATTCTCCGCACCCTCATCAATATCAGGACCTCGTCAGTATTTCTTTCACCCTTTTATTGATGGACAGTGTTACTTTGAGAGATTATTTGCTCCAAGTGAGAATGTTAGTGTGAAATTGAACACAGTATATGCCAATGTTGTTTTCAATAAAAAATATTTGCACAAAGCAAGCCGATCCACTTTTTCAGGTTGATAAGAGCATTAAAATGAGAAAAAATAATGGGACAAAAAGAAATCAAGAGACATTTAGAATAGATAAAAATGTGCGATTAATCGCGAGTTAACTATGACATTATTCGCGATTAAATATTTTAAGCGTTTGACAGAACTAACACATTTGTTTTTTTGTGGATTAATTTAAGGAATACTATCATCAGTTCTGGAAATACACTTTACACAGTGTTTTCAAATACACAGTATTTGAAAACACAGGGCATACGAGTTACAGAGTAGATATGCTTGCCACTGCAGACAAATAAAACATCAATTTGATATCAGTTAGACCTAAACTTGCCTCAAAGCTCCTCAACACTGACCTCTCCAATTTCTCCCAATTTTTTCCTGTTCAGGTACCAGCAGAGGAGGGAATTACTCCCAACCACTAGCCAGAGAGGAGGCAGACACTATGAATTGTGAGTATTTGAAAACACAGGGCATACGAGTTACAGAGTAGATATGCTTGCCACCGCACATAGATATATACACTAGATGTCGCCTTGGCTAAGGCAGTTCATTGGAACGAATGCGTCAATAGAGCCGCCATCATGGAACAGGGGAGCCCCTCTTTAATGCATAAACGTCAATGTAGGCAAAGGTCTAACGGAAATAAAATCACCATAAATTGCCATGAATGCGATTGTCTAGTTTTTTGGTTCGTTCCAATGGTCAGACATGTATTTATCATGGAGTCCAGAGAAAATTATTATTATTATTATTATTTTTTTTTTTTTAAACATTCTTCCTAGTTCAGATTTCGTTCGTGTGAACATCCATACGCAGCACAAAAGTCAGAAAATCCATGAATTCGAAGTACAGGCGGAGATAGCAGCGTTACCTAGCTACTTCCTATGACAAGACCCCTGTTCCAAGATGGCGGCGGTTTTGACGCATGCTTAGAACCCCAAGGCGACATCTAATGTATATATCTATGGCCACCGCAAACAAATATAACATCAATTTGATATCAGTTAGACCTAAACTTGCCTCAAAGCTCCTCAACACTGACCTCTCCAATTTTTCCCAATTTTTTTTCTGTTCAGCTACCAGCAGAGGAGGGAATTACTCCCAACCACTAGCCAGAGAGGAGGCAGACACTATGAATTGTGAGTATTTGAAAACACAGGACATGTAATAGTCCAGTCATTTTATGAAAAAAGTAGGACAAATTGCAACAGAAGCAAACCTAACTGATTTTGTATCCTCAATATGTCCTAGGTAAGGAGAAAAAAAAAAGGGGTGGTGGTGCTCGCTTTCGGGTTAAGCTTTCCGCGACTGCGCAACTGGGTTATAGGTTGCTGGGTTGAAATTGTATATGGTGTGTGTATTGTGTAAATATAATGCATTTAATACAAGATCTGGCAACTGGTCAACATTAGACAAACATATTGATCCTATTATTCATAAAGGAGTTTGGACCATGCAAATTACGGGAGTTTCCCGGGAGAAATAACAAATCGGGAGGGGTCCTGGAGATAGGGCAAAAAAAAGGGAGAAAAACGGGAGTGTTGACAGGTGTGACATATTGAGGATATGAAATCAGTTGAGTTTGCTTCAGTTGCAATTTGTCCTAGGTTGACCTCCAATTTGGCTTAAAATGACTGGACTATAATGTTTTTTAGCTTAAAATATGTTTATATCTTTGTGTTTTGTGTTAATATCCAATGTTAGCCAAATTCAGGGGTGACACTATATTTTTGGCCTGTTTTGATGCCATCAGGGCGCCAAAAACAAATCCGCAGTAACCAAAGGAGGACATCAACACCTGTGAAACGGACATCAGTAACCCGTAAATTTACAATATAACTTTTTCTTCCCATTTAACCCATACCCATATTTTACCCATATAACATGTGCTAAAAGCTACTGCTAAACTTTGGCCTTTCCCACTAATTATCCTTTACAGCAAGGAATCGCACCCCACAATTTAGGCAAGGAGAGGCAGAAGTCTTTAGTTGTAAGTATATACTGTGTCAGTTCACTAGCACGGCATTCAAATCTTACAGGTTTACCCATGTATCCAAAATACTGTTACACAATAAACTATTTAAGTTCTAAAACTGACTGTGTTTAACTCCTTAACCATTAGTTACCTTTTAAACCAAATTATGTACAAACAAATCTGCAGAGCCATAGAGTAAAAATAAGATTTTTACTTCCTTCTACTGTCATTTAACATGTTCAAACTAAGATCTTGTTGTGTTCCCCTTTTTAGCACCATCCCACACTGGTTTCAGTGAAGGTAGGTACTGACTTTTTTTTTTTACACAGTGATATGCATTTTTTACTTTAATAGCTTTTTCTTTTTTCTAGCTTGGATACGCAAAATTCTTGCAAACCAAGAAATGATTAAAGAACAGATGGGCACATTGGTTAAATTGGTCTACGACCTCAAAAAATTATCAACTACAGAAGACAGCCCAACATTAAACACAGACTGTTTTCCACTGTCCAGTTTCCAACAACTTCAAGTCATTTGAGGGGCAGCTGCAGCAGGAAGTAGGTACAGTACAGTAGGTAGTCAACCACATGTTTAAACCATATCCGTACTCAGTAGCGGTTTAAGGCACGGGCGAACCGGGCACAGGTGTTGATGTCCTCCTTTGGTTACTGCGGATTTTTTCATATCACATGGGGGGCGGCACGAGCAGTTAAAAAAAATCCTCTGCGCCGCGAAGGTTTTCTATTTTCTATCATTTCAATTCAATTATTGGCAATGGCGCCCCTGCTTGCTGAGAAGGTGCCGTGCACAGAAGCTATGTCAAGGGGGTCTGATTGGAGGTAGCTCACCAAGGGGCCGTTCACATATCGCGTCTTTTGCGCGCTCGAGGTCGTTATTTCAAATGTAGGTGCACGGGAAGCGCGCTCATTATTGAAGCGACGCGCTCATTTTTTCCAGGAGCAGCGAGATGAACATTTTTAATCTTTTCAGTATGGGGGTGCACCCAAACACGTGGGTGTTTTTCTCTTCTCCGTAAATAAATCTTGTAGCAGAGCTACAGCAAGCGTTTTTCTGTGGTGGAAATCCATTAGCTACTAAAACTTCTTTGTCGTTGTGGAGAGCGCAGAGCATGGTTGTATAGCAACGACAGAAAATCGGACCGAATTTTACTATTAATAATAAAAAATAAGCTACTGTGCATTATAAATGTCAGGAATTTATCTTTATTGACCCATTCTTTTTATAAAGATGATTTAAAGGCTGAAATATGTGAGGTCTATATAAATATGTGTAAATATGTGACCCCCTCGAAGGGGGTCTCGCCCAGGGTGTAATTCAATGTAGAACCGCCACTGTCCGTACTGGCTGGGCTGGTTCGACATGGAATGGTTAAGCAACAAGAAAGGTTTGGCCTGGTGAAGAAACTGCAATTGTATGCTTTCACTCACACTAACTGATTTGCTGAAATTAAAATGTGGATGGTGATCGTTAGCACTAACCAATGAGATTGCTGGTTGCGAACAAGTTCCTCTTACTGCTGAAAGAACTGAAATGAATGAAAATTAGCCCATGATTTACTCACCCTCAAGTCACCCTAGGTGTATATGACATTCTTCTTTAATACAATCTGAGTTATATTAAAAAATGTCCTGGCTCTTCCAAGCTTTATAATGGCAGTGAATGGCTGTATATTTTCCAAGTCCATTTTTTGAAGGCCCGTCTGCCGGAAGCCATTTATTCGATAAAGTTTTAAATATGGATATTTTTCTTACACAAACGCATCGCTTTGCTTCAAAAGGCCTTTATAAACCCCCAGAGCTGTATGGAGCACTTCAAAACAGAAACGGCTATTCACTCGTGTATTAAAACTTGGAAGAGCCAGGACTTTTTTGGAGGGTATACTATCCCTTTAAAGGCTAAATAATTCCAAATGAACTTTTTTTTGACCGGTAAAAGCCCACACCGTTTTTGTACATTCTATTCAAAGGATGGTTTTTGGATGCTTGTTCCTTTATTTGTGCATACATTTATTTTTACAGATAAACACGTTAGCCTTGAGGGGAGGCACAACAGTCAAAGAAAGCGTATGGCGGATTCTCAGCTTCCTTCTTTCAAATGACATGGCCCGTCAGATTAACTGGAGGGGAATCAATGGAAAAGCTGCATTTAAAGACACCTCTCTAAAACCTGTAATCAATGGTATGGCTTTCTGAAATTAACTGATTTTATTTGTGTTGTTTGGTGTCCCTATAAATGTTAGATTTATAATAAATAACAATAATTATTTGCTTATTTACTGTTGGTCATATATGTGTCATTGTAGCTGCTGTCAGAAGAAACCGGTTAACTGCCACTGCAACAGACCAAGAGATTGAAAATTGGATCAAAAGATGGCTGCAGCTTTCCGCAGACAGGGATGGAGGCCGTCGGGCAAGACAAAAAAATTAAGATTGTTTCCTGGTTCTGACACTTGCTCACCCATTACCTTGTTCGCACTGCCTGTTCAATGGACTCCCCTTTTGCCCTGCTCTCTTTTTGAACTGTTGATCTGATTCACCACTTTGTTTTATTAAATTGTAATTCAGTTAAGAACTTGCTTTCTCCTGTTTCTGACACTCGCTTGACCTTGTTCCTAATATGTAGACCTTGGTCTAATGTTTTCGTTGGACTGCCTTCTGGTTTCTGGCAGTCCTCCCCTTCTGGAACCCTGCCTGTTTTACTTTATTTATTTATATAATATAATATGTATTTATTATATTAATTGTTTCCTATTTATATTTATAAATATGTATGTTTTCTTTGGACTGCCTTCTGGTTTCTGGCAATCCTCACCTTCTGGACCCCTGCCTGTTTTTTATATATTTATTACATTTATATTATATAATATGTATTGTTTCCTGTTTTTGATTTATATTTATAAATATGTATGTTTTCTTTGGACTGCCTTCTGTTTTCTAGCAATCCTCACCTTCTGGACCCCTGCCTGTTTTATTTTATATATTTATATTCTATTTAACTATATAATATGTATTTATAATATGTATTGTTTCCTGTTTTGATTTATATTTATACATATTTAAATGCATTCATCAAATTTCTATATTTATTAAATCACTTTTGACTATGATTACCGGTATTCTCGTTTTTTTTATTTATTATAAGATAATTAGATCTGGGCAAAATATCCATGCCATTTCTGAGATGTGGCCCATGCATGGCCCAGATGCGGCCCATGCCATTTCTGAGATGTGGCCCATGCATGGCCCAGATGCGGCCCATGCCATTTCTGAGATGTGGCCCATGCGTGGCCCATGCCATTTCTGAGATGTGGCCCATGCGTGGCCCAGTTGTGGCTGACTTCTAGTTGCCACACTCAGGTTGAGTCATCGCCGTCATTCCATGCGGTATGTGGGCCAGAAGAATGTGGAAGATGTGGGCCACAACTGGGCCAGATGTCATTTGCTATCTGGGTTGTGTCCCGCCAAAGCCTTTTTTGATCAGTGAGTGATGTAGAATAGAATGACTGCTGCGCTTGACAGGGCGCATAACGAGCAGAGAGAGAGAGAGAGAGAGAGAAAGAGAGAGAGAGAGAGAGAGAGAGAGAGAGAGAGAGAGAGAGAGAGAGAGAGAGAGAGAGAGAGCCCCGGCCGCGTGTGCGCACTCACGTCTTCAAACAACACGAGCGCTGTCTTGCTCTCTCTCCCTCGCGCATATTAATCAAAATCAATTGACACGATAGTAAAAGGTCAGAAGACCGCAGTTTCACGTGGAGCATTTGGAGATTTTTTTTTTATAGATATTAGAGACTCTAGGAACAACATCTCGACGAACATCTCAACACTAAATTATAAAGGCCTGTCTCATATAGACGCCTGTCTCAAATACAAGCCGGTGCAGTTCGACGATTTGGGCAAATAAAAGCCCGGGCTATTATTTGAAGTTTTACGGTATACATGTTAGTACTTCGTTCGTTGGTTTGGTGTGCACACTTACTGGCGTGCGTTGTGTTATGTCTGTTTCCTTATCCTTGTTTTGTTTTGAGTTTAAGTTACCGTGGCATGGAGGTTGGATGAATGGCGTTGGCTGCAGGGGTGCGTCTTTCTGTCATCGCGGGCTTGACGGACAAAGGGCTGAGGCGCGTGCAGCAGTGAATATTTATGGTCTGAGCATTCCGCTTGCCGATACCAACTAGATGCTATGTCATGGGGGGTGGGGGGGGGGGGGGGGGGGGGGGGGGGGGGGGGGGGAGGTGAAGAAAATGAAATTTATGGTTTTGATTGGTTCCAATTTATTTCTATTTTACACTTGTTGGTTTGTATTCTTGTATTGTTTGTTTGTTACTTTATTTACTTAGATTAGTTAACTTGTAACTAATTTGTTGATTTATGAATTGTTGATTGTATAATTTCCCCTGTCTTGTTTAAGTGAGCTCACCGTCTGGATACCTGTTGGTTGTCTCATTTGGGGGGTAATGTTTGTGTTGTTCAGTTCTCCTTAGTTCTCGTTATATTGCGTTAAAATTTGTTTTTGTTTACTTTATTTAAGTCTAGCTAGATTTTTTGTTGAAACAAGTTGATTTATTTTGTTTCCTTTAATTGGGACTTTTCCTTATTTTTTTTGGGTAAAATAAAACCCATTTTTTGTTGGAAATCCTGTGTCCTTGTGCCTTACTACTTGGCTATATCTGACACTAATTTTGGCAAATAAATGTAAAAAATTGCGTTGTTTCTGACGGACTTCAAGCACTCGCTGGGCGGGGGAAGATTGATGTGCCTGATGGGGGGGGGGGGGACTTGGTTGAATGAGACAACACGCGAGGAGTCAGAGGCGGGCGGGAGCGAGCACAGCAAAGAGAAGGCAAACAAGCAAAGTGAGAATTTCAGAATTTAATATAAACAATATCTCGATATATACGATATGTCAAAATCCACATCGTGTTTAAAAAATATATCGATATATTTTAAATATCGAGATATCGCCCACCCCTAATATCTACCAAGTAAATTTCTACAATTTCATCACCAGGCCAACATGAGTTGTTTGGGAGGATGGGGTACAACTAGGAATGTGTTTCTACAACAGTAGTGATAATGTCCCTCATACAAACCTGTGGCCAAAAATCTCAGTGTCACTGAGAGTCGATCTTTTGCACTGATGGCCATTCGAAACTTTGTGTTTGCTTTCCAGATGAGTGGCTCCACTTTTTGTAATATATATTCGAAGTCCTCAGAGGTCATCCGGAGTAACTCTCTGAATCCACTTCTGTCTGTTATCTGGTTAAAAAAGGGTGTGGTTTTACCTGGGTGGTCAAGCTAGCACAAGGTATTCTGCATAGCATTAGCATAGTTAGCAGTACATGATTGCAATAGTAGGCTACAGCTGTATTGACATAACTCACCTCCAGTTCCCTTTGAAGGACAGACAGACCTTGCTGTCCCCGTCCATGCAGCCAAGGCCGTGCCCATATCCTCTGACGCTTTCTTTTCTCCTTTCTTTCACTGCAAATGACTGCAATGGCAAAAGCCACAGTAGCTAACTGTAGCTGCTTCTCCTCCATTTTTGTTAAATCACTGCTGAGCATGATGGGAGGAATTTGGTGGGAATAAAAGGCTAAAATAATCTAGTTGTAGTCTTGTGAATAGTGTCACTACAAGATTCAGTGTTTGTAAAATCTTTAGTCTGAGACTAAAAACTGTGAACCCAAGTCTTTAGATGTGAGCTGATAATCTTATAAAGTCTTTTCTAAATCTTTTCAAAGTCTTTAGGTGTACGCCCGGCATTAAGGTGGGGGGTAAATTATCCTGTATCTGGGCATGTTCATATAATTTCAACAGGTAAGGGGATAGATTGTCACTGAATGTTTTGTATAATTCCCCTGGAAGTCCATCAGGACCGGGTGTCTTATTACTCTTTAGGGAGGCAATGGCGCTCCAAACTTCTGCAATTGTGAGGTCAGAATTCAAAGAATCACAATCTTCCTCGCTCAGTCTGGGAAGCTCACATTTGTCTAAAAATGCACTAATAGTTACAGAGTCTGAAGTGGTCTTTGAGGTATACAAATCAGAATAAAATTCAAGAAACCTGTCATTGATATCTTTAGGTTTTGTAAGTATTGTATTATTGTGGGCTTTTATCTTGTGTATCGTTCTGTCGTTTTCCATTTTTCTGAGTTGTCTAGCTAGTAGTTTGTGCGGTTTGTCACCAAATTCAAAATATTTTTTCCTAGTATAGAGGAATGCTTTACTTAGTTTTGCAGAGATAATTTTGTTATATTCATACTTAAGTGTTGCTATTTTCCTGTGCAATATAATAGAGGGGGAGTGTAATTTAATTTGATCTTCTAACTCATTTAATTTGGTCTTATTTACTTTTCGCCTAGAAGCTTCAAACGAGATGATACAACCTCTTATGTAAGCCTTGAATGCTTCCCAGAGGATGGAGGGAGAGGTATCAGGGTTGTCGTTTACTTCAAAGTATAAAGAAATCTGGTCTTTTAAGTATTCGCAAAATTTATTTTCAGTGAGTAAGTACGAGTTCAGTTTCCAAGAGCCGTGTGGCTTATCTACATGATCTAAACACAACGAAAAGGTGAGTGGGCTGTGATCTGAAATCACAATGCTGTGATATTTAGCATTCAATGTGGACGGTATGAGTCTGGTGTCCACCAGGAAGTAGTCTATCCTACTGTAAGAGTTGTGTACAGGTGAATAAAACGAGTAGTCCCTACCTGAAGGATTCATCGCTCTCCATATATCCAGTACATTGGTGTTATTAATGAACGTATTTAAAAATTCACTGGAGGCATTTCTTGGAAGTCTCTTCGAGGAGGACCTATCAAGATATGTGTCGAGGACAGTATTAAAGTCGCCCCTATTATCAAGTGTGTTTGTGAGATGTCTGGTATCAATGAAAAAACCTTCTGAAAGAATATAGGGTTATCTATGTTGGGAGTAGGGATGTCCCGATCCGATCACGCTATCGGAAATCGGGCCCGATCACGTGGTTTCAGACTCGATCGGAATCGGACGTTACCTCCCGATCAGGACTCGGATATGTAAATTAGGGGTGTAACGGTACATGTATTCGTAATTATTGAACCGTTTCGGTACGAGGCTTCCGGTTCGGTACGCATAGGCTACAAACCGAACGATTCCTAGGACCATTTTTCCTGCAGACAAAATCCCACAACGTTGCGTAACATCAAATGGCAAACGTAATGAAAGCGGAACGAAACTGCACTACTCATTATATTGTGCTTAACGGACCATTTATCAGTTCGGACCAGCAACATCTGTGTAACTGTAGCGCGAGATCAAGCGACACTGTGCTAAGAGATCCAGTGAAGAAAACATTTGAATTCGCCACTGAAGTAATAACATCGCTGCAAGATCTAGGGCCCTATTTTAACGATCTGAAACGCAAGTGGCAAAGCGCAAAGCGCAAGTAACTTTGTGGGCGGATCCCGGCGCTGTTACTATTTTCCCGGCGGGATAAATGCCTCTTGCGCCTGGCGCAAATCTAAAAGGGGTTGGTCTGAAGTAGCTTCATTATTCATAGGTGTGGTTTGGGCGTAACGTGAAATAAACCAATCAGAGCGTCATCTCACATACCCTTTAAGAGCAGGCGCGCTTGTTCTAAAGCGGATTCCTATTATAACGGTGGATTTGCCAGGCGCGCGCCAGGAGCGGTTCACAGCCGAGGAGAGCAACGTTCTCGTCAGGGCCATAAAGCACAGAGAAGTGACACTGGGGATGGAGAAACCCACCCAAATTAACTTCTGTTAAACAGGCGTATGATAATTTGGGTTAATGTGTAAGCTACATGTATGCTTTTATAATAAATTGTCTATCTATCTATCTATCTATCGTAATAATGTATGATTTGCAAAAATGAAAACTGCTGCTTAGATGAGAGAATCAAAGTGTATGCGCGTTGTGCACACGCTACATTGATTATGGCCAAGCATGCGCCCTTAAAATAGCATTATGAACAACCCGCACCGCGCCACTGACTTTAGACTAGGTTTTTTCTGGTCAGTGGCCCAAATTATCATTAACCCAAATTATCAAATTCAGCTCCATGAATACCAGACAAGCCTTTCAGATGACCAAAATACTGACAGGAAATGCACCCAGACCCAGCACTCCAATCTCACCAGAGCGAGGACATCAGCTGAACATCTTTTTTAACCGGTTCGACTCAGTTGACTATTCAGAGGAGTGCCGCAGTCAGTTGGATGCACTCCCCCTGCTGGACCCAAACGACCCAGCCCCCTTTTCAAAGGAGGACGTCAGGCGGCAATTGAAGAGATGCAAGCCAGGCAAGGCCCCAGGGCCTGATGGGATCCCAGCAAAGGTGCTTAAGACCTGTGCCAATGAACTCTCTGAAATAATCCATCCACTCTTCTGTGAAGTCTATCATCAATGCAAAATCCCTATCCCCTGGAAAACAGCTACAATAATTCCAATACCCAAAAAACCACGTCCCAAAGATCTCAATGACTTCCGGCCCATTGCCCTCACACCCATCCTGATGAAGTGTCTGGAGTATTTGTTGCTACAAACCATCCTGCCACACGTCCGTCCACATCTAGATCCCCTCCAATTTGCCTATAAGGCCAAGAGAGGCACTGAGGACGCTGTGGCATGCCTGTTGCACCTTGTCCTACAACACCTGGATTCTCCAGGCACGACTGCCAGGATCCTGTTTGCAGATTTCACCTCTGCATTTAACACTATCCAGAGACATCTACTGATCCAGAAACTGCTCCACCTCAATGTCCCACCCCGCCTGATAAATCTTCTTCACAACTTCCTCACCAACAGACAACAGGCTGTGCGGGTAAGCTCAACAACCACACCTATACTGACCTCCAACACAGGAGCCCCGCAGGGCTGTGTTTTAAGCCCTTTTCTTTACACCCTCTACACAAACGACTGTACCAGCCCCTCATCCAACATCAGGTTTCTTAAGTATGCCGATGACACTGCAATCCTTGGACTACTCACAGACACTCATTCAACTCAAGAATATCTTGACACCGTCTCTCACTTTACGCAGTGGTGTGGAAATAACTATCTAAAACTCAACATCAGCAAAACAAAAGAAATGGCTTTTGGAGCGGTACAATCCCACCACCCCATTATCATTAACAATGAAACAGTAGGGATAGTTGACCATTTCAAATATCTTGGAATCACAATTGACAATAACCTCAGCTTTGAACACCACACAACAGACATACAGAAAAAAGGGACCCAAAGATTGTCAGCGGTGCGCAAACTAAAAGGACTTCATGTTGCCCCCCATTTACTCTTACTATTGTATATTAGCATTGCTCAACCTATCCTACTATACTGTTCCTCCTGCTTTTTCAATATGCTTACTGTAAAAAAACGAAATAAACTTACCCAGATAACCAATATCGCCACCAAAATAATAGGTCTGCCCACTCCAAATCTACATGAACTAAACACCAAAGCCATCACACGTATCGCTCATGAAATATCCCTGGACATTACTCACCCACTAAATCGATACTTCTCACTCCTACCCTCTGGCAGGAGGTTCAGAAGCATAAGATGCAATAAGACTCGCTTCAGCAGAAGCCTAATTCCTTCAGCTATTCAAATACTCAATAAGGTCAAAACCACACAGATAAAATAAATCTTATACAGTGCAATGATATATGTTTCTCCCATATATGGCTATGTCAAATGTATACTGTGTATGAAATATGTATGTATATATGTGCCGTGAATATATATATGTATGAGGCAAAACGTTTTCTGGAATTGTGAAAAAGAATTTCCCTAAAGGGACAATAAATATATACTACTACTATACATACTACTACTATACTACAGTGGCGCATTTGTTTTATAGAACAGCAAAATAGCAAAAGGGAAAGTTTGCGCCGGAACACGCCTCCTCTTTGCGCTGAACCGCCCCGGGGAGCGCAAGTGTATTTCTTAGTTAACTGACGTGCGTCTGTGGAGGGAAAAGTCCGCTTTGCGCGGGTGCAAAATAGGAATGATACATGCGTCAGTGTACAAAGTCATTTGCGTCGGGTGCAAGATAGAGCCCCTAGTGTGAAGCATTCAAATTTCTCCGTTATTAACCGTAGATCTCTAATAGATCAAACAGCGCTGACGTGGGAACCAGGAGAAACATTGTGCCGTGAATGAACATGGATTTAATGTTGCACTTCAAAACTCAAATATTATATAATATATATATATTTAAATGTTATTTTTATATATATATATATTTAAATGTTATTTTTAATGTGATTACCAAAACATAAACATTTCTTTTAATAAATAGGAAATTTCTCTGGCATTTCTTTCTTTTTGCTGTATCGTATCGAACCGAACCGCAAATTTTGTGAACTGTTACACCCCTAATGTATATTCTCATTATTTTTTTTATACACTTTTAAAACATTTTTATTTTTTGTTTACATGCCTGCCGGGTATTTTGAGTGGAGGTGCTATTTGTTTTTATATTAGACTTTCTATATTTACTGTTGCACTAAAGTTCAAAAGTGAAGATTTTATGTTATTTATTACTTGATTGTTCAAGCTCCCTCACAGAAGTGCTCTGTTTGTTAACAGAGTTGTTGAATGTTAAATAAGGTGAATTAAATAAAAATCCTAATCATCCCTATATACTAATTGGCTTCATCACTCTGTCTCCTCTCCACCAGTAAGCTGGTGTGTGGTGGGCGTTCTGGCGCAATATGGCTGCCGTCGCATCATCCAGGTGGATGCTGCACATTGGTGGTGGTTGAGGAGATTCCCCCCTTCCATATGTGAAGCGCTTTGAGGTCCCAGAAAAAGCGCTATATAAATGTAACGAATTATTATTATTAAAATAAGGAACATCCTGGATCTGTTTTTTCTCTATTCTTTATTCTTTTTTTTTTTGTATTATATAAGATTAGGATCGGGACTCGGTATCGGTAGATACTCAAAATCAAATGACTCGGACTCGAGGGCAAAAAAACCTGTTCGGGACATCCCTAGTTGGGAGCATATACAGGTCCTTCTCAAAAAATTAGCATATTGTGGTTAAGTTCATTATTTTGCATAATGTAATGATAAAAATTAAACTTTCATATATTTTAGATTCATTGCACACGAACTGAAATATTTCAGGTCTTTTATTGTTTTAATACTGATGATTTTGGCATACAGCTCATGAAAACCCAAAATTCCTGTCTCAAAAAATTAGCATATTTCATCCGACCAATAAAATAAGTGTTTTTAATACAAAAATAAAAGTCAACCTTCAAATAATTATGTTCAGTTATGCACTCAATAGTCAATACTTGGTCGGGAATCCTTTTGCAGAAATGACTGCTTCAATGCGGCGTGGCCTGTGGCACTGCTGAGGTGTTATGGAGGCCCAGGATGCTTCGATAGCGGCCTTAAGCTCATCCAGAGTGTTGGAGATTCTCTATGGGGTTCAGGTCAGGAGAGCTGGCAGGCCAATTGAGCACAGTAATACCATGGTCAGTAAACCATTTACCAGTGGTTTTGGCACTGTGAGCAGGTGCCAGGTCGTGCTGAAAAATGAAATCTTCATCTCCATAAAGCTTTTCAGCAGATGGAAGCATGAAGTGCTCCAAAATCTCCTGATAGCTAGCTGCATTGACCCTGCCCTTGATAAAACACAGCGAACCAACACCAGCAGCTGACATGGCACCCCAGACCATCACTGACTGTTGGTATTTGACACTGGACTTCAGGCATTTTGGCATTTCCTTCTCCCCAGTCTTCCTCCAGACTCTGGCACCTTGATTTCCGAATGAAATGCAAAACTGAGCAACAGTCCAGTGCTGCTTCTCTGTAGCCCAGGTCAGGCGCTTCTGCCCCTGTTTTTGGTTCAAAAGTGGCTTGACCTGGGGAATGCGGCACCTGTAGCCCATTTCCTGCACACGCCTGTGCACGGTGGCTCTGGATGTTTCTACTCCAGACTCAGTCCACTGCTTCCGCAGGTCCCCCAAGGTCTGGAATCGGTCCTTTTCCACAATCTTCCTCAGGGTCCGGTCACCTCTTCTCGTTGTGCAGCGTTTTTTGCCACACTTTTTCCTTCCCACAGACTTCCCACTGAGGTGCCTTGATACAGCACTCTGGGAACAGCCTATTTGTTCAGAAATTTCTTTCTGTCTTACCCTCTTGCTTGAGGGTGTCAATGATGGCCTTCTGGACAGCAGTCAGGTCGGCAGTCTTACCCATGATTGCGGTTTTGAGTAATGAAACAGGCTGGGAGTTTTTAAAAGCCTCAGGAATCTTTTGCAGGTGTTTAGAGTTAATTAGTTGATTCAGATGATTAGGTTAATAGCTCGTTTAGAGACCCTTTTCATGATATGCTAATTTTTTGAGACAGGAATTTGGGGTTTTCATTTTCATGCCAAAATCATCAGTATTAAAACAATAAAAGACCTGAAATATTTCAGTTGGTGTGCAATGAATCTAAAATATATGAAAGTTTAATTTTTATCATTACATTATGGAAAATAATGAACTTTATCACAATATGCTAATTTTTTTAGAAGGACCTATATATTTGTGAGGGAAATGTTGTGGATTTCACCAATAACTATAATATAGCGGCCCTCTTTATCAGTGATTGTTTTTTTTTCTGTAAAAAGGGCCCACCTTTTCTCAGTAGAATGGCCGCACCTCTTCCTTTGGATGAAAAGTTTGAGTGGTAAACTTCCCCTATCCAATTTGCTTTTAACCTGCCATGCGAGCCACTCTTCAAGTGAGTTTTCTGTAAGAACATAATGTCTGAGGTCAGTGACTTTAGGTGGGTCAAAACTTTACCTCTCTTGACTGGGTTATTTACTCCGCGTACATTCCAGCTGGAAAATGTGAGACCCTTCATCCCTCTGCTGTCATTGTTTAACCGGAAAACGGAAGTTCAAAGACAATATTCTAAAGATGGCGGCGCCCTCGTTTCTCTGGTGCATAAGGTCTATAGCTAAGAAGGAAAACTGTAATCAGATTTGCATTGTCTGTATAATTTAAAAAAAGGAAATAGTTTAAATATGTATGACCAAAAACTTAACTGAGTTGCAACTCCAACGGAGGCAATAACACACTGAACATCTTCAATAACAGTGAGCCATTTCCACAGTTTAAAGAACTAACTGAACAATTGTCAGGGCTCTAGATGATATCAGAAAAATAAAAAATAAAAGGGTAACATTGCAAACCTCCATCTGTATGAGGCAGGACATAACATTTTGCAATTAGTATTCTAATGAGAATGGCGGTTTTACAGTCAGAGTTAAGGCACCAGCTGTGTGTGTGTATGAGTGTGCAACTCACATAGATAGGTGACAGCTGATGCTGCGCTAGCGCTAGCCATAAAAGCTAACTAGTAAGCACCAGTACATAACCACCTCTCTGAATACCTTGATTCTCAGCAGTGATTGCATCAGTTTAAGCGTCCTCCTGTCTCACTTCAGTCGAGCCCGATGTCGAGAACTGGGTTACGTTAAACAAACAAAATTTGTTCATGTAACTTAAACATAATGGAATTAAGTCATTTTAAGCGACCCAATTAAACTCTGAGCTGAGTGTTAAATGAACACTGAAGCAGTGTTAAAGTTAATGAGATAATTAAGTGAATAATTGAGTGATGATTGAGCATTATTGAAAACACCTGATGTTAACAAGCAGAATCACTGAAGGAGAAAAAAAACTGAATTGTAGGTCACCATTATTGTGATCAGTGTTTGTTTAGTTGGGCTCTTGACCATCATTAAATTTAGATTTTGTTTGGCTGCTGTGTCTGAGTTATAACAGCCAGATGAACAAATAAATAAGGTGATCTGATGGTGTTGGTTGTGTTTTAACATAATCATTATTTCACAATCATTTGACCTGAACTCGTATAGAACCCAATTTCTGAGTTAAGTTTACCTTATGGATTATAGCAGCACTGTCATTGTAGAGAATACCATTTTTAGCCTTTTCAATGAAATCCAAATGATCAAATCAATAAAAAAAAGAAACTTCTAAAAAAACACTTGTATGCAGGCACACACAGACATCAAGAATTAGCGTATGAATCTCAGCAATGGTGACAAACAGATCACCTCTGAACATAAGCTCATTATTTATTCATGCAGCAATGCATGATGGGAGCCATGAATGAGTTTTGATTGCTGGCACCCAGAATGCACTGCAACATGCTTTATAAATGTCACCATTGTTGAGATTCACAGGCTGATTCTTGATGTCTGTGTGTGCCTACTTAAAATATTTTTTTTTTTAGAAGTTTCTTTTTGTTTCTTTTTTATTGATTTGATCATTTGGATTTCATTGAAAATGCTAAAAATGGTATGCTCTACAATGACAGTGCAGCTATAATCCATAAGGTAAACTTTACTTAACTAATAGAAATTGGGTTCTATATGAGTTCAGTGATTCAGGTCAAATGATTGTGATATAATGATTATGTTAAAACACAACCAACACCATCATGTCACCTTTTCTATTTGTTCATCTGGCTGGTATAACACATGTACAGCAGCCAAACAAAATCTAAAGTTAATGATATGAGGTTCAAGAGCCCAACTAAAACAAACACTGATCACCATAATGATTGATCACCAAATTCTGGTTTTCTCCTTCAGTGATTCTGCTTGTTAACATCAGCTGTCTTCAATAATGCTCAATCATCACTCAATTATTCACTTAATTATCTCATTAACTTTAAAACTGCTTCAATGTAACCCAGTTACGTGCAGCCTGTTGACATAAAAAAAAGTTAATTAAAGCCAACATATCAGAACCTGATGACATAAAAAAGTTAATTAAAGCCAACATATAATTTATTTGAGTGTGTTGAATTTACATGAACAAATTATGTTTGTTTAAGGTAACCCAGTTATGTGCAACCTGTTGACATAAAAAAGTTAATTTATGGAACCTGTTGACATAAACATTTTTACTTAAAGCCAACATATCACTGCATGCAACACATTGAAAAAGAAGAACTCTGAGGACAGGAAGCCTGCAAAAAATGTCAGAAAACCTTGTAAGGCAGAAGTGAATTATCTACCACCTTACCCAGCTAGGGAAAATCAGGAAAGTTTGGAACACGAGAGAGTTTATCTACTGACTGAAGTGAAAAAGAGGGACAATACCATTGTGGTCAACGGAAAAATGTCAAAAACATTTGCTCTCCGAAGAAATGAGGTGGTTGAACTGTGCCCCAGTGTTGCAGCCCCATTGTCAAAGTTAAGTGGAAAGTCAAAGTCTAAGGCTATTTGAGAATGTGCCAACTCTTATAGCTGGATGGATTTCAGTATGTGGGTGGATGACGTGACATGGCAGTTTTGCTGTCTTCAGTGTCAAACATGTATGAATAAAAATATATATTTGCCAAAAACCTTCTCAATATTGTGCAAAACATTATGCTTTATGTGAACATATTCAACATTAAAACAGTTCATCACTCATTTTTTCAGAATTTTCAACCAAACATTACAAAACTCATATGGTGTGACTGTCCGGCACTTGTTTCTCAAAGTGAGAACTTGAATAAAACTAAAAAAAAAAAATGCAGAAAAATAATACAGATATCTATTCTAGTGAGCCTACTCTTTTCAAAGTCCAAGCATAATGTTTTGAGTCAGTTCTAATCAAAAAGGTTTTGTCACACAAATCAAAATCATATGGTGTGACACTATTTTTGGATATTTGAACGGGCAACTGTTTTGACACCCTTGGGAAGGAGAGGACCTTCTTCAGCAATGTTGTACAGAACTAGCAGTGTATTGCTGCTGTACTGAGGTGAGTCATCATTTTTATATTTACAATAAATCAGATCTTGTTATGAGTCCCACTTCCAGATATCTTTTGGTGTGACACATTTTTTATAAAAATGCAAAAGAAATGTTATTATTTTGTCATAATTACATGTAAATCTATGCTGCTTTGTTATAGCTAGCATGTTGTTAGTATGCTAATGTGTAGCTACAAGACTCAAGGTTGTGCTAAGTGCAGAAAACATCATATGGTGTGACATGTCTGCCTGTCATATATAACAATAAATAACAAAGTCCAATGTATGTTTTGTCCTTTTAAACATTTATTCGGGTCCATCATCACATAAAAGCTGTAATTATCCACCATCGATTGTGTTTAGTTTAGTTTTATTCGGTGATACAGATTGCTAGTTCATCAGACAGACACAGCAGACCCCTTCACAGAAACCTCAGAATGCTGTTTAAGTCAATGTTGTCTTCATCTCAAACCATACATTTCCTTTTCTTTTGTCAACTTGAGGCAGATAATGATGACAAGTGCAGAGAGGTCAAAGAGATACAGGGAGAGACTGGATTTAGACGCTGCAAAGAGAGAGGAGTTGCTGAGGAAAAGTCGTGACGTAGTCGCTAAGTGCCGAGTTTAAGATTAGGTTAGGGAAATCGAAAACGACCACGGATATGGAGACGCGGATGCAATTCGCTCAGTTGTGGAGAATATTCCCGGCATTAGCAAACTGAAGCCCGAACAAGAAGAGTGTGTATTAAACATTTTGAATGGAGGTGATGTCGTGGCCCTACTCCCTTTGGGAAAAGTTTAATTTATCAACTATTACCGATCGTCAGCGAGAAACTGGGGAGCCTTTTGACAGGTCAGTGTCTCCTTTCTTTTCCAGGTCTTAAATATTGCCAGGACATGCTGTAATCTTGCAATGAAGTTGCAGCATTTCCGACAGACTCGAGATGAACAAAGAGCTGTGTTTAACAGAACTAATCCTAACTTTGACAGTGGGCTGCAAATATTTTTTTGTTTCTCTCTACTGTCAAATATCAGTTTAGAGGCCCTGATTGTACCGTGGATGCGTAGATTAACTTCGCATAATCTGCAAAAGTCGTTTACAGCCATGTTCACTCTTTCGCTCGCATCATCAAGTGTTTACAGCAGGTTTACAGTGGAAGTTCGATCATAGATTTGAGTTCGATGCATGATGTCTGTGGTTCGATGCGGCTGTGTCGGTGCATAACATACGTCATATATAAACTTATCTGATTGGCTTACGGGTAACCAATGATTTTAAACTTCAGACAAGCGCCCCCTAGTGAGAGAAAACACTTCTCTATTATGCCATTCCAGACTCTGTCTACGAAGCAAAGTGAAGTAGCAGAGTCTGGTATAGGCTTTATGCCGAGCGTCACGTGACCAACCCGGAAAACAGATCACATCGCTTCCGATTCAGGTCTTTTGTATGTGCTTCATGAATTTTTTTGCGGTTTTACTCAAGATAACTTAAAAGGAGCAAGCAAAAATTTGCACAACCAATGTCCCTCGCATGTGCAGATTGATATTTAAAAGTTCTTTTTATTTTTCTTCTTCACACTAACGTTTAGATATTTAAATAGCATAAAACACCAATAACAAAGTGAACAGTAGGTTAGCTGATTACCTTAAATCCATAGATATATCGTAGTTAGTTCTTACGGCCGTTAACACTTTCACTGACAAGCGGATGCAATGAGACTCGTTTTCCGGTTTGGTCACGTGACGCTCGGCAAAATGTATGCACATGTTTTTGTGTAACAAAATGATCTTTCTCAATGACATGAAAAATGTTAGCCTTTTTTTGCTTTTATTTTTCATATCTTAAAACTGCTGTCTTACATTTTTATATAGATTTGTTTTATTTGTGCAAAAAATACAGAATAAAAGCATGTTTGATAAAAAAAAAGTGCATTATGTATTCCTTATTATCTTAACATGAAAAAGGCATTAAATGTTATAATTGAGTAAATTCTGCTTGATTTATTTGTGAGGGAACTTAAATTAAAAAAGCACATTCCTCTAATAATATTAAATTCATCATGTGCCATAAACTAAATAATTTAGGAAATGTTACTTAATTTATTTGGGTAGATTTCACTAAAAAAACAAACCTTAAAATCTACTCAAATATAGCCTAATACGTGCAATATTGTTACGTGCAATATTGTTACCATCATTTTTTTTAAGTAGATAGCATGTACATTTTTTTTTACAGTGTACGTTTATCCTAGTCCTATCCTAGTAAACTGGTTTATCCTAGTTCTGCTCACAAACGCTCAACTCCCAGCATGCACTCCAACAGAGAGAGAGAGAGAGAGAGAGAGAGAGTGTGTGTGTGTGGTGTCTCGTGCTTGTTTTTCTTTTTTCTATCTAAAGGGTAAATGAAGTCAGAGGGGAAATATTTTCGACTCTGCTTGTGCATTAGAGATTCTTAGTGTCTAATGTACAAGCCAAAGGGATTAGGGCGGCCAGCTCAGAGTCAGGGGTCAACACTGTCTACAAAGCAAAGTGAAGTATTACCATCTGTGACACCGGCTAGCTAAAATCATGAGCATATGGAGGGAATATTTATTTAGTAAAAATGAAAATATAGACTACAGATTGATTGTCTCTTATATTTCTTTCTTTGTTTCTTAAACAGTGGTAATGGGTGAACCTGCAAGAACTTGTCATTTATCCAATTCATAGTTATCAGAATCAAGTCACCTTTATTTCTTTAGTGCTTTATACAATACAGATTGTTTCAAAGCAATCCCTCTCACAGTAATAAACTAGTAACAAAAAATATAAATGCAAAAATAACAGTAAATGCAAAAATAACAAATGCTGCAGTTCAAATATGAGACAAATTCAAATTCTGCTGTAAAGCAGCTCTAACAATAAAAGTTATTGTTAAATTAAAAAAAAGTTAGTATATTTAAATGTATTACAAAGTTATTCAGCTAAATTCATTTCAATAACTGTGTGAAATTCAGCAATTATGAACTGATTTCAAAGACCTAGTTTATAAAAAATGAGCTCTCCATCTCCATGCTCTTCCTCAAGTGCTGGAATCAGTAATATTCATGCTCTTGATTGTATGGGTTCCACGTTGATCATTCAAGTTGTGCCAAAAGCGTCATTTTAAGCACCTTCCCTTCATGTAACGGAAATTTGGTATATTTTCTGTATTTGACACAGCATGTTTGTTATAAAATGTTGGTGTATCATTGTCCCAATTGTCATTAATATGACTACTGTGCTGGAGTAGTTTTCTCTCCCTCCAGCAGGAGGCGTTGTAGTTGTTACAAGTGTTATGTTTAACCTTTACTAGCATTAGAGTTAGAAATACAGCACATGTTGAAATATGACTGACAGCAGAATCCACTTCTGACGTGATCTACATTCATCCTTCTTTGTTGTCTTACAGAAAGCATTGCTTGTGAGTATTTTATGTTTAATATGAGTCTTGAAAACAATATTTGTGAACATTTTTGTTAAACAAGATTATATTTGATAATTTTTAGTTTTGATGAATGTTAGCCAGACTTTGCATAAATACATGTGAACATACATTAGAATACATGCTGCTTATTTGTTTCTTTTTGTAGTTTCACTCTGTCGATAATTGAAGGATACGTCAATAAAAAGACATCACAACTGTCAATTGTCGAGGAGTTTATCTATCTGCATAGCTGTGTCTGAGTCTAACAGTGAGGGCAGAATAGTGAAAAAGCACCTATCTACGCGACAACAAGTGGATGTTACATCAGCCTCAGCATAATCAACTATGTCTGAAGAAGGGAGAAAAAGCTCAGCGTCCGTCTGCTCCAAGAAATCGCATCACTCCAAGAGCTCTAAAGGTTCAGTTAAATCAGCTGCCAGTATAGACCCTTTTACTGTTTGTACACAATGATGACGTAGCAACGTATGCGCGCGCATATTGGCAACGGAAGTATGGCGAGAATCAACAACATGTCAAGCTACGCGAGCGGATTAAGCAACACAGACAGAGAAAGTTATTTAAAAAAGTTAACTTTATCAAATGGTATCCGGCTACCAGATCCGTGTACTATAGTGGAGTGGATAGAAGACGTTAGTAGATGGCCAAATATACAGTGGCCAGATATATATACGTATATAGTTGAGAAACCGAGCGTGTACACCCGAGAGAAATTACGAGCATATAAATCACTGGATGCTTATGAGTACGTTGTCTGTGGTCATGTACAGAACGTCAAATACCATGACATAGACTCAGAGTTTTGTGTGTTGAAATCAGAAATTCTTCCTAGTCAAAGACAAGGACACAAGACAACGATGTATGAGGCTTGGGTTATTATCAACCAACGAGAGAACTACGTCCTCACGGCGAACTGCACTTGTATGGCGGGGTAAGTAGGCTATTATTTGGTGTTGTGGGCTTCATATTCATACAAAGATGAATTATGCTGTCCTTTTGTTAGTGTTACTGTCGTTTCAGGTTTAACTTAGGCTTAACCTACTCTCTTTTACATATTCTCATGTTCTCATAACCAGGGTTTGAAACTACAATTTTCACGAAATAACAGTGCCAACAGTGTTCAAAATGTCAGCAGCCAGCCAATATCATTCAGTTACATTCAAAACCTGTTTAGGCTTAGATCGTATACACGCGTAGTAAGTCAGATGTTTACTTACTTCTAGTCCGAGACGAAATTTGGCTGAAAGCAAATGTTACTTTCAAGCCCTGTTCATAACATTATTGATCAGCCAGTAAGTTTATGTTTTTTGTGAAATTTCAGGCTTGGGTCATGCTGCAGTCATGCAGCTGCAATATTATTCAAAGTTGAGCTCTATGTTAGGATGGGAAGGACTGAGAAAGCAGCAGTTACATCTGGAGTGTGCATGTGGAAAGACATCAGCAGGAAAGAAGTCAGACCAGCTCCATTGAGAGAAATCAGCTTCCACAAACCAAAGAGGCTAGACAGGCAGCTTCAAGCACCTTTAATATCTGCTAGGAAAAATAGTATCACACCCAGAGGCATGTAATAGTTGACAGACTAGATAAGCTTCCTTCCTATTGCCATTGTTTTGACACCATAATGTAGCATGAGGAAGGTGTAACTTGGTGATCCAGAGATGAAAATGTCTACAGACAGTTTAATTTTTATCACTATAATTTATTATAGTTTGAATAGGTCTGCGTTTGTCTTCAGGTTACTTATTTTTTAGAAATTACATTTGTTTGTTGTTTATTGTACACCTGTGTGTTTAAAGCTCTGATGTGAACATTATGCAGCACAGTAACTGTGTCTTTTTGTTGCTCTATTATCAGTGTTGACAGATGATGACATCCGGGAACTGCAGGTTGTGGACCCCTGTGCTGCAGTACTGACAAGCATGGAAAATAGTGACACAGACACCGCATCATCTGACACGGATTCAGAGGAGCATCCTGACTTACCTGAGCCATTGACTGCTTTATTTGATGTAACACTCAGGGAACTCTCACCACAGGAAATGCAGGTGAAATGTGAGGATACATTTCACAGACTTAAAACTACACTACAACCTCATCAATGTGAGAAACTGGAATTTGTGACACGTCAACAGTCAAAGTCAAAGGACTGGTACACATATAGGGCTGGTCGAATTACAAGCACTAAATTACACCAATCGACCACAACTGACAACATCAGCAAAACACACCTAAACGATATAATGCAGTATAAAAGAACAGAATTAAATGTCCCATCTGTGCTCTGGGGTAAGAATATGGAGGAAACGGCAAGACAAGCCTACACTGCATATATGTCCCAAAGCCATCCAGATTTCAGCGTCAGCTCATGTGGCTTAGTAGTGAAACCTTCTGAGCCACACCTTGGATCATCACCAGATGGGATAGCAAGATGTACCTGCTGTGGCAAAGGGGTGGTAGAGATCAAGTGTCCCTACAAATACAGCGATAGCCTTCAAGGATGTACAGAAGATAAGCAGTTTTGTCTGGACAAGTCACAAGTCACTGAAGCATTCACACACATACTACTATCAATGTCAACTTCACATGTTTGTGTGTGATGTTAAATATTGTGACTTTGTGCTGTGGTCCAAGAAGGAGTTCATTGTGCAACGTATCCTAAGAAATGAAGACTTTTTGAAGGAGGCTTTGCCAAAAGCACAAGACTTCTTTATCTCGAGTGTGTTGCCTGAACTACTGACAAGACGACATGACCCTGTCTTGGTATCACAGAGAGCCTGCAAATACTGTGAAAGGCCAGATTTTGGAAAAATGATAATCTGTTTCAAATGCAGCAACCACGTTCACTACACCTGTGCACACTTAAAAAGGAAGCCAGCAACATGGTTATGTAGGGAATGTCTGAGAGTTGATGTTTGAATGAATACATTTAGGACTGGGAAATGTTCTGTATTGTGTTATGAATCTGGTCCATATTACCCAGACCTACATCTATTGTTTTCCTTAATTGTTTTCCTACATTTATTCTTATTCTTCACCCAGACCTAAATTGATCCTTTTCCTTACATTTTATGTTGTTATTGATTGCGGTGTCGCACTTCTGTTTAAAGTTTTATTTTGTAATGCTATAGTAACTATGTTGCTTGCATACATTGCAGTTAAACTACTAATAACAATTACAAATGAAATTAAAAAGCACTGTGAATTGTTGAGATAATCTTGGGGGAAATAAATTATACACACCAGTGGCAGCAAATGTTGAGAGGTTTATTATAATGCATTGTTTCATGTACAGTAAATAGGTTTTACAAATGTAAATCACGTTAAAACTAATACATGGTAATGTGTTACTCATTTGGAAACAACACTCTTACAGAGGTTTGTGAGGGCACCACATACAGTGACAACATCGTCTAGCATGTTAACCTGCGACACTGGAATAACTGTTTGCAAAATCTTAAAGTTTTTCCACCGACCAATAACTCGCTCCACATGGATTCTCACACGAGAAAGTTGTCTAGATGCGTCAACTTCCTGTGCAGAAAGCTGCTTTTTTCCTTTTGTGAAATGAGGGATACGAAGGGTTGCACCATAAGCTGCAAGCTCGTCTCTGATGAGAAATCCCCTGTCAGCTAAAACCTCATCCCTAGGCTCCAAAAGTTCTAAGAAACCTGACTCTTTTGTGATCTGCTTGTCTGAAACCCGTCCACCCCACCCAGGAGATAGAAATGAAATTGCACCAGCTGGAGTGATGCCGATTAAATATTTAATTGTGTTGTTGTGTTTATAATTTGACCATGTCTGGGCCCTAGCAGTCAGATTACTGGGTCTAGCTATGAAAATTTCTGTGCAGTCTATTATGCACCGGCAGTTTTTAAAGTTCCGCTTGAATGTTTTTGGCATATTTTTAAGTATTGCACCCTTACTTGGCCATTTAATGAGTGGCTTAAGGACCAAGGCCATACCAGGGACCCAGCTCCGCAAAATATTTGAAATCGTGGTTTTTGATACTTTAAATCTATATGCCAAGTCAGTATTAGATAGACCCAACCTTAATTTCATCAATACAACCAACAGGTGGTCTTCTAGTGTAAGTTTTTGGATAATTCTTTCTAAGCTGCCTGTTATTTTTGTAACTAGCCACTCAAAGAGCACGGAGGTCAGTCCGGTGAGAAAAAACAAGTGTCCAATGTTGCACTTAACAGTTGTGTACGAAAATGTAGATTTCTGCAGCTCCTCTTTCAGCTTTACATTTTCTGCTTGTAGTGCCTCAAACTTCTGACACAGGTGTACATGCTCCTCCTGAAGCTGACAGTGTCTACGGTTCAGGTCATCATATTCCCTCTTTGTAACTGGGATGTCGTCTTCAGCTTTAATAAAGAAAAGTGAAAAATTAGCATGTGCTGCAACCATTGCAGACAATTTCACAATTGGGGGTTTCTTACACATTTTAGCAATGATTTTTCCATGATAGAAGAGAATATATTCATACCTGGACTATGATCCATGCTGCATTCTTGTTTTAGAGTTTCAGAAGAAACACATAGATTTGCTGCCGTTATAGGTCTATCATCTCTCCTCCTTTTCCTATGGTACCTACAATAAAAACAGCAGAAATGTACAGTTATGCAAGAGAGAAAAACAAACTAAATAGAACAGAGGGGGAAATTTAATATTCTTACCTCTCCAACTTTGCTTCGGGGTTCTGGCTCGGTTTTGTGTACACAAACACAGAAGGCACAAAATCAGGACTACTAGAGTCCAATGACGCCTCACCTTGAAATAAAACACACACACGTTTGTTTACTAGCCAAATCTACCGCCAGTTTATCAAACTTTACCTGCATTTGAATATTATTCTACATCGTACAGACAATCAATAATGTAAACGAGGATTACTAGAGTCCAATAATGCTTCATCTGCAAATAACACACACACAGTTTGTTTACTAGCCAAATCCAACAACAGCTTCTGAAACTAGCTGCACGTAGTCATCAAACTTCCGCTGCATTGATAAACTACACCGTAGGCTACAGATAATCAATAATGTAAACCATGCTTTCCATTAAACTCAAGAGTACATAGATAAACGTACCTGATATAAAGTGGGCGCTGCAGACGCGAGCATTTTTTATGATGTCCTCGCTCCAATCAACACGTTTAATCGCCTGCAGCCACAAGCGCCGCCGGTTCTTCTGAAACGGCCGTGATCCTGTCGGAATCCTGTAAAACTTAAGCCCCTTGGTGGAATATCGATTAGAGCAACCGTAAACGCAACAACCAGACATTTTGATGCTGGGAAATAGTTTTGGTAAATTTTCAGAGTTGTAAACGCGTTAGAGCCAGTGGGAAAAAACACCACTTCCGTTGCCAAAATGCGCGCGCAACTATTTGATCACGTGGGCTGTAAAAGGGTCTATAGCCGCTCTCAATGCTCGAGCTAAAGCTGAAGCAGCTCGTACAAGAGCAGAATTTGCACAAATGGAAATTGAAATGAAAGTTAAGAAAGCGGAGCTTAAAGTAGAAGAGGTGCGCCTGGATCAGGGGCGTCATGCAAGCCAAAATTCTGGGGGGGCACAATCTGAGACGTTGCAATTGTTTTCTGACGGGTGATATGGATCATGTTAGGAGGGGTCAGGGGGTTTCTCCCCCTGCAATTTTTTTAATTCTGGCTGCGAAACATACTATTTCAATGCAGTTTGGGAGGGACAGAAATACCTTAACGGAGCTAGCAGCAACCCTCCTCTATCTGAGGACTAAGTTAAAGTATATGTGTATCTTATATGTGCATTATAAGATGTTTTGAAGGCCAAAAAAACTCCTAAAGTTGAGCTTTGACTGATAGGCTTTTCATTTTTGTCTGTCAGTGAAGAAAGTAAACATAGGGTCAACTGATAGGTTGATTTATGAATCATTTTCTCAGACGAATTTATTTACTGAAAGCTACTAGGAAAGCTAGGTAGCCTAACTAAGTTTATTAAATTCATTCACAGTACACATTCATTATTGATCTTATGCCTAATACAGGGCCGTAGACAGGGCTTTATAATCACAGAGGTCCTAAATTTGAGGTGGGTAGGGGGTTCAAATTTTTTATTTCTCTGATATGTGCATTTCAAGACGTTTGAAGGCCAAAAAAAGGATAAGAAATAGCTTTAAAACCATGTCAGTGGGCAGATTATTTGTCAATACCTGCTCTCACTTCTTATCCATCACTCTTTCTTTTTCTCTCAGTCTCCTGATCTTGCCTTCCCCTCCTAAAGCTGAGCTTTTTTAATTTACTTAAGGCTACAAATTGTACTTTATTAATTCTCAATATGTACACATTCATTATTAATCTTGTGCCTAACAATGAAAACGTCTTTTCCCCTCACAATGACAGTAAACTAATTATTAGCCTACATTACGAGTCACGTTACATAGGCCTATTTTCAGTTCAAAATGGCGAAATTAGACAAAAGTATATTCGTGTGCCTGATTATTTTTGTCATTCGTTTAACATTTATGAACTAAAAAAACTGTCAAATATGAAATGTTTAGTTTAGCTACTTACATCTCGCACTTGACTGTACACTGAAGCGTCGAGTCTCACTGCTAAAATTCGCGCTCAGCTTCTGTGAACATAAAGCCCGCCTACTTTGATTTGATTGGTCATCTCAAATATTCTGACATTGACGAGCAGTGACAGACCAATGAGGCTCAGATGAACACGCACGCACACACACACACACACACTGTCCTCTGTTTCTGACGTGCGCTCTGCTCTGCTCGGTACCGCTGCGGATTGAAGATGAACAACGCGCTGAATCTGATTATAACAAGACTGAAGAAATAAAAATATATCAGGGAGGAAAAATCTGAGGGGGCACGTGCCCCCTCACTTTGAATGGGCATGACGCCACTGGCCTGGATGCCACACTACAAGCACTACATCAGCAGTGTGATGCAGAAGCCGCACAAGCTGAGGCGTATGTCTTTGAGAAAGCGGCCACAGATCTTGAAGAATCTGCATCGGGGTCCGTGAAGGTAGATTCCACAGAACGTACTCGCGACTATGTAAAACACCAAATAATCCTAAAGGCAGATTCAAGTCCATTTCGCAACACAGAGCACAATGATACTCTAGCAACAACTGTCCCATACGAGCCACCAAAACAAGAACCAGGCCAGTCTACGGACACAGAGTACGTCCATCTACCCCCGATTGCAGACAAACGTAAAGATGTTCCCCAACTTTCCCAAAACATTCCTGTGCGGAAACTTTCATTTGGAGCATTACCGACACATCAAAGTACGAGATACACTCCACAACATGGCAATATGACTGATATAGCCAGATTTCTAGCACGACGTGATTTACTCACTGGCGGCCTCAGAAAGTTCAGTGACAAGCCAGGCGACTATTGGGGATGGAAATCTTCATTTAACAATGTTATTGATGATTTGAACCTGTCTTCTAGCGAAGAATTTGACTTATTGATCAAATGGCTCGGAGCAGAGTCCGTTTAATATGCAAAACGTCTGAGAGCAGTGTATATTAACAGACCCTCCGAAGGATTGGGCAAAGTATGGGAAAGACTGGACGAGTGCTACGGCTCCCCCGAAGCCCTGGAGAAGGCGCTACTCGACAGACTTGAGCATTTTCCGAGAATCTCCAACAAAGACCCATACCTCTTGAGAGAACTTCAGGATCTTCTCCTAGAGATAGAGGCTGCAAAAGACGAAGGCTATATCCCAGGCCTACTGTACCTCGACACTGCAAGGGGCATTCATCCTGTTGTGGAGAAGTTACCCTTCGGTATGCAAGAAAAGTGGATGACGTATGGGTCTAAATACAAGGAGGAGCATTCTGTATCGTTTTCACCATTCTCAGCATTTGTCGCCTTCATTAGCAGGGAATCAAAAATGCGCAATGACCCAAGCTTTAAGCATTCAGTGCAACCCGGTCTTGTACCCATTAGGATGAGGTTTCAGGACAAGCAGAGTAAGAGAGAAGCAATCTCAGTCATCCGGACCGAAGTGGTCAGCACTGAGCCAAATCCAACTGCAGGAACAAACATCCATGACCCAAATAAAGAATGCCCAATCCACAAGAAACCTCACGCGCTTAAAAAATGCAGAGCTTTCAGAGAAATGTCTTTGGAGGAGCGTAAGGTCTATTTGAAGAGGAATCTGATATGTTTCCGATGTTGTGCATCCACTAATCATCAGGCAAAAATATGTAAAGCCGAGACCTTTTGTGCAGAATGTAACTCCAACTCACACATTACTGCTCTTCATCCTGGTCCTGCACCTTGGGCAACCACCACAGAGCCTACTTCCGACAACGGCGAGGAGTGCACTATAGCTTTACCTACGGCCACGTCTACATGTACCCAAGTCTGTGGGAGTGAAGTTGAAAGTCACTCATGTGGCAAGATCAGTCCTGTATTCATTTATCCGCAGGGCTCCCCTGAGAAGAAACTCAAAACCTACGCTATTTTGGACGATCAAAGCAACAGGTCACTTGCCAGATCTTCAATCTTCGATACGTTTGGCATCACCAAAGGCTGCTTCCCATACAAGCTGAGAACCTGTGCAGGCCTTGAGGAAGCTACGGGGAGGAGAGCTTACAACTTCATCGTCGAATCTGTTGATAGCAAGTCACGCCTAAAGCTCCAAACACTTATCGAATGTGACATGCTGCCGGACAATCGCAATGAGATTCCTAGACCTGAAGCTGCTCGTAACCATTCCCACCTCCAAGACATTGCATCCGACATTCCAGATGTTGATCCTGACGCTAAGATCCTGCTTCTCATTGGTAGGGATGTTATTCAAGCACACAAAGTTCTTGACCAACGCAATGGACCTCCAAATGCACCCTTTGCTCAGAAGCTAGCTCTAGGATGGGTGATTATTGGAAACATTTGTTTGGGTGGAGCTCACAAACCCGTACAGGCAAGCGTTTTCAAGACGAACATTTTGGACAATGGTCGCCCAAGTCACTTCCTTCCATGCAAGAACTTCATCCAAGTAAAGGAACGCATCATCCCACAAAGCCAGGTCAGTTTCCCTAACCATATTAAGAACACGTCCATGGGAGAAACCGTGTTCCAACAAACAAGTTTGGATGAGAGACCTGGTTACTCTCAAGAAGCAACAGCCTTTATGCAGATAATGAATAAGGAAGTCTATCAGGACAATACAAATAGTTGGGTTGCTCCACTGCCCTTTCGTTCACCTAGACCACGCCTTTCCAACAACAAGCAGCAAGCCGTCCAGCGCCTAGCTTCAGTTCGTCATATGCTGAACAAATGTCCTCATATGAAAAGTCACTTCCAGGAATTCATGCAAACCCTTTTTGACAACGGCCATGCGGAAATAGCGCCACCCCTTACTGGACAAGAAGAGTGTTGGTACCTTCCCTTCTTCGGAGTATATCACCCCCGCAAGCTGGACCAAATAAGGGTTGTCTTCGACTCTAGCGCGCGATATGAAGGAGTGTCCCTCAATGACGTCCTTCTTACCGATCCGAATCTCAACAACAGCCTGCTAGGAGTGCTCATGCGGCTCCGTGAAGAGAAGGTAGCCGTAACAGCTGATATTAAGCAAATGTTCCATTGCTTTGAGGTCAGGGAGGACCATTGGAACTTTTTGCGTTTTCTCTGGCACCAGAATAACGACATGGAACAACCAATCGCGGAGTACCGAATGACGGTACACGTCTTCGGCAACAGCCCATCGCCTGCAGTAGCAACCTATGGACTCAGGAGGGCATCAGAAGATCAAGAGAAAAGAGACAATACAACAAAACATCTTGTGGAACGTCATTTCTATGTTGATGACGGGCTTGTCTCCTTGCCATCAAGTACCGAGGCCATCTCTGTCATTCAAAAAGCTCAAGAAACCTTGGCCTCATCTAACTTGAGGCTGCATAAGGTCGCCTCTAATGACATCACAGTAATGAAAGCATTCTCCAAGGAAGATCTCGCAAAGGGTATGAAAGATCTCGACCTAGGAGCAGACTGTCCACCAATGCAAAGGAGTCTTGGAATAAGCTGGGACATAGCAACAGATGAGTTCACCTTCCAAGTGTCTACCGCTGAGAAGCCCTACACTCGTAGAGGGGTACTATCAATCATTAACAGCTTGTACGACCCTCTAGGTTTCGCAGCACCGGTCAGCATCAAAGGCAGGGCCCTTTTGAGAGAGCTTTCAACAGATGCAGGTGAATGGGACGACCCACTTCCAGAACGAATGCGAGAAGAATGGAGTACATGGAAGGAATCCCTGAAGCATCTTGAACAAGTGCGAATACCAAGAATGTATACATCCATATCCTTCTGTGGTGCAGCCAAAAGGGAGCTCTGTATAATCTGTGACGCGTCCACCAAAGCTATTGCTGCTGTAGCTTATGCAAAGGTCACAGATACAGAAGGCAAGAGCGAACTTAGATTTGTGTTTGGCAAAGCTAAACTTGCCCCACAACAAGAGATAACTATCCCGAGGCTGGAACTATGTGCAGCTGTTCTTGCCATCGAGATTGCAGACTTGATTTCAGAGGAGATCGATGTTCCATTCCATTGTACAAGGTTCTTCACAGACAGCAAGGTAGTACTTGGATACATACAAAATGAATCCAGAAGATTCTATGTCTACGTGTGTAACCGAGTTCAAAGGATTAGAAAATCATCCAGCCCAGAACAATGGAACTACGTGCAGACTAGGGGTGGGGGAAAAAAATCGATTCTTAGATGCATCGCGATGCGGACGTGGACGATTCTGAATCGATTCACAATTGTCAAAAATCGATTTAAAAATTTTTTTTAGATATATATTTATAATAACGTAATATTGACGGAACGCGAAAGACGGAACTCTGAAGCGCGGAAGTGCAGACCGGCGTGCACATAACAGACGCGGACGCGATGGCTGAGCGGCAAATCCAAACACCCTCCTCGTTAAAAGCTGACGTGTGGAAATATTTTGGCTTCTGACGTTGAAGGGGGAAAGGAGCTGGACAAGAGCCACACTAGTTGTAAGCTTTGTAGAGTAAAACTAAAATATTTCGGAAACAAGACACATATGAGAAGCCAAATGACACGTTTCCAGCCAGAGGAGGAAAAACACTCGGCTGTAACGTTACCGGTCGTTGTTATATTATTAATTTACTACAAATATGCTGCTGCTAGTTCAGACACACATGTATTTTCCTGTTGGTTCTTTGCAATGTTAATAAAATATATTGTACGTTAATTCTTTATGGGTCATTACTTTCTACTTTTAAAGCAAAGTATTTATAGTCACACACACACAAAAAAAAGATTCTGATAATCGATTTAGCATCGAATCGCAGCCCTCTGAATCGTAATCGAATCGTGAGGTGCCTAGAACAGTGGTTTTCAAACCTGTCCTGGAGGACCCCAACACTGCACCTTTTCTTTGTCTCCCTAATCAAACACAGCTGATTCAACTCATCAGCTCATTATCACATGGGTTAATGAGCTGATGAGTTGAATCAGTTGTGTTTGATTCGGGAGACAAAGAAAATGTGCAGTGTTGGGGGTCCTCCAGGACAGGTTTGAAAACCACTGGCCTAGAGATTCCCACCCCTAGTGCAGACAGATTTAAACCCAGCTGATGAAGCTTCCAGGTCCATTCCAGCAAACACTCTGATGTCCAGCATGTGGCTCAAAGGACCAGATTTCCTGCTTCGAGCGCACGCAAAAGAGACCAAGTGCTGTTTTGAGTTACTCAGTCCAGACTCTGACCCTGAGATTCGCCCTACGGTGACGGCCTTTGCAACTCGTCTCACAGACTCTTTCCTTGATCCAAGTCGCTTTGAGTCCTTCTCAACTTGGACATCACTGCGGAGAGCAATAGCAAGACTCGTTCATATCACCAGATGCTACAAGGGAAATGCTTATGGAAGCAAGTGTCAAGGTTGGCATATTTGCAAAAGTATCACCCCAGAGGACTATTGGAAAGCAAAAAGCGTTATTCTGAGCTGTCTTCAACACAAGACTTATCCTGAAGTCTTTGCATGCATCGAAGCCCAGAAAGAGATACCAAAGCAAAATCCACTCAGAAACCTGTCGCCCTTCAAAGATGACGCTGACTGCCTTAGAGTTGGAGGTCGTCTTTCACAAGCCGACATGCAAAATGATGAAGCACATCCTTTCATCATCCCAGGAAAGCACCACGTGAGTACACTACTGGTACGGCATTATCACCAACAAGTACAGCACCAGGGACGCCATTTCACAGAGGGCGCTGTAAGAACAGCCGGATTATGGATTGTTGGCGGAAAACATTGCATCAGCTCCATCATTCACCACTGTGTCAAATGTCGCAAACTGAGATGGAACACAGAAACCCTAAAGATGTCTTAGCACTACGGAGCTAAGTTAGCTATTGATCCCATGCTGCAGGTAAGCTACTTTCATAACATATCAATATTTGTTCATTATTTTTGGGTGATGCTAATTTACAAACTTCCCGATCAGAATCCCGATAAAAACATCGACATGATGAGAGACGTTGTCCTCCGTTGCTTGATCTGACCTTATCCAAGAGTACAATGTAAGTGACTAGAATTATTCTATATATTTATGGTGTTTTGAGAAATGTATTTGTACATTGTTTTTATATATAAAAATAGAAATGCAACTTAAACAATAATCTTTTTTCTAATTAAATTATATAAAGCTAATGTGAAAATATTTAACACAAAATAGATTTTTGGCAGCCACTATATGAAAAAAGGTAACACTTTATTTTGATGGTCCACTTTAGACATTCTACTATTAACCCTAACCTAGCAGTCTACTAATACTCTGCGTTAGTTGGCATGTAGTTACTATACAGTTCGTAGAATGTCTATAGTGGACCATCGAAATTTAATCCCCCACCCCCACAATAGTGTCACCAAATGTAATTTTACATTTATTTATTTTTTTCTTCCTGAATACACCCTCTGTCATTGGTGAAACTGTACTTATGTTATTGTGACAGTCTTTGTCTTTGTGGTCCACTGAAACATAATGTTTTTAAGTTTCAGTGATTACAAAGAAAATAAACTATAATGGTTTACTTGTAGTTGTCTTAGCATTTTAAGCTGTTATAAAAAAAATTACAACCGTAAATAAATCAAGTTTATAATTATGGACAGACTTATAATGAGACAGACGAGATAAAAATACTTCTTTAATGTTTGTTTTACAGTGTGACAATGGAGATATCCTGCAGCACATAATGACAATTGCCATCTGCAAGAGGGATTCTCAGGAGGATTTCTGCATCATCTTGGAGGGGATGCAAGTCATGGCTGGCTTGGAAAATCTGGCAAGAGCCTGTGCTGTTCTTCTTGGACTCACATATGCACTAAACCTCACCTACCCGAAAGAACTGAGGCACACTTTTGAGGCCTTTCAGAAGCTCTTCTCCACCTTAGAAACATTGCTAAGCTACGTAATAAGCTATCAGTTTCTGATGCAGAAAAGTTAGTTCATGCATTCATGACCTCGAGACTAGATTACTGTAATGCTTTATTAGCTGGTTGTCCTGCATCCTCAATAAACAAGCTACAGTTAGTCCAAAATGCAGCCGCTAGAGTTCTTACTAGATCAAGAAAATATGATCATATAACACCGATTTTATCATCACTTCATTGGTTACCTATAAAGTTCCGTATTAATTACAAGGTATTGCTTTTGACCTATAAAGCTCTAAATGGTTTAGCTCCAGTCTATTTAACGGATCTTCTATCGCCCTATAATCCATCGCGCTCTTTAAGATCACTAAATTCAAGGCTTTTGATTATACCTAGGATATCCAGATCTACCAAAGGAGGGAGAGCATTTTCACATTTAGCTCCAAAACTCTGGAATAGCCTTCCTGATATTGTTCGTTGCTCAGACTCGCTCTCCCAGTTTAAAATTAGACTAAAGACGCATCTATTTAGCCAGGCATTCATATACATTTTTTTATCTTACAGTTACTGTAAATTCGGCCTCTAGTTCATAAATGCCAGAGGAGAACTGGCCCCGACTGAGCCTGGGTTCTCCCAAGGTTTTTTTTTTCTCCATTGGGTCATCTGATGGAGTTTTAGGACACCATTAGGTCACTTGATGGAGTTTTTCGGTTCCTTGCCACTGTTGCCTTTGGCTTGCTCAGTTTGGGGATATTCAAATTAAATGACCCATCATACCATTGATCAGCTCTACCAAACTTGTCTTTTTTCCAGTAATAAACAAGCACTGTTAGGTTGTTTTGATTGATACTGTGAAGCAGCTTAGATACAATCTGTATTGTGAAAAGCGCTATATAAATATATTTGACTTGACTTGACTTGACTTCTTGGAACTGGATGTTTGCAAGTTTTCCCTGAAATTACTAACACTTAAAAACAAACTCATGACTTAGATTGAGACAATGCATTATGGTGAAAAAAAAACTGCATTGATTGATGAACGTTTAATATTGTTCTACATACAAGCTTTCAGCAAGTACAAATTATTGTATATGTTTTGCTACAAGTTATTCTCTAGTTTTAGTCAAGAATGTGACTTTTCCAACAGAAATTTGTATGCACATGTTTTTGTGTAACAAAATGATATTTCTCATTGACATGGAAAATGCATTTTTTTGCTTTTATTTTTCATATCTTAAAACTGCTGTCTTACATTTTATATAGATTTGTTTTATTTGTGCAAAAAATACAGAATAAAAGCATGTTTGATAACAAAAAGTGCATTTTGTATTCATTATCATCTTAACCTGAAAAAGGCAGTAAATGTTATAAAGTAAATTTCATTGATACAAACGAGTAAATTCTGCTTGATTTATTTGTGAGACAACTTAAATTAAAAAAGCACATTCAACTAATAATATTAAATTCTTCATGTGCCATAGACTAAATAATTTAGGAGATTTTACTTAATTTATTCGGGTAGATTTCACACAAAAAAACCTTAAAATCTACTCAAATATAATACGTGTAATATTGTTACCATAATTTTTTTAAGTAGATGGCATGTAATATTTTTCACAGTGCATGCAGTGCAGTTACTGCTCGTGTATGGGAATTGACAATTCACCATTAAATGTGTTATTTTGAAAAGTGTTTTATATATATATATATATTATATTTTGGCTGAATTCTATTTGTTATTCAGATTTTACCTCAAATATTACCTTTGAATTGGAACAACATAATGAGAAGAAATTGGGATGTTAATGCGACAGTAGAATTTTTCTTGATAATCTTATCATGTTTAGATAGCAACTTCAGGTATTTCACACATTTCAAACTGGTTTATTTTGTACCTCAAGTGGTAATTCAGCATTTTTGGGTTTATATGATAAACAGGTTTGAAAGTGCAAAATTCCCTGTTTTCCCTTTTTTTCAAAATGGGCACCTTTAGCATCATTTTTCTCAAAAACTGCAAGGTTGTGTGCGGAGAACTTTTTACTAAGGAATCTCTATATATTTCTGATGTTAAATATAAAAAAATTAGGTAGTGCCCCACGTGGTGGAACGAAACCCTATTTCTAGGCCTCTTTTAGGCTACCGACAGCGGCCTAGAGGATTTCAGCATCATCTTGGAGGGGATGCAAGTCATGACTGGCTTGGAAAATCTGGCAAGAGCCTGTGGTTGTTCGTCTTGGAATCACACTAAACCTCACCTACCCGAAAGAACTGAGGCACACATTTGAGGCCTTTCAGAAGCTCTTCTTGGAACTGGATGTTTGCAAGTTTTCCCCGAAATTACTAACACTTAAAAACACATGACTTAGACTGAGACAATGCATTATGACCAAGTTCTGGTGAAAAAAAAAACACTGCATTGATTGATGAACGTTTAATATTGCTCACATACAAGCTTTCAGCAAGTACAAATTATTTTATATGTTTTGCTACAAGTTATTCACAAGTTTTAGTCAAGAATGTTAGTCTGACTACGTCAGACTTCGTACTTCCGCTCAATTTCATTTGGCTTCTGTACTCATTTGGCATGTCTCTCAGTTTCCCCGGCCTGAAAACTGCAACAGACAGAGAGAGAGAGAGAGAGTGTGTGTGTGGTGTCTCGTGCTTGTTTTTCTTTTTTCTATCTAAAGGGTAAATGAGGTCACCCCAGTGCACTTGAGATCCTTAGTCATAGTGGCCAAAGGGATTAGAAGGACGTCCAGCCCAGAGTGGGGTTAACCTGAAGATAAAAGACCGAACATCTGTGACACCGGCTAGCTAAAATCAGGAGCATATGGAGGGAATATTTATTTAGTAAAAATGAAAATATAGACTACAGATTGATTGTCTCTTTATATTTCTTTCTTTGTTTCTTAAACAGTGGTAATGGGTGAACCTGCAAGAACTTGTCATTTATCCAATTCATAGTTAACAGAATCAAGTCACCTTTATTTCTATAGTGCTTTATACAATACAGATTGTTTCAAAGCAATCACTCTCACAGTAATAAACTATATAAATGCAAAAATAACATTAAATGCAAAAATAGCAAATGCTGCAGTTCAAGGCTTTCATGTACTTGTCTACCTAACAATAATTCAAAAATATGGATAATATCCTGGATTGGGATTTTCCTAATTACAATTATTTACTGAAACTGCTTCAGTAAGAAAAGGCTTTTGTTTGCGGCTCCCTCTGCCTGGATGATTTACAGAAATCCGTGAAACTTGGTGAGTTTGTCTTTGGTTGCTTTTAGGAGGTTGTTGATTGACATGGAGGCAGCCACATCTGGCAGCAGATAATTTAACTAATGTGTTTTTAGGATTGTGGTTGACAGTTGTTTTATGTTTCTAGTGTTTTTGTATATTTTATGTTTGTATGTACTGTATATGTGGTATAGTACTGCTGCCTGTCTTGGCCAGGACACTCTTGAAAAAGAGATTTTTAATCTCAATTAGTTTCTTCCCGGTTAAATAAAGGTTTAATAACAATAAAAAAGGAATAAAATGCACATTTTCCAAAAATGAAATTCTGCTAAAAGTGTCACAATTGGCTTTATGCACAGCTTCACTACTTCCTGAACTTCAGCCAGCCCTTTGTTTCCTGTCTGCCATTATTGGACAAACTGATTAATCCAGGTGTGCCTGATGATTGTTACTGAGGCCAGGCACACCTGGATTAATCAGTTTGTCCAATAATGGCAGACAGGAAACAAAGGGCTGGCTGAAGTTCAGGAAGTAGTGAAGCTGTGCATAAAGCCAATTGGGATTTGATTCTAAATACATACATACTCTGACTTTTTTGTTGTTGTTGCAGATAGAAACAAGAGGCATCACAAGATTCGAAAAGACCATTTGTCAGTACAACAACCTTGGCTGAACCATCTGAGCAAATTGTGTCCACTGATGCCAGTGTCCTGACGGATGCATGGCCTTGGAACAACATAAGTGAAAGCAAGTTCTCCATTAAATAAAATCTATGTCTGAGCACTTCTTGCATAATGTTATTTGTATTAGTCCAAAGAACAAAACTTCTAACTCTAATGTCTTCTGTTCAGACCTTCACACCAAAAGAACAGTGTTCGAGAAGGTTATGAAACGAAGGCACAATCTATGATGCTGGCAACTCAGCACATCCTGATTCTGCCGAGTTAGACGCGTTCCTGGGTCAACAAGGGAGGTGCTCATGTAAAATTGATCAACCAATCAGATTCATCACGTGACATCATCCAGATTGAGCGCTACTTTTTGAATTTGCCAGCCATCAACGTCTCTTCTTCATTTCACAGAGGTAAGTGCAATTTCTATAAAATGTATAATTTCAAATGCGTGTCTGTATCTACTCAGTGTAATGTATTCTTTTTAATTTCACGATGAATTCATTACTAACGCTAACACTAACTAAACTGCTCATATAAGGTGCAAATCTCCTATCGGACCGAGATCGTTTCGTCATCCGACCCGGTATGGTGTTTTCCCCGTGATCGTATCGTCGGATCTTTTCTCCCGTTGATGTATATCACTTTTCCCCTGCATTCGTTTAGCAGACCCTCATAATCCTTTTGCAAAAGAAAACCAAAACACTTTAGCGGATGGGACCAAATAGGCTACCAATAATGCGGGTTATTCAATCAAAATAATATCAATACAATATCTAATATAAAACAAACTGTAATCTATCACTGTATTTAAATAATAATAATAATAATAATAATGCAATATCTAGTAGGCCCATAAGGCAAACTGTAGCCTTATATAAAATGTAATAATAATGAAATATATTTTGTTGACCCAGGAACATCATATTTTTATGTTGACCCAGAGACATCATTCTTTATTACTCATCTAATATAAGACAGACAGTAATCAATCACTGTATTTAAATAATCATAATAATAATAATCTAATATCTAGTATAAGACAAACTGTAATCTATGTAATACTAATAATTAAATATCTTGTGTTGACCCAGGGACATCATTCCTTATTTAAATAATCATAATAATATAATATCTAATATTAGACAAACTGTAATATTTCACTATATAATAGTAATAATAGTAATAATACTAATAATTAAATATCTTGTGTTGACCCAGGGACATCATTCTTTATTACTCATCTAATATAAGACAGACAGTAATCAATCACTGTATTTAAATAATCATAATAATAATAATAATCTAATATCTAGTATAAGACAAACTGTAATCTATGTAATACTAATAATTAAATATCTTGTGTTGACCCAGGGACATCATTCCTTATTTAAATAATCATAATAATATAATATCTAATATTAGACAAACTGTAATATTTCACTATATAATAGTAATAATAGTAATAATACTAATAATTAAATATCTTGTGTTGACCCAGGGTCAGGGACATCATTCTTTATTACTCATCTAATATAAGACAGACAGTAATCAATCACTGTATTTAAATAATCATAATAATAATAATAATCTAATATCTAGTATAAGACAAACTGTAATCTATGTAATACTAATAATTAAATATCTTGTGTTGACCCAGGGACATCATTCCTTATTTAAATAATCATAATAATATAATATCTAATATTAGACAAACTGTAATATTTCACTATATAATAGTAATAATAGTAATAATACTAATAATTAAATATCTTGTGTTGACCCAGGGTCAGGGACATCATTCTTTATTACTCATCTAATATAAGACCCAGGGACATCATATTTTTATGTTGACTCAGGGACATCATTCCTTATTTAAATAATAATAATAATAATATAATATCTAATATTAGACAAACTGTAATATTTCACTATATAATATTAATAATAGTAAAAATAATAATAATTAAAGCTGCTAGCAGCATTTAGCGGTGTTCAAGCAGTTAAGGCCTTTAAGGCCGTTAAGCACAAAAGCATCAAAAGACATTAAGTTTTATGTAGCAAGCATTTAACCATGACATCATAGATGGAATAGACCATGTTTTAGCATGATTTACCATGATATACGAAATTTAGTGTGATTTTTCATGATCTACCATGTTCCAGTATGATTTACCATGAATCTAGCATGATTTACCACAGTTTACCATGATTTACCATGTTAAAGGATGATTTACCATGATATACCACATTTACCATGATTTACCAGGATTGTAGCATGATTTACCATGATTCATCACATTGCTAGCATGATTTGCCATGATACACCATGTACTGTAATAGTATATTTTACCATGATTTACCATGTTTCTATCGTGATTTACCATGATTTCCCACATTGCTGAATTGATGTGAAGTGCCAATAAAAATGAAGTGATAAACTCTGACAAAAAATGATTGTGTTATAATAGTTAACATGGAAAAACAGAATAATGGTGAAAATCAAGTGTGTCAAAATGAGACTGAGCCAATAAGTGGTCTTCTGCTGCCCTCTGCTGGCCATTCTACTTATTAATAAAGTGTTTTCACAGGTGCTTTGGCACTCATACGTAGACATTTGCTCACACACACATACACAAACACACACACACAAAGTCATTATGAAAATATATTTTAATGGTCTATAAGCATTTCATGTCTTTGCAAGCTATTAATCAGATTATTCAGAATTTATTCAGAAACATGGGACTACACACACACATTCTATTGTAGATGAAACGGTCTCATTCAGTTCACATTTGTCAATGTGACAATGAATTTTGACTAAATGTGAGTGTAAATGTTAAAATAGTGATTTTATAAAGTCTAAATAAGAATTATAGAATAATATTAGTTAGTAGCATGACAAAATTACTATCTAAAACAGCAGGGGGCAGTAGAAAACCACTTATTGGCTTAATATGCCATTGTTCATCATTTTCACCTTTTTAATTGTTATAGAGGCATATTTTGTCCGATCTGTCTGAGATTTCTCATGCTTGTTTAGAGTCACGTGTCACATGTTCTGACTTGATTTGAAGAAGATCTGAGCATTCATTGAAGAGATATAGGCGTTTGGGTACACTTGGTCATGGCTACATATTGAAGTGACCCTGTTATAGCCATCCAAATTAAGAAGTTATACCTTTTCTGATATTTATTGACCTAGAGAGTCCAGATAATTGTACTGCACTGGTTTAGAACATTATAATATGAACAGTATATGATCATAGATGGAAAAGACCATTTACAGCCAATACAGGCAATTTACCATAGGAAATGTATGGTTTTAAAGCTTTTGAACAGTTATAGCGCCACCTATGGTCCGATCTCCATGAAACTCTGCATGCTTCTTCACCATGTTATTACACATGTGCTCATCAATTTTTGTGAAGTTCTGAGTTTTTATTTCTGATTTATAGGCGTTTGATTGTATTTTGACACGCCCCTTTTTCTAAATGACCCTGTTACAGTGAACCAAAGGGCAAAGTTCAACTTTTTTTTAATAATTATTGATCTAAAGAGTCCAGAGAATTGTCCTAGACTGGTCTGGTTCCGATCGGGCAAAAAACCAGGGACTAGTTCGCAAAAGTAGGTTTTTAACATATTCGTGAATATTTAATGAACGATTTGATTGACAGCAATGGTTCTAGAGGCAAAGTTGTTCAGCATGAGGAGATCTATCAATTGATATGCATTTTGTGGGGATATGTGCAACACCATGTGATTACAGAGCCGTAAAACTCGTTAGCGCCAACTAGTGGCCGATTTCTTTCAAAACTCTTACAGGCCTCTTGGGCCATGAGTCGAACATGCCCATCGAGTTTCGTTCCGATTGGCCTTCGTTAACCTTGTCTTATACTTCATTGGCCGATGGCGGCCATGTTTTTTTAGTTACGCCAATGTCCTTATACACATACATGGGGCCTTGGACCAAGACACTGCATACCAATTTTCAAGTCAATCGGACTAACCACTAGGTGGCCATATGTTTTTTTAATGTTATAGCACCACCTAGAGCTCAATCAACGCGATTTTTTTATTGTGACCTCAGATTGAGCTCTTACATATGTGTAGCGAGTTTGGTAAAAATATCTCATTTCGTTCACGAGTTATAGCCATTTTAGTAAAATAGGCTCCTCCCACAACGTTTATTTTGCACCCCCTAGCGACCGGAAATCAAAATTTCGACTTTTTTTCAATAATTATTGATAGTCAGACTCCAGAGAACATTTCTGCACTGGTTTGGTTCCGATCAGGCGAAAAACCAGGGACTAGTTAGCAAAAGTAGGTTTTAGACAAAACCGGAAATAGCGGAAAAATTTGCATACCGGAAATGAAATCGGAGATATACGTTTTTTAAGTCAAGAGTCCAGCTTTCCAATGATATAAGACACTTGACTCTACAACTTACGGTCTAGGAGTTATGACCAGTTTCGCGCTTTTGGTTGCTATAGCGCCACCTATGGGCCAATCGGGCTTATAATTTGATAAGCTCTCCTCGATTTTTGTACTACCATCTGACAAAGTTTCAAGTCTCTAGCACTTACGGTTTGGGCTGCACGATGCGTTTTACGGCGGAAGAATAATAATAATAATTAAAGCTGCTAGCAGCATTTAGCGGTGTTCAAGCAGTTAAGGCCTTTAAGGCCGTTAAGCACAAAAACATCAAAAGACATTAAGTTTTATGTAGCAAGCATTTAAACATTGACATCATAGATGGAATAGACCATGTTTTAGCATGATTTACCATGATATACCAAATTTAGTGTGATTTTTCATGATCTACCATGTTCCAGTATGATTTACCATGAATCTAGCATGATTTACCACAGTTTACCATGATTTCCCATGTTATAGGATGATTTACCATGATATACCACATTCTAGAATGATTTACCAGGATTGTAGCATGATTTACCATGATTCATCACATTGCTAGCATGATTTGCCATGATCCACCATGTAATAGTATTTTTTACTATGATTTACCATGTTTCTATCGTGATTTACCATGATTTACCACATTGCTGCATTGATGTGAAGGGCCAATAAAAATGAAGTGATAAACTCTGACAAAAAATGATTGTGTTATAATAGTTAACATGGAAAAACTGGTTTGCTTTAGTGCTTTGATTTACTGTTGAAAATCAAGTGTGTCAAAATGAGAGTGAGACAATAAGTGGTCTTCTACTGCCCTCTGCTGGCCATTCTACTTATTAATAAAGTGTTTTCACAGGTGCTTTTACACTCATATGTAGACATTTGATCACACACACACACACACATACACACAAAGTCATTATATAAATATATTTTAATGGTCTATAAGCATTTAATGTCTTTGCAAGCTATTAATCAGATTATTCAGCATTTATTCAGAAACCTAGGACTACACACACACATTCTGTTGTAGATACAGATATTTGAACTATGTGATGGAAAAAAGAAATGTTTACTGCAATTGTCCTTCAGGATTCATATTTCTCAATGTACTACAATAGTCAGTTTACCATGGTTTGTCTTAGTTTACCTTGATGTTACCTTGTTGTGACCGAATGTTACACAATAATTTATCATGATATACCACATTCTAGAATGATTCAGCAGGATTGTAGCATGATTTACTATGATTTACCACGTTGTTAGCAATTATGTGAAGCTTCAGAACAGTAAAGTGAATTGAAAGACAAAATATGATTGTGTTATTATAGTAATTGTCACATAAGGTTATTTTTTAGTGTCTGAATATATGAATGCAAAAGCACATGTGAAAAGACTATTAATAAGTATAATGTCCAGCAGAGGGTAGTAGAAGACCACTTATTGCTATAGTACCACTTTTATTTTGAACTACTTGGTTTAATCAGTATCAGGGTTTCCGCGGGGTCATAAAAAGTCATAAAACGTCTTAAATTTAATAATAAGAATTTTAGGCAATAAAAAGTCATAAAAACGTCCGGCTTTTCCATACAAGGTCATAAATTACATTTAGCCACATCTTAAATTGATATGCTCATTCATTCATTATCGCGATATAATGTTTTCTCTATAAAACGATATTAAGAGTTCGATAAATGTTAGATCATGTTTATGCGCCAAAAGCGGAACGAAACTCATTTGAACCGCGCGCGCCTCACGGAGCGTTTATCCGCTCGGCTCAAAGTCCAAACGGCAGCGTAGCGCGATCAAGCTCACTAGAGCAGACGCGTTCTTTTACTGTCTATGGTTAACTTTGATCAGTCTCGATCACGAGATCCAGTGAGAAGGACTTGAATTCAGCGAAGAACACAAATGTCTCACTGATTTAAACCAGTTTAAAGGCAGATGAAACAGCGCTGACGAACAGGAGAAACACTGTGCGCAACTATACAGTCAGAAAGCTTTTCCATCTACACATTTACATCCTTTACCATGGTTTTACTGTAACGTTAGCCTAGTAATATTAACTGCACCATGAAATGTGGGATACATATTGAATTGTATTATATTATTAATGTAGACAATGTATTAAAGGACTAATGGAATATAATTACAGTATTTATGTATTTAGGCTATAGCCTACTGTTTTTCATACATTTCATAAAGATACGTGCCATCAAAGTCAGGCAACACAAACCTGTTTCAAGACTTGAAACAATATCCCCCATTAGCACATGCAGAAACTAAGAAATTAATTTTGAAATAAAGATATTATTTTTGTTAAGGAAAAAATACAAATGTTTGAATGTTCTACCTCAGATTTGTGAAATGTTCACCTGTTTGGCAAGTGTTTGTCATGATATGTTTTGACAATAAAGAGTAGTTTAAAACCACAATTAACGCTCTGGTTTCTACAACTTTCAGTTAGGAACAAAAATCTGCCTTCAAAGTTCAAAGAAATAAAGAATTGACATTTATCGTCATAATTATCGATATTGACTGATATTATCGTGATAAGTGTTGTGTTGTTCCTGTGTTATTGATACTTAGGAAAAGGGAGACTTCAGTTTGTTACTCTTAAGAAAATGGAACCTTTAAATAATTAAACTTATTACTTTTAATGAAAGTCAATAAAAAAAGACTTTTGAAAGGAAGTTATTTTTCGTAATTCGAGTAGGTCATAAATTTAAATAATATTGGTCATAAAAAGGTCTTAAAAGGTCTTAAATTTGACTGACTAAACCCTGCAGAAACCCTGAGTATTGTGCACTAAAGCAAACCAGTCTTTCAATGTGAATACCATTATGCATGCTTACACACACACACAAACACACACACACACACACACAATTGTGGGTTATGATATTGTGAAAATCTCTTTTTGTGGTCCTTAAGCATTTCAGATATTTATTTGTGATGTAAAAATATTAAACTTTCTAATAAATCATTATTTAATATTATATTATAAGCATTTGTTTGTTAGCCATTGCTGAAAACTGGTTAAAAAAGATTAAAAATATCTAATGCTGTTGCTCCCTCTAGTGGACAACAGCGGTTTTACAGCCTACATAAACGGTTGAAATGAATGACAGGAAATTCGTTTTTTTTTTTTACTTATATCTCGGGAACGAGAAAGTGAAAAAATCTGAAACTCAGAACTTAGATAGGGTTAGAGGAGCCCTCTTGAACAAGACCATCCCCGTGTTGCTGAGTGATTGCTGTCGGGAGTAATGTCCGTTTAAATGCATATCTTTGTGGGCTTATATCTCGGGAATGCCCAGGCCAAATCGCACCAAACTCGAATCGAAGCTAGATGAGGACGAGCCCTTTCCAACAAGCTCTTCCACAAGGATCTAGATGGTGTGGATCAAGAGTTACAGCCGTTTCAAGTTGGGGTTCTCACAGATTAGCGATCCGCGGGGGGGCGCTCCCGAGCCCCGCGACGAAAGATTTGGATCAAGATCCCCGAGAGGACCTTACCATCAAAATTTGAGCGGGCAGAGACTATCCGTTTTCGAGTTATGAGTGAATTCGTGCTTGGGGGGGCGTGGCCCAATGTTTTACTTTCGTTTTGAGGCTTCCTGTGACAATTAATTATAGAGGCAAATTTTGTCTGATTTGTCTGAAATTTTTCAATGCCGTACAGAGTGATATTACACATGTTCTTGACCTTTTTTAAAGAAGATCTGAGCATTCATTTAAGAGATCAGCATTTACAGCCAATACAGGCAATTTGCCATTGGAAATGTATGGTTTTAAAGCTTTTTGACAGTTATAGCGCCAACTATGGTCCGATCTCCATGAAACTTTGCATGCTTCTTCACCATGTTATGACACATATGCTCACCAATTTTTGTTTAGTTCTGAGTTTTTATTTATGATTTATAGGCTTTTGTGTGTATTTGACACGCCCCTTTTCTAAATGACCCTGTTATAGCCATACGAAAAATGCAAAAGTTCAACTTTTTTTCAATGATTATTGATCTAGAGAGTCCAGAGAATTGTCCTAGACTGGTCTGGTTCCGATCGGGCAAAAATCCAGGGACTAGTTCGCAAAAGTAGGTTTTTAACATATTCGTGAATATTTAATGAACGATTTGATTGACAGCAATGGTTCTAGAGGCAAAGTTGTTCATCCTGAGGAGATCTATCAAATGATATGCATATTTTCGGGATGTGTGCAACACCACGTGATTACAGAGCCGTAAAACTCGTTAGCGCCAACTAGTGGCCAATTTCTTTCAAAACTCTTACAGACCTCTTGGGCCATGAGTCAAACATGTCCGTCAAGTTTCGTTCCGATTGGCCTCCGTTAACCTCGTGTAATAGGTGCTCAAATTCATTGGCCGATGGCGGCCATGTTTTTTGAGTTACACCAATTTCCTCATACACATACATGGCACCTTGGACCAAGACACTGCATACCAATTTTTAAGTCAATCGGACTAACGGTCAGGTGGTCATAGCCCGATTTAGGTTTTTTGTGTGTTATAGCGCCACCTAGTGTTAGGTCGACGCGATTTTTTTACTGTGACCTCAGATTGAACTCATACACATGTGTTCCAAGATTGGTGAAGATATCTCATTTACTTCTCGAGTTATAGCCATATTAGTAAAATAGGCTCCTCCCACAACGATCATTTTACTCCCCCTAGCGACCGTGAATCGAAAATTCAACTTTTTTTCAATGATTATTGATATTCAGACTCCAGAGAACATGTATGCATTTGTCTGGTTTTGATCGGGCGAAAAACCAGGGACTAGTTCGCAAAAGTAGGTTTTTGACAAAATTCAAAATGGCGGAAAAATTTGCATACCGGAAATGAAATCGGAGATATACGTTTTGTTCTTCAGGCCTCCAGCTTTCCAATGATATAAGACACTTGAGTCTACGACATACGGTTTAGGAGTTATGAGCAGTTTCGCGCAATTGATTGCTGTAGCGCCACCTATAGGCCAATCGGGGTCATACTTTCTGAGGCTCTCCTCGATTTTTGTACTACCATCTGACAAAGTTTCAGAGCTCCAGCACTTACGGTTTGTTCTGCACGATGCGTTTTACGGCAGAAGAATAATAATAATAATAATAATAATAATAATAATAAAAATCAGTACAAATACAATAGGTTTTCAGCACTTCGTGCTTGAACACCTAACTAGCAGCATTTAGCGGTGTTCAAGCAGTTAAGGCCTTTAAGGCCGTTAAGCACAAAAACATCAAAAGACATTAAGTTTTATGTAGCAAGCATTTAAACATTGACATCATAGATGGAATAGACCATGTTTTAGCATGATTTACCATGATATACCAAATTTAGTGTGATTTTTCATGATCTACCATGTTCCAGTATGATTTACCATGAATCTAGCATGATTTACCACAGTTTACCATGATTTCCCATGTTATAGGATGATTTACCATGATATACCACATTCTAGAATGATTTACCAGGATTGTAGCATGATTTACCATGATTCATCACATTGCTAGCATGATTTGCCATGATCCACCATGTAATAGTATTTTTTACTATGATTTACCATGTTTCTATCGTGATTTACCATGATTTACCACATTGCTGCATTGATGTGAAGGGCCAATAAAAATGAAGTGATAAACTCTGACAAAAAATGATTGTGTTATAATAGTTAACATGGAAAAACTGGTTTGCTTTAGTGCTTTGATTTACTGTTGAAAATCAAGTGTGTCAAAATGAGAGTGAGACAATAAGTGGTCTTCTACTGCCCTCTGCTGGCCATTCTACTTATTAATAAAGTGTTTTCACAGGTGCTTTTACACTCATATGTAGACATTTGATCACACACACACACACACACACACACACATACACACAAAGTCATTATATAAATATATTTTAATGGTCTATAAGCATTTAATGTCTTTGCAAGCTATTAATCAGATTATTCAGCATTTATTCAGAAACCTAGGACTACACACACACATTCTGTTGTAGATACAGATATTTGAACTATGTGATGGAAAAAAGAAATGTTTACTGCAATTGTCCTTCAGGATTCATATTTCTCAATGTACTACAATAGTCAGTTTACCATGGTTTGTCTTAGTTTACCTTGATGTTACCTTGTTGTGACCGAATGTTACACAATAATTTATCATGATATACCACATTCTAGAATGATTCAGCAGGATTGTAGCATGATTTACTATGATTTACCACGTTGTTAGCAATTATGTGAAGCTTCAGAACAGTAAAGTGAATTGAAAGACAAAATATGATTGTGTTATTATAGTAATTGTCACATAAGGTTATTTTTTAGTGTCTGAATATATGAATGCAAAAGCACATGTGAAAAGACTATTAATAAGTATAATGTCCAGCAGAGGGTAGTAGAAGACCACTTATTGCTATAGTACCACTTTTATTTTGAACTACTTGGTTTAATCAGTATCAGGGTTTCCGCGGGGTCATAAAAAGTCATAAAACGTCTTAAATTTAATAATAAGAATTTTAGGCAATAAAAAGTCATAAAAACGTCCGGCTTTTCCATACAAGGTCATAAATTACATTTAGCCACATCTTAAATTGATATGCTCATTCATTCATTATCGCGATATAATGTTTTCTCTATAAAACGATATTAAGAGTTCGATAAATGTTAGATCATGTTTATGCGCCAAAAGCGGAACGAAACTCATTTGAACCGCGCGCGCCTCACGGAGCGTTTATCCGCTCGGCTCAAAGTCCAAACGGCAGCGTAGCGCGATCAAGCTCACTAGAGCAGACGCGTTCTTTTACTGTCTATGGTTAACTTTGATCAGTCTCGATCACGAGATCCAGTGAGAAGCACTTGAATTCAGCGAAGAACACAAATGTCTCAGTGATTTAAACCAGTTTAAAGGCAGATGAAACAGCGCTGACGAACAGGAGAAACACTGTGCGCAACTATACAGTCAGAAAGCTTTTCCATCTACACATTTACATCCTTTACCATGGTTTTACTGTAACGTTAGCCTAGTAATATTAACTGCACCATGAAATGTGGGATACATATTGAATTGTATTATATTATTAATGTAGACAATGTATTAAAGGACTAATGGAATATAATTACAGTATTTATGTATTTAGGCTATAGCCTACTGTTTTTCATACATTTCATAAAGATACGTGCCATCAAAGTCAGGCAACACAAACCTGTTTCAAGACTTGAAACAATATCCCCCATTAGCACATGCAGAAACTAAGAAATTAATTTTGAAATAAAGATATTATTTTTGTTAAGGAAAAAATACAAATGTTTGAATGTTCTACCTCAGATTTGTGAAATGTTCACCTGTTTGGCAAGTGTTTGTCATGATATGTTTTGACAATAAAGAGTAGTTTAAAACCACAATTAACGCTCTGGTTTCTACAACTTTCAGTTAGGAACAAAAATCTGCCTTCAAAGTTCAAAGAAATAAAGAATTGACATTTATCGTCATAATTATCGATATTGACTGATATTATCGTGATAAGTGTTGTGTTGTTCCTGTGTTATTGATACTTAGGAAAAGGGAGCCTTCAGTTTGTTACTCTTAAGAAAATGGAACCTTTAAATAATTAAACTTATTACTTTTAATGAAAGTCAATAAAAAAAGACTTTTGAAAGGAAGTTATTTTTCGTAATTCGAGTAGGTCATAAATTTAAATAATATTGGTCATAAAAAGGTCTTAAAAGGTCTTAAATTTGACTGACTAAACCCTGCAGAAACCCTGAGTATTGTGCACTAAAGCAAACCAGTCTTTCAATGTGAATACCATTATGCATGCTTACACACACACACAAACACACACACACACACAATTGTGGGTTATGATATTGTGAAAATCTCTTTTTGTGGTCCTTAAGCATTTCAGATATTTATTTGTGATGTAAAAATATTAAACTTTCTAATAAATCATTATTTAATATTATATTATAAGCATTTGTTTGTTAGCCATTGCTGAAAACTGGTTAAAAAAGATAAAAAATATCTAATGCTGTTGCTCCCTCTAGTGGACAACAGCGGTTTTACAGCCTACATAAACGGTTGAAATGAATGACACGAAATTCGTTTTTTTTTTTACTTATATCTCGGGAACGAGAAAGTGAAAAAATCTGAAACTCAGAACTTAGATAGGGTTAGAGGAGCCCTCTTGAATAAGACCATCCCCGTGTTGCTGAGTGATTGCTGTCGGGAGTAATGTCCGTTTAAATGCATATCTTTGTGGGCTTATATCTCGGGAATGCCCAGGCCAAATCGCACCAAACTCGAATCGAAGCTAGCTGAGGACGAGCCCTTTCCAACAAGCTCTTCCACAAGGATCTAGATGGTGTGGATCAAGAGTTACAGCCGTTTCAAGTTGGGGTTCTCACAGATTAGCGATCCGCGGGGGGGGGGGGGGGGGGCGCTCCCGAGCCCCGCGACGAAAGATTTGGATCAAGATCCCCGAGAGGACCTTACCATCAAAATTTGAGCGGGCAGAGACTTTCCGTTTTCGAGTTATGAGTGAATTCGTGCTTGGGGGGGCGTGGCCCAATGTTTTACTTTCGTTTTGAGGCTTCCTGTGACAATTAATTATAGAGGCAAATTTTGTCTGATTTGTCTGAAATTTTTCAACGCCGTACAGAGTGATATTACACATGTTCTTGACCTTTTTTAAAGAAGATCTGAGCATTCATTTAAGAGATCAGCATTTACAGCCAATACAGGCAATTTGCCATAGGAAATGTATGGTTTTAAAGCTTTTTGACAGTTATAGCGCCAACTATGGTCCGATCTCCATGAAACTTTGCATGCTTCTTCACCATGTTATGACACATATGCTCACCAATTTTTGTTTAGTTCTGAGTTTTTATTTATGATTTATAGGCTTTTGTGTGTATTTGACACGCCCCTTTTCTAAATGACCCTGTTATAGCCATACGAAAAATGCAAAAGTTCAACTTTTTTTCAATGATTATTGATCTAGAGAGTCCAGAGAATTGTCCTAGACTGGTCTGGTTCCAATCGGGCAAAAATCCAGGGACTAGTTCGCAAAAGTAGGTTTTTAACATATTCGTGAATATTTAATGAACGATTTGATTGACAGCAATGGTTCTAGAGGGAAAGTTGTTCATCCTGAGGAGATCTATCAAATGATATGCATATTTTCGGGATGTGTGCAACACCACGTGATTACAGAGCCGTAAAACTCGTTAGCGCCAACTAGTGGCCAATTTCTTTCAAAACTCTTACAGACCTCTTGGGCCATGAGTCAAACATGTCCGTCGAGTTTCGTTCCGATTGGCCTCCGTTAACTTCGTGTAATAGGTGCTCAAATTCATTGGCCGATGGCGGCCATGTTTTTTAAATTACGCCAATTTCCTCATACCCATACATGGCACCTTGGACCAAGACACTGCATACCAATTTTTAAGTCAATCGGACTAACGGTCAGGTGGTCATAGCCCGATTTAGGTTTTTTGTGTGTTATAGCGCCACCTAGTGTTAGGTCGACGCGATTTTTTTACTGTGACCTCAGATTGAACTCATACACATGTGTTCCAAGATTGGTGAAGATATCTCATTTACTTCTCGAGTTATAGCCATATTAGTAAAATAGGCTCCTCCCACAACGATCATTTTACTCCCCCTAGCGACCGTGAATCGAAAATTCAACTTTTTTTCAATGATTATTGATATTCAGACTCCAGAGAACATGTATGCATTTGTCTGGTTTTGATCGGGCGAAAAACCAGGGACTAGTTCGCAAAAGTAGGTTTTTGACAAAATTCAAAATGGCGGAAAAATTTGCATACCGGAAATGAAATCGGAGATATACGTTTTGTTCTTCAGGCCTCCAGCTTTCCAATGATATAAGACACTTGAGTCTACGACATACGGTTTAGGAGTTATGAGCAGTTTCGCGCAATTGATTGCTGTAGCGCCACCTATAGGCCAATCGGGGTCATACTTTCTGAGGCTCTCCTCGATTTTTGTACTACCATCTGACAAAGTTTCAGAGCTCCAGCACTTACGGTTTGTTCTGCACGATGCGTTTTACGGCAGAAGAATAATAATAATAATAACTAGCAGCATTTAGCGGTGTTCAAGCAGTTAAGGCCTTTAAGGCCGTTAAGCACTTAAAGCATCAAAAGACATTAGGTTTTATTTAGCATACATTTAACCACTGACATAATTGATGGAAAAGACCATTTACAGCCAAAACAGGCAATTTACCATAGGAAATATATGGTTTTAAAGCTTTTTAACAGTTATAGCGCCACCTATGGTCCGATCTCCATAAAATTTTGCATGCTTGTTAATGATGGTATGTCACATATGCTCACCAATTATTGTGAAGTTCTGAGTTTTTATTTAGGATTTATAGGCTTTTGAGTGTATTTTGCCACGCCCATTTTCTAAATGACCCTGTTATAGCAAACCAAAGAGAAAAGTTCAACTTTTTTTCAATAATTATTGATCTAGAGACTCCAGAGAATTGTCCTAGACTGGTCTGGTTCCGATCGGGCGAAAAACCAGGGACTAGTTCGCAAAAGTAGGTTTTTAACATATTCATGAATATTTAATGAACGGTTTGATTGACAGCAATGGTTCTAGAGGCAAAGTTGTTCAACATGAGGAGATCTATCAAATGATATGCATTTTGTGGGGTTGTGTGCAACACCACGTGATTACAGAGCCGTAAAACTCGTTAGCGCCAACTAGTGGCCGATTTCTTTCAAAACTCTTACAGACCTCTTGGGCCATGAGTCGAACATGCCCATCGAGTTTCGTTACGATTGGCCTCCGTTAACCTCGTCTCAACTTCATTGGTCGATGGCGGCCATGTTTTTTGAGATACGCCAATGTCCTCTTACACATACATGGGGCCTTGGACCAAGACACTGCATACCAATTTTCAGGTCAATCGGACTAACGGTCAGCCCTTTATATGTTTTTTTCATGTTATAGCGCCACCTAGTGTTCGATCGTTGCGATTTTTTTACTGTGACCTCAGATTGAACTCATTCACATGTGTACCAAGTTTGGTGAAGCTATCTCATTTCCTTATCGAGTTATAGCCATTTTAGTAAAATAGGCTCCTCCCACAATGTTCATTTTGCGCCCCCTAGCGACCGAAAATCGAAATTTCAACTTTTTTTCAATAATTATTAACATTCAGACTCCAAAGAACATTTCTGCACTGGTTTGGTTCCGATCGGACAAAAAACCAGGGACTAGTTTGCAAAAGTAGTTTTTTGACAAAATTCAAAATGGCGGAAAATCTATATTGGCGGAAATTAAATCGGAGATATACGTTTTTTTCGTCAGGTGACCAGCTTTCCAGTGATATAAGACACTTGAGTCTACGACTTACGGTCTAGGAGTTATGAGCAGTTTTGTGCAATTGGTTGCTATAGCGCCACCTATGGGCCAATCGGGCTCATAATTTGATAACCTCTCCTCGATTTTTGTACTACCTACTGGCCAAGTTTCAAGTCTCTAGCACTTACGGTTTGGGCTGCACGATGCGTTTTACGGCGGAAGAAAAATAATAATAATAATAATAATAATAATAATTAAAGCTGCTAGCAGCATTTAGCGGTGTTCAAGCAGTTAAGGCCTTTAAGGCCGTTAAGCACAAAAGCATCAAAAGACATTAAGTTTTATGTAGCAAGCATGATTTACCATGATATACTACATTTCAGTGTGATTTTTCATGATTTACCATGTTCCAGTATGATTTACCATGAATCTAACATGATTTTCCATAGTTTACCTTGATATACCATGTTATATGATGATTTACCATGATATAGCACATTCTAGAATAATTTACCAGGATTCTAGCATGATTTACCTTTTTTACTATGATTTACCATGTTTCTGGCATTATTTACCATGATTTACCACGTTGATAGCAATTATATGAAGCATAAGAACAATTGAAGTGATAAACTCTGACAAAATATGAATGTGTTATAATAGTAATTGTTATATAAGTGATTTTATAGTGTCTATATACAAAAAAAGACTATTAATAAGAAGAGTGGCCAGCAGAGGGCAGTAGAAGACCACTTATTGGCTCACTTTCATTTTCAACTACTTTGTTTCTCCAGTATTCTCCACTGAAGCAAACCATTTTTTTCATGTTAACTCCATAATGCATGCTTACACACACACACACACACACACACACACACACACACACACACACACACACATTTTTGGGATATGTTATTGTGAAAATCAGTTTTAATGGTATATGAGCATTTCACATATTTCTTTGCAATGTAATAATATAAAACTAATTAAAGAAAATGCTTTAAGCATTTGTTTGTTAGCCAATGCTGAAAGCTGATAAAAAAAGATAAAAAATGTCTAATGCTGCTGCTCCATCTAGTGGACAACAGTGCTATTACAGCCTACTTATACAATAGGCCATGTTTTTCATATAATTTAATCTACACACGCTCATTCTGATGTAGATAGAGACATTTGGAACTTCAGGATCCAATGTGACTCAATTGTCACTTCAATAGATGATTTTTGACTAAATGTTATTGTAAATGTTAAAATAGTGAATTTATAAAGTCTAAATATTAATTATAGTTGAGTAGTGTGACAAAATGACTTTTTTTAAACAGCAGGGGGCAGTAAAATACCACTTATTGGCTGTTAGCCTTTTTCAAGCTGTTATAGCTGTTCTTGACCTTTTTTTAAGAAGCTATGAGCATTTATTGAAAAGATATTGGCTTTCGCTCAAGGCTACATATTGAAGTGACCCTATTATAGTCATCCAAATGAAGAAGTTATACATTTTCCTATAATTATTGTTCTAGAGAGTACAGAGCAATAGATGAATTTTGACAAAATGTGATTGTAAATGTTAAAATAATGATTTAATAAAGTCTAAATATCAATTATATATAAAAATATTAGAGAGTAGTATGATGAAATGACAGCAGGGGGCAGTAAAATACCACTTTTTGGCTGTTATAGCCATCCAAGCTGTTATAGCTGTTATAGCCATCCGATTTACACTCTATTATAGCCATCCAAATGAAGTAATTATACCTTTTCTGATAATTATTGATCTAGAGAGTCCAGATAATTGTACTGCACTGGTTTTAAACATTAAGATATGAAAATTATACGATCATAGATGGAAAAGACCATTTACAGCCAATACAGGCAATTTACCATAGGAAATGTATGGTTTTAAAGCTTTTCAACAGTTATAGCGCCACCTATTGTCCGATCTCCATGAAACTTTGCATGCTTCTTCACCATGGTATGACACATATGCTCATCAATTTTTGTGAAGTTCTGAGTTTTTATTTATGATTTATAGGCTTTTGAGTGTGTTTTGACACGCCCCTTTTTATAAATGATCCTGTTATAATGAACCAAATGGCAAATTTCAACTTTTTTTCAATAATTATTGATCTAGAGAGTCCAGAGAATTGACCTAGACTGGTCTGGTTCCAATCGGGCGAAAAACCAGGGACTAGTTCGCAAAAGTAGGTTTTTAACATATTCGTGAATATTTAATGAACGGTTTGATTGACAGCAATGGTTCTAGAGGCAAAGTTGTTCATCATGAGGAGATCTATCAAATGATATGCATTTTGTGGGGATGTGTGCAACACCACGTGATTACAGAGCCGTAAAACTCGTTAGCGCCAACTAGTGGCCGATTTCTTTCAAAACTCTTACAGACCTCTTGGGCCATGAGTCGAACATGCCCATTGAGTTTCGTTCCGATTGGCCTCCGTTAACCTCGTCTCACAGGTGCTCAAACTTCATTGGCCGATGGCGGCCATGTTTTTTGAGATACGCCAATGTCCTCATAGACATTCATGGGGCCTTGGACCAAGACACTGCATACCAATTTTCAGGTAAATCGGACTAACGGTCAGGTGGCCACACCCCCTTTTATGTTTTTTTAATGTTATAGCGCCACCTAGTGTTAGATCGACGCGGTTTTTTTACTGTGACCCCACACTGTCCTCATACACATGTGTGTCAAGTTTGGTGAAGATATCTCATTTCGTTCTCGAGTTATAGCCATTTTTGTAAAATAGGCTCCTCCCACAACGTTCATTTTGCGCCCCCTAGCAACCGGAAATCGAAATTTCAACTTTTTTTCAATAATTATTGATATTCAGACTCCAGAGAACATTTCTACACTGGTTTGGTTCCGATCGGGCAAAAAACCAGGGACTAGTTCGCAAAAGTAGTTTTTCAACAAAATTCAAAATGGCGGAAAATCTATCATGGCGGAAATGAAATCGGAGATATACGTTTTTTAAGTTAAGAGTCCAGCTTTCCAATGATATAAGACACTTGAGTCTACGCCTTACGGTTTAGGAGTTATGAGCCGTTACGCGCAATTGATTGCTGTAGCGCCACCTATAGGCCAATCGGGGTCATACTCTCTGAACCTCTCCTCGATTTTTGTACTACCATCTGACAAAGTTTCAGAGCTCCAGCACTTACGGTTTGGGCTGCACGATGCGTTTTAGGGGAAAATAATAATAATAATAATAATAATAATAAAAATCAGTACAAATACAATAGGTTTTCAGCACTTCGTGCTTGAACACCTAATAATAATTAAAGCTGCAAGCAGCATTTAGCGGTGTTCAAGCATTTAAGGCCTTTAAGGCCCTTAAGCACAAAAGCATCAAAAGACATTAAGTTGTATGTAGCAAGCATTTAACCACTGAGAATAGACCATGTTTTAGCATGATTTACCATGATATACCCCATTTCAGTGTGTTTTTTCATTATTTACAATGTTCCAGTATGATTTACCATGAATCTAGCATGATTTACCATAGTTTACCATGATGTATGATTCACCATGATTTATCCTGTTCTAGCATGATTTACCACAATTGAACATATTCTAGTATGATTTAATATGATTGTAGCATGATTTACCATGTTATAGGATGATTTACCATGATATACCACATTCTAGAATGATTTACCGCAGGATTGTAGCATGATTTGCCATGATACACCATGTAATAGTATTGTTTACAATGATTTACCATGTTTCTATCGTGATTTACCATGATGCACCATATTGCTAGCATTAATGTGAAGTGTCAATAAAAATGAAGTGATAAACTTTGACAAAATATAATTGTGTTATAATAGTTCACATGGAAAAACTGGTTTGCTTTAGTGCAGAATACTGGTGAAAATCAAGTGTGTCAAAATGAAAGTGAGCCAATAAGTGGTCTTCTACTGCCCTCTGCTGGTCACTCTACTTAATAATAAAGTGTTTTCACAAGTGCTTTTGCATTCATATGTAGACATATGCTTACACACACACACACACACACACATGGGATATGTTATTGTGAAAATCTCTTTTAATGGTGTATAAGCATGCATTTCACATATTTCTTTGTGATGTAATAATATAAAACTATATTAAAACTAATAAAAAAATAGCTTTAAGCGTTTGTTTGTTAGCCAATGCTGAAAGCTGATAAAAAAGATTAAAAATGTCGGTAACACTTTACAATAAGGTTCATTTATTAAACATTAGTTAATGTATTAATTAACATGAACTAACCATGAGCAATACATTTGTTACTGTTTTTGTTCATCTTTGTTAACACTAGAACGGCCACGACGGTCATTTTGACCGTTTTGAATTTTATATCTGCAATAACTTTGTTGAAAAAATAAATAAAATCCTGCTGGTACCTGACTTTTCCTAAAAGTGTCTGTATTTTAATTTAAAATGTTTTTAATATAAATTACACATAAGGCAAACAAACAAATGAACATATTTACCTATTTCGGCCATAGACGGTCATATTGACCGCACTGAATTTTGCGGTATTCTTTTGTTACATTTTTCGCGGTTGACCTTTGTCTATTATGAAATAATCAGAAGATTCAATTGCAAAATGACAGATATGTTTATTGAGAGCTGGTCAGATGCTGGGAGAGTTAAGGTGTGCAAATGTCCGGTATGAAGCCCTTGGCAGCACAGGGACGCTGGAGTGAGTGCTGAACCAGGAGTGCTGAACACGGGATGACACACGGAAAACAGATACAGGCAGGGAACAAACACGCAGGAAAAATCCACAACGATCTGACAAAGGGCCTTTCTCAATCTGTGTTCTTGTCTGTACTTGTGTCCTTGTGTTCTTGTGAAACGTCATCTTTTGTGGCCCAAGTACTGTCCCAATACAGAAGTTTGCATTTTGGCAAGAACAGTTAAAAATCCCGGATGTGTTCTTGACACGCCCATTTTACCGAGGATGCATCGGTTGGTAACTTGTGTGAACTTGACGGCAGAAATATCCCAGCATTCAATTCGGCATTCGAGGAAGGAGAGGCAGGTCAATACAGTATTTCGTTTTTCTACAATTACGTACACTATTTCATCACTAAATTCACTTCTGAGAACATTTGATGCGAGAAATCAACTGTGTAGATTTCAAATATTGGCATTTTTACGAAAATGTATGGCTAATCGAAAATGTGCTCAAACGTTTTCGGAAGTGAGAATCTCCATAAGCGCCGGCGGGTGTAACGTTAGCTATCGAGCCAACCGGCCAGTTTGCTCACAGACTCGTTTTTCCCCACAGCCAAGAGACCATTGCAGCCTGGCTGTTATCGTCAATAATTCTCGTTATGTTAGGGTACTGCAGACGGTGTCTGTGCGGGGGTATTATTGCGCAATACCAGCAAGAACACATCGTCTCAAACTGTCAGCAGCGTTCTGTGTGCTCGTCACCTTGTGAGTTCATTCTTCCAAGAACAACTAGCAAGAGCGTTCTCCCCAAGAACACAAGTCCGTTCTTTGCATTCTTGGTTTTGAGAAACACCCAAAGACTAGGCGAGAACAGTAACACTGAAAAGGGTCGAATCGCTGATCAGTTGCAGCTGGCGCGTTGATCAGAGCGCACGTGCTGATAAGCTGCATTGATCAGCGACCACGCACACACACACACACAACAAGACGAGAAAGGAGACAGCGAATTCATAAACCGTGACATTGTCTCTCTCACTGTCAAAAGAATATCTAAATAAGATACTTTTAGTTGTTATTATCTTGTTCTGAGTTATGTTGAAGGGATATGGAAATATAGCTCTGTTGTGAATAGGCCCTATGCGATAATTACGGGCTACTGATATTATTATTTATAAATGTATAATAAAACTTTTTAAAATGTACAGTTTGGTGTTGTTTTGTTTTTAAAAGATATCTTAATACAACAAATGCATTAATCTCTCAATTGGGTATTTATCATTAAAGATATAGAGTTTGCAATCTAACGGTCAAAATGACCGCTTGTGGCAGTTCTAGTAGTTATGGAATTCTGGCACTTCTAGTGTTAACGTTAGTTAATACAAATCCAGCTGTTCATTGTTAGTTCAGGCAAGGAACGTATATTGACAAGAAGTGAAAGCCAATAGAACGTTCCATTGCAACACCAGCGCCCAGCAGCAGCCCTACGCGTCCGCCATTTTGGGGTGAAAGCGACTCGGCAGTCATATATTGTACATATATTTAGTCCAGTGCAGAGGTCATTTTTAGGTTGAAATAATTAGGTGATTATTTTAATTCACAACAGTTAACGTTATATCCGTTAAAAAGAAGTTGCTACTAGGCTTTTCCCCCACATAACTTGAGACAGGGAAGTTCAAGGATTTAATTAATTATATTAATCTCTACATTAAGTGTGACAGGTAAGAAGAATAAAGTGATGTAAGTTCATAAAGTTATAACGTTAGACCGTTTCCCAGGAGGTACACATAACCTTACATACAAAAATAAGTTCAATGAAATAAACGAATTCAGCAAACAAATGTAATTGTACTAAAATGTAAATGTTGGACAATAAATATATAACAGCAATAGAATAGCTTTACACTACAGCAAACTGTTTTTTTGCAGTACTATTTTATATTAATTTTCTTCTTCAGAACCGGTGCCCAGTTAACCAATTCCCTGGAACCGTTAGTATGCCTGCTTAACGATCCGCTTATCGGTTCCAACCTCCAATATGCAGAAACATTTGGCCACACATCATGAACAGACTTTAGTCCCATGAAACTTAAACTGGAATGTCACTGTTTCTATCACTGCGACTTCACGAACGGGTGAACACGCGCACGCACACACACACACACACATCACTTTTGAAGTAAAATTGAGGATGCAGTGCATGTAATGCATCGAGATATCAAATTGAACTGAATCGATGACATGATAATCGGAATCGAACCGAACCGTGAGACCATTGTAGGTTCACACCCCTAATACTCTGTGCTGTGTCAGCGAGTTAATAATAATTAACAAACAAAATAAGTTATAAGTTCAATAAGTTAATACAAACAAACAAATTTGTACTTATTCCCTCACCCAATGAGAATCGATAAGAGAATCCATAAGGAATCGAATCGATAAGCAATATCGATAATGGAATCGGAATCGTTAAATTCTTATCAATTCCCATCCCTAATCAAGTGTGTCAAAATGAAAGTGAGCCAATAAGTGGTCTTCTACTGCCCTCTGCTGGTCACACAAGTGCTTTTCCATTCATATGTAGACATTTGCTTACACACACACACACGGGATATGTTATTGTGAAAATCTCTTTTAATGGTGTATAAGCATGCATTTAACATATTTCTTTGTGATGTAATAATATAAAACTATATTAAAACTAATAAAAAAATAGCTTTAAGCGTTTGTTTGTTAGCCAATGCTGAAAGCTGATAAAAAAGATTAAAAATGTCGGTAACACTTTACAATAAGGTTCATTTATTAAACAGTAGTTAATGTATTAATTAACATGAACCATGAGCAATACATTTGTTACTGTTTTTGTTCATCTTTGTTAACATTAGTTAATACAAATCCAGCTGTTCATTGTTAGTTTATGTTAGTTCACAGTGCATTAACTAATGTTAACAAGATTTTTATAAAGTATTTGTAAATGTTGAAATTAACATTAACAAAGATTAACAAATGCTGAAGGAGTATTGTTCATTCTTAGTTAATGTTAACTACATTAGTTAACATTAACTAAGAATTCGTCGCGGGGGGCGTTCCCGAGCCCCGCGACGATAGATTTGGATCAAGAACCCCGAGAGAACCTTACCTAGCGTGCAGAGACTTTCTGTTTTCGAGTTATGAGTGAATTTGTACTTGGGGGGCGTGGCCCAACGTTATACTTTCGTTTTCAGCCTTCCTGTGACACAATTGTAAATAGTAATAAATAAAATAAATAAATGCAGTCCATAATACTCCAATAGATGAATTTGGACAAAATGTGATTGTAAATGTTAAAATAATGATTTAATAAAGTCTACATTTCAATTATATATAACAATATTAGGGAGTAGTATGATGAAATGACAGCAGGGGGCAGTAAAATACCACTTATTGGCTGTTATAGCCATCCAAAATCTTATAGCCATCCAATTTACACTATTATAGCCATTCAAATGAAGAAATGATACCTTTTCTGATAATTATTGATCTAGAGAGTCCAGATAATTGTACTGCACTGGTTTTAAACATTAAGATATGACAATTTTACAATCATAGATGGAAAAGGCCATTTACAGCCAATACAGGCAATTTACCATAGGAAATGCATGGTTTTAAAGCTTTTCAACAGTTATAGCGCCACCTATTGTCCGAAACTTTGCATGCTTCTTCACCATGGTATGACACATATGCTCATCAATTTTTGTCAAGTTCTGAGTTTTTATTTATGATTTATAGGCTTTTGAGTGTATTTTGACACGCCCCTTTTCTAAATGACCCTATTATAGCCATACGAAAAATGCAAAAGTTCTACATATTTTTTAGATAATTATTGATCTAGAGAGTCCAGAGAATTGACCTAGACTGGTTTGGTTCCGATCGGGCGAAAAACCAGGGACTAGTTCGCAAAAGTAGGTTTTTAACATATTCGTGAATATTTAATGAACGATTTGATTGACAGCAATGGTTCTAGAGGCAAAGTTGTTTAGCATGAGAAGATCTATCAAATGATATGCATATTGTGGGGATGTGTGCAACACCACGTGATTACAGAGCCGTAAAACTCGTTAGCTCCAACTAGTGGCCGATTTCTTTCAAAACTCTTACAGACCTCTTGGGCCATGAGTCGAACATGCCCATCGAGTTTCGTTCCGATCGGCCTTCGTTAACCTTGTCTAATAGGTGCTCAAATTCATTGGCTAATGGCGGCCATGTTTTTTGAGTTACGCCAATTTCCTCATACACATACATGGGGCCTTGGACCAAGACACTGCATACCAATTTTCAAGTCAATCGGACTAACGGTCAGGTGGTCATAGCCCTTTTTATGTTTTTTTAATGTTATAGCGCCAACTAGTGTTCGATCGTCGCGATCTTTTGACTGTGACCTCAGACTGTCCTCATACACATATCTCTTGAGTTTGGTGAAGATATCTCATTTACTTTTCGAGTTATAGCCATTTTAGTAAAATAGGCTCCTCCCACAACGATCATTTTACTCCCCCTAGCAACCGTAAATCGAAAATTCAACTTTTTTTCAATAATTATTGATACTCAGACTCCAGAGAACATGTATGCATTTTTTTTATTTTGATCGGGCGAAAAACCAGGGACTAGTTCGCAAAATTAGGTTTTTGACAAAATTCAAAATGGCGGAAAAATTTGCATACCGGAAATGAAATCGGAGATATACGTTTTTTACTTCAGGCCTCCAGCTTTCCAATGATATAAGACACTTGAGTCTACGACATACGGTTTAGGAGTTATGAGCAGTTTTGCGCAATTGATCGCTGTAGCGCCACCTATAGGCCAATCGGGCTCATACTTTGATAACCTCTCCTCGATTTTTGTACTACCATCTGACAAAGTTTCAACTCTCCAGCACTTACGGTTTGGGCTGCACGATGCGTTTTACAGGAGAATAATAATAATAATAATAATAATAATAATAATAAAAATCAGTACAAATACAATAGGTTTTCAGCACTTCGTGCTTGAACACCTAATAATAAAAATCAGTACAAATACAATAGGTTTTCAGCACTTCGTGCTTGAACACCTAATAATAATAATAATAATAAAAATCAGTACAAATACAATAGGTTTTCAGCACTTCGTGCTTGAACACCTAATAATAATAATTAAATATCTTGTGTTGACCCAGGGACATCATATTTTTATGTTGACTCAGGGACATCATTCTTTATTTAAAAAATAATAATAGTAATATAATGTCTAATATTAGACAAACTGTAATATGTCACTATATAATATTAATAATAGTAGTAATAATAATGAAATATCTTCTGTTGACCCAGGAACATCATATTTGTATGTTGACTCAGGGACATCATTCCTTATTACTCATCTAATATAAGACAGACAGTAATTAATCACTGTATTTAAATAATCATAATAATAATTATAAAATATCTAATATAAGACAAACTGTAATATATGTAATATATGTAATAAAAATAATGAAATATCTGGTGCAAATTGGACAAACCATCTAGGACGAGTTTGAAAAATTAGTTTTTTGGGACAATTCAAAATGGCGGACATATTTATATATGACGGAAAATTACGACATAGGATGCAATCGAATCGGCATAAGCTCAGGGATCAGAAGGCATTATGGTTAAAAAGTTATTCGCATAAATATGAGTGAAACTTTAGACAGGTGGTGACGCTAGAGGGAATGAGTTAGAGACACCAAAATTGGTGTATTTGATTTTGGGATTGTCCTCTATCAGAATGTCAAACCGTTATAACTTTCCCACAAGCGGTTATTTGGGCTGCCATAGACTCCCAGTCGGAAAAATGAATAATAATAATACGAAGAAGAACGCGAACGAAAACAATAGGTGCCTACGCACATTCTGTGCTTGGCCCCTAATAATAATGAATTATCTTACTGACCCAGGGTGTTATATTGTAATATTATGGAGAGCATTTGCAGTCTATTTTTGGCCAAGTTGTATTTACTCTAATTATAATAGTGGTTACACTATTTTAAGAATATAAAAGACATTCTGAGACAACAACCCTAGAGATAATGCATGTTTTTCTACCCAGAATGTAAAGAGAAATGGAGGGCTTCATTAAGAAAAGAAAAGAATTAAGTGTTGCGTGAAGAAAGACAAAGAGGAAAAAACAAAAATATTACAGTTGATGTGCATATCCTGAAGAAAGAAGAAAATCATGAGACGTTCATACAAGAAAAACTTACAACTTTGACAAATTTTAGAAACACAAATTCTGCAAGTCAAAAGGACAAGGATAAAGGGTACTACATTTTTTACTGTATCCGGTCAGGGAACCCTGTTGATGGAAGTTACAAGAGCTCAGGATGTATGGCTTACACATCATTTAAGATTAAAAGTGATTGGCTGAGCCACAAAATCATTGTACAACGCACCAGCAAAGAGCACAATGGCCACAATGCAACTTGTGAACAAGGACACTTTCAAACAGTGTGTCCAGATTTGGTCAAACAAATTGAAGAATGGATCTCATTGGGGGTCAAGCCAGATATCATTCTACTGGAATCCCACAAATGGTCCAGATCTCGTGGACACACCGACTTAAACAACCGTCAGTACTTTGTCACTCCAAAGGACATTGAGAATATACGTACATGCTTGGTACGCCGAAGCCATTTGGATAAAGATGATGCTGTTAGTTCAGCCAAATTATTGACCAGTCACCTCAAGGATAATGTTGTTTTTTTTCAGCCTTTTTCCCATGAGAAGGATCTCATAATTATCCTTCAGACTCCCAACATGAGAGAGAATCTACACAGACATGGAAAGAACATTATATTTTTGGATGCTACTCATTGCGTCAACCAGTATAATTTTCCACTTTATACCCTGGCTATAAGAGATGACTATGGCCATGGAGTTCCAGTCGCATTTATAGTAACAGGCAATGAGAAAGAGGCAACACTAGAGATAGCTTTACAGCAGTTAAGGAGAGTGTGTCCTGCTGCACCAAGGTATGTATATATACATTTTTTAGTTTAATTAAATTTACATACTTGAAGTAGAAGTATTGGTCTGGCCCCAGAAATCTCACTGCCCTGCCAACAAATTACTCTGTAACATTTTATTTTACAGTGCATTTGTTACATATACTTAGCATAGTTATTACATTCTTAAAACAAGATTTTTTTTAAAGAAATTTACCTTCTGATGCAACACTGCATAAGATGTAATTAAAATACTTGTTTTCAGAGAATGTATCTTTAATATAGTCTCATTATGTCTTACTCCACACTGGCAGAGTTTTTCACATGTAAAAAAATAAATAAATCTGCTAATGCAGTTATAAAAAAATTAAAAAAATCTGCTAATTCAGTTATATATAAAGCATTTGTATTTATCTTTATTGAAGGATATATATATATATATATAGTTAACATGGCTATTGTTTCTTCATCCTTCTTGTATGCTATTTTGTTTCCTCTAGGTGCTTTATGGTGGACAAGGATATGTGTGAGATGAATGCCTTGCGGAAAGTCTTCCCAGAGTCAGATATCTTGCTTTGCTGGTATCATGTTATGCAAGTATGTATACATACAAATGTATATATTCTTTATATTTGAAAAATGTACCGTAAGTTAGTTATTGTCTCTTTCTTCAGGCTGTTGTCCGCTGGCTTTCGAAGACAGACTCTGGAGTCAGTGGGCCATCAAATACTGATGTTAGAACAGAAATCATTTCTTTCGTCAGAAAGATGAAGCTTTGTGCAACAGTGCGTACAATTAACAATTCAATTTTGCTTCCTTAATTGTACTATTACTATTTATATAACTATTTTAAAATAAACATTAAATCAGTTACATTTAACATTAAATCACCTATTCTTTTTTAATTTTGTTAAAATAGCATCAAGATTTTAAGTCAACTGCTGAACAGTTCCTCAAGAGGTTTGAAGATTTCCCAGCTCTTTGCTCATACTTCAAGGATCACTGGCTAGAAATAGGACACACATGGTCTGACTTTGGACGGTGCTACAACCATGCTGACTCCGATACAAACAATCTTGTTGAAAGGTAATATTTGAAATTAAACTTATGAAACTTGATTATGAGTTAATTCACATTATGTAATAGAATCACCAGCATTTTGATGTTGTTATCATATCTTAATATCAAACTAACACAATCACATTAAAACATGCATTGTTTTTCTTTGCTTGTCCAATTAGATTTTTCCATCGCCTAAAATATCAGTTTTTGGGAGGCATTAGGAACCGTAGACTGGATGATCTTATCAGCATTCTCATCAAGAAGACAGATGGATACTTCCAGGTCATTCACGATTTGCAGGCAGCTGGAAGAATGAAAAATGCCTCTTTGAAGTCAGGAGAAATACTTAAGTCTGCCTCTAGATTGGTGGAAAAAGGTTGGCAAGATAGCATTAATCTTATATCCAACGACACGTACCTTTATGAAGTTCCATCAGAACAAACCCCTGGTCTATCCTACAAAGTTTGTCCATCTGAAAGTTTTTGTAGCTGCCCAATTGGAATCAGAGGACATCCCTGTAAACATCTTGTAGTTACTGAGTTGCTGAGTAAACATGACTCTCAAAAATGTCCTGCTTTGGATCATCAAATAAACGCACATGCTAGCGTACTTAAGCAAAAGAAGCTTTACTCCATTCTGTGCTCTGACACAAAAGAGGTAGATGTACAAAGTTTATGTCATGAGAGAATTTACCACACTTCTGCGATGACATTTCAATGCACCTGTTGTACATACTCTTACATTGAGAAATGTGCTTGCCTTCTACTGGCAAGTGAATTATTTGATGTCATATCAACAAGAGCTGTACCTACTTTGTGGCAAGAAGACACGTCAATGCAGTTAAATGTGAACACTGCAGCAAACCACTCTAAAACTGAAGTGCAGAAGTTAAAGGAAATACTGGAGAGTGTGCAGAATTGGCAGACAATTCCTCAGCACATTAGCCAGCAAATTCAAAACCTGCATGACAGTGTAACAAATGCCAGCATGAGTAGATCAACAGCCGCATTTTCAGCAGTAACTACAGACCTGACAAGAAAGATAAGACCATTGTTTCCACACAGAGCAAAAAACATGAAACGAAAGTATGGACAGAAATTCAAAAGACGACAAACTAAATTATAAAAGTGAATGTAGATATGAAAAAAACAAACTAAGGCACTAAGACAATGTAAAATATACATTTAAAATTAACTTGCTAAATTTAAGTGTGCATATGAGAAATGAAGTGAAGGAGGCTGCTGATTTTTGGATGTTTATTTTACTTATACATTTTAAATGCATCGTTTTACAACATCTGAAATCTGAAAAAAAAAAAATAATGCCATCTTTAATTGTAAATAAAGCTTTTTCTTTTTACATTACTCAGCTGTCTGAATGTGTTCTGCAACAGTGATATGTTGTATATTTTAAACCAATTAAATGTAACATTACTTGCTTAACTGAGATGACAATGTTTGTTACAATTTAACAATCATTAGTTATTGTGTTCAATGGCTCAGTGAACCTCTACTTAAACTGACTGATTAAAAATGAGATGACAACATCTACCACTTGTGGTCCAAGCGTATGGGTTAGCAGACTAAAAGGTGATTCCTCTCCCAGTTTTTCCCTTAGCAAGTGCTGGAGAGTGCAGAGTGTACTCCTGTAAATATCAATGGACAGATTTTAAAGCAAGATGCAAGTTTAAAAAAATCGAAATGTGGAAAGCAACTTACTTTGCAACGTCTGCCTCAGCACTGGGAACACTTTCAGTCATGTCTAGGTTTACATGTCGCCCAAGCATGGCTCCCAGATCCTGGGCCAAATCTGTGGCCTCCCCTTCACTGAGAGCAGAGAACATGCTTATCTTTGTCTTTGCTTTGATCGGCCGCTGTTCTCTGAGCTCCTCAGGGAGATCCTCTTTACGAACCTTTAGGTAAAACCAATGTTACTGTTTTATAAATGTTTTGCTCTAATTTAAAAGTATAGCAAATAGCTATAAGGTTTATATATAGAGCATATACAAACCCTAATCAGGCTTCTTAACAGATTGTTAGACATGTTTTCTGCCATGATTCTTCTCTTTAGTTCATCTTGGGTTACAGTGTACTTCCTTTTGGTGCCTGGCACTGACAGCCTACCCAGAACTGTATAGTTTCCTCCCCGGGTTGTTTTGTTGTCTTTTTTTCCCTCAGGTATCTTTTCCTCCTCTATACCTTCTATTTTTCTTTTCTTGGCTATGTTTTTCTCTTGCTCACTCTCAGCAACCGTTTGCTCCTCTTCACTTTCTCTTTCTTCTGCTTTGTTTTCCTCTGCTTCTCTTGCCTGTGCTGCATAAACAAAACTCATAGTCAATCACCAGTATTACAAGATTATTGTTGCACAGGTTAAGTACATATCATCTGCCAAATCAAAACAACAGAAAGTTATGCTTGTGCACCCTATTAAAATATCTTCCTAAAATGTAAGAGAATATTGGCACATGATTTTAGATATTTTAACTGAATTGATTTCATCAGGCTATATTCATTAGAAAATAGACAAACACACCTTCTAAACTACTTCGCATTTTGTCCCTGATCTGTGCACGCCTTGAAAATGCATCGGCCAGTGTAAACCAGGATGAACAGTCAAGTTCATCAATTAGTTCTTTGGGAGGATCCTAGAGGAAAGAATTGAAACATAAATTATTTGTTTTATTTTAGTGACATGCACAGGGCCATGATTGAAAGAGAAAAAAAAAGTGCTAGCCAACATCTATGAAACCATTTTACTTACCTTCAGAAAGTTCTCTGCATAGAGTAACACAAATATGCCGCATTCAGACATGTTTCCTTGCTGTCCGGGTACCCGCACTTTCAGGGCTGGCATAGAATCTGCAGAAAAGGTGCGAGGCTTTTTCTTGTGTTTTTCCACATTTCTGTTAAGTAACTGAAATACAAAAACAACCTTATTAAATGTTTATCTCTATGACATTTTATTGAACTTTTTGTTAAAGCATGCCTTGTCCTTGTTTTGCAACATTATACTTGCTCATATCTTAAAGAGATAGGTCGCCCTAAAATGAAAAATCGATCAATCTATAAATCTATCAATAATTTAATCACCCGAATGTACTTCAAATGACTTTCTTCTGCCAAACAGAACACGAGAAGATTGTCATCTTTGAGGATTGTCCTTCTCAGTCAGTTTACAGTCAATGACAATTGTCATTATAAAACAGAATTATTTCAAGCTTTATAAATAGAGAATGAACAGTTCTAAAATTGCATCCATCTCTGTGACAGCCATAAACTGTAATAAAAGTGTCTGTGCACCACAGTCTAATTTTTTTTTTTTAGCCAAACAGAAAACTTTAAGGCACTTTTTTTTTATCCCTTTATATATTAACAGGACAGCTAGGAAACTAAGATTATTGTTCGCTAACCATTATCCACTTTTCAAGTTTGCTGATATCAAATTGAATTTGTCTTACTGTTACAAACGTAGTGTATGGTTTAAGAAGCCTTGGAATATAATAAATGTGTAATGACTACTACTTTCAACTGTGGTCCTTTTTCATGCTATATGGAGTTCAAAAGCTAACATACAGTACTTATTATCGTCACTGTATGATAATGACTAATCCCAGGTAACCATTTCAAAGTCCTCCTTTGTGTTCTATAGAAGAAAGTCATGTATGTTTAAAACAAATTGAGGATGAGTAAAAATTTTAATTTTGTGTTGTATTTACATAAAAATATGGGCCGATATACAACAGAACCAACCTTCGAATGTTTTGGAACACATCCATGCTGTCACTCACTTGCTCAGACTGGGAGTCTAGCATTAAAATGCAAGGCCTAAATGTACAACACAATTGATTTAACACAGAGAAATCTAATAATATAAATGTTTGGTAATGGACTAAGTAGCAGCGTTATTTCATTGTGGGGCAACAGCGCCAAATATAATTACCCAAATGCTAAATACATATTTACCTCCTTTTTTGCACCAATTTTCGTCCGCTTTTGATGTGTTCCACTTCTTCATTTCCAGGGAAGCACACAATCATGAGTCTCCAGTGATTTCTGAAAATCATTAATAGACAATACAAGTAAAATAAGTTTTGATAATTCGCCTTTGGCTAAGCCACACCCTAGAATGTAGATTGACCAATCACAGCGCAGCCAAGAACGAGCTCCCACAGAGGTCCGACACTTTTTCACAGCGCTCCATTGACTTTAACACAGGCGTCTCATATTTTTAGTCTCGGCAGGCTCTTACCGTCGTAGTTTTATCAAAAATATGGTTAAACGTTGTGCCTGGGGCATTTGTAACACAGATACGCGTTTCCCAGAGAGGTTGGAGGGGGTGTGCATTTTTTTCCCTTCCCAAACCGAAGTCAAATCCTGACAAGTGTCGTCTAGCACACGCTGCTAATAAATACAGCGTTATACTCGCGTAGTCCGTTTGCTTTGTAATAACGATTATAGAAGTGAATAGAGACCTACCCAGCTTCGCATGAACAGTGTTGCTCCTTGATATTGTGAGTCCCAGCCTCCGTCTCGATTAGTAGGATATGCGGTGGCTCATTTTTTGACTGTGACCGGTTTGCTTTTGCCTCTATTTGGATGCCTTGTTGTTCCTTGCGTTTCACCTGTATGTCGTGAATATAGCCTTCGAACGTATATTGCAGCCCCTTTTGCCTACTTCTATCGGACACTTTATTTGCTGCTTTATAAAAGTTTGATAAAATGTCAGCAGGAAGAGCTGTCACAGCATAAGCCATGTTGATACCAGAGCCCAGATGAAGTTTGTTTGTCGGACGTAGCAACAGTAACTAAGGGGGGCGGGGCTTAGCCAAAGGCGAATTGCATATGTGCCATTCACAGTGCTACTATTTTAAGGGGCACCATCACTTCCATTATTATAAATGTTTAAATGGGCATCTAATATGTAACATGAAAAGTTAATTAGACTGGTTATTGCATAATAAACCCCAATATGTGTTGTTACTGAGAATCAGCAGACTGTTACAAGGTGCGACTGGCCATTCATATTTGAGCTTGACACAGAGCTGTGTAATAAGTCATAACAACCAGTAAATAAATAAAGTTCTCACCTAAGAACATTCTCGACTATCAAAAGATAGTCCTTTCGAAAAATGTCCTCATGTTTTGTCCAGTTGATGACACCAGAAAATCCACTAAAATTGCACAGATGACATGATAAATCATGTGGTTACAATTATTCTTCAAGAATAGGATTCAATATATAACTATGACACTACATGGCTTCTTCAAGAGCCATGCAAGGCTAGACACTGTAGCATGAACATCTACAAATATATAAAGAGAATCTGGCTGTGAAATTCAAATTCATTTAATGATCCCTTTCTCTATGTTAACATATCAGTAACTCCTACCTGTTTTTTAATTTAGTGTAAAAATGCACTGGGTAGATCAAAGATTTCCGCCTTATATGACGTCCTAATTCTTCATGAACAGACCTAGAAAGATTTAGTTGAAAATTATTGCTAAGAATATTATGATTTGCAGTTTTATGCTGCTTCAAAAGAATTACCTCAATGCAATGTCTATGACAATGTCATTCAGCCACATTCCATCATCTAGTGTCGCAAGTGACTCTTTCGTCAATAAGGGCACACGGAAGGACCTCAAAGGAAAAAAAGGAAGAAAAAAACAACACATTTTTGTACAAATGTTGCAATAAGGCAAATTTCTGGTTTATATACAGACAGACAATATTTTAATAATATTTACCCTTTATCTTTCTCCATAGATGATCTGTACAAAGAAAAAAAAATTATGTTAATTAAGAAATTTGAAATTGGTTTCATATTGTGATCATCTTCAAATGAGATACAACTTATTGAATGAGCTATGAGGTATGATGCGCCTGGGTCAACAAAATATATTGTATTATTATGATTATTTAAATACAGTGATTGATTACTGTCTGTCTTATATTAGATGAGTAATAAAGAATGATGTCCCTGAGTCAACATAAAAATATGATGTTCCTGGGTCAACAAAATATATTTAATTATTAGTATTATTACTATTATTAATATTAGACTGCAAATGCTCTCCATAATATTACAATATAACACCCTGGGTCAGTAAGATAATTCATTATTATTAGGGGCCAAGCACAGAATGTGCGTAGGCACCTATTGTTTTCGTTCGTGTTCTTCTTCGTATTATTATTATTCATTTTTCCGACTGGGAGTCTATGGCAGCCCAAATAACCGCTTGCGGGAAAGTTATAACGGTTTGACATTCTGATAGAGGACAATCCCAAAATCAAATACACCAATTTTGGTGTCTCTAACTCATTCCCTCTAGCGCCACCACCTGTCCAAAGTTTCACTCATATTTATGCGAATAACTTTTTAACCATAATGCCTTCTGATCCCTGAGCTTATGCCGATTCGATTGCATCCTATGTCGTAATTTTCCGTCATATATAAATATGTCCGCCATTTTGAATTGTCCCAAAAAACTAATTTTTCAAACTCGTCCTAGATGGTTTGTCCAATTTGCACCAGATATTTCATTATTTTTATTACATATATTACAGTTTGTCTTATATTAGATATTTTATAATTATTATTATGATTATTTAAATACAGTGATTAATTACTGTCTGTCTTATATTAGATGAGTAATAAGGAATGATGTCCCTGAGTCAACATACAAATATGATGTCCCTGGGTCAACACAAGATATTTCATTATTATTACTACTATTATTAATATTATATAGTGACATATTACAGTTTGTCTAATATTAGACATTATATTACTATTATTATTTTTTAAATAAAGAATGATGTCCCTGAGTCAACATAAAAATATGATGTCCCAGGGTCAACACAAGATATTTAATTATTATTATTATTACGATTATTAGTGAAAATTACAGTTTGTCTAATATTATATATTATATTATTATTATTATTATTATTTAAATACAGTGATTGATTACTGTCTGTCTTATATTAGATGAGTAATAAGGAATGATGTCTCTGGGTCAACATAAAAATATGATGTTCCTGGGTCAACAAAATATATTTAATTAGGTGTTCAAGCACGAAGTGCTGAAAACCTATTGTAATTGTAAGGATTTTTATTATTAGGTGTTCAAGCACGAAGTGCTGAAAACCTATTGTATTTGTACTGATTTTTATTATTATTATTATTATTATTAGGTGTTCAAGCACGAAGTGCTGAAAACCTATTGTATTTGTACTGATTTTTATTATTAGGTGTTCAAGCACGAAGTGCTGAAAACCTATTGTATTTGTACTGATTTTTATTATTATTATTATTATTATTAGGTGTTCAAGCACGAAGTGCTGAAAACCTATTGTATTTGTACTGATTTTTATTATTATTATTATTATTATTATTATTATTATTCTTCTGCCGTAAAACGCATCGTGCAGAACAAACCGTAAGTGCTGGAGCTCTGAAACTTTGTCAGATGGTAGTACAAAAATCGAGGAGAGCCTCAGAAAGTATGACCCCGATTGGCCTATAGGTGGCGCTACAGCAATCAATTGCGCGAAACTGCTCATAACTCCTAAACCGTATGTCGTAGACTCAAGTGTCTTATATCATTGGAAAGCTGGAGGCCTGAAGAACAAAACGTATATCTCCGATTTCATTTCCGGTATGCAAATTTTTCCGCCATTTTGAATTTTGTCAAAAACCTACTTTTGCGAACTAGTCCCTGGTTTTTCGCCCGATCAAAACCAGACAAATGCATACATGTTCTCTGGAGTCTGAATATCAATAATCATTGAAAAAAAGTTGAATTTTCGATTCACGGTTGCTAGGGGGAGTAAAATGATCGTTGTGGGAGGAGCCTATTTTACTAAAATGGCTATAACTCGAGAAGTAAATGAGATATCTTCACCAAACTTGGAACACATGTGTATGAGTTCAATCTGAGGTCACAGTAAAAAAATCGCGTCGACCTAACACTAGGTGGCGCTATAGCACACAAAAAACCTAAATGGGGCTATGACCACCTGACCGTTAGTCAGATTGACTTAAAAATTGGTATGCAGTGTCTTGGTCCAAGGTGCCATGTATGTGTATGAGGAAATTGGCGTAACTCAAAAAACATGGCCGCCATCGGCCAATGAATTTGAGCACCTATTAGACGAGGTTAACGGAGGCCAATCGGAACGAAACTCGATGGGCATGTTTGCCTCATGGCCCAAGAGGTCTGTAAGAGTTTTGAAAGAAATTGGCCACTAGTTGGCGCTAACAAGTTTTACGGCTCTGTAATCAGGTGGTGTTGCACACATCCCCAAAATATGCATATCATTTGATAGATCTCCTCAGGCTGAACAACTTTGCCTCTAGAACCATTGCTGTCAATCAAATCGTTCATTAAATATTCACGAATATGTTAAAAACCTACTTTTGCGAACTAGTCCCTGGTTTTTCGCCCGATCAAAACCAGACCAGTCTAGGACAATTCTCTGGACTCTCTAGATCAATAATTATCAAAAAAAAGTTGAACTTTGCCCTTTGGTTCACTGTAACAGGGTCATTTAGAAAAGGGGCGTGTCAAAATACACTCAAAAGCCTATAAATCATAAAAGAAAACTCAGAACTTGACAAAAATTGATGAGCATATGTGTCATACCATGGTGAGGAAGCATGCGAAGTTTCATGGAGATCGGACCATAGGTGGCGCTATAACTGTTAAAAAGCTTTAAAACCATATATTTCCTATGGTAAATTGCCTGTATTGGCTGTAAATGGTCTTTTCCATCTATGATCGTAAAATTTTCATATCTTAATGTTTAAAACCAGTGCAGTACAATTATCTGGACTCTCTAGATCAATAATTATCAGAAAAGGTGTAATTTCTTCATTTGAATGGCTGTAATAGTGTAAATTGGATGGCTATAACATTTTGGATGGCTATAACAGCCAATAAGTGGTATTTTACTGCCCCCTGCTGTCATTTCATCATACTACTCCCTAAAATTGTTATATATAATTGAAATTTAGACTTTATTAAATCATTATTTTAACATTTACAATCACATTTTGTCCAAATTCATCTATTGCTCTGTACTCTCTAGAACAATAATTATCAGAAAATGTATAACTTGTAATGTATAACATTTGGATGACTATAATAGGGTCACTTCAATATGTAGCCTTGACCGAAAGCCAATATCTTTTCAATGAATGCTCATAGCTTCTTAAAAAAAGGTCAAGCATGGCTAACAGCCAATAAGTGATATTTTACTGCCCCCTGCTGTCATTTTCATCATACTACTCCCTAATATTGTTATAGTTCATATTTAGACTTTCTAAAATCATTATTTTAACATTTACTATCACATTTTGTAAAAATGCATCTATTGGAGTATTATGGACTGCATTTATTTATTTTATTTATTACTCTTTACAATTGTGTCACAGGAAGGCTGAAAACGAAAGTTTTTATTTATACAACTGTTTATAGTCTGTAATACCACTGTTGTCCAATAGATGGAGCAGCAGTATTATACAAATGCTGAAGGAGTATTGTTCATTCTTAGTTAATGCTAACTAATGTAGTTAACATTAACTAAGAATGAACAATACTCCTTCAGCATTTGTTAATCTTTGTTAATGTTAATTTCAACATTTACAAATACTTTATTTAAATCTTGTTAACATTAGTTAATGCACTGTGAACTAACATGAACTAACAATGAACAGCTGGATTTGTATTAACTAACGTTAACAAAGATGAACAAAAACAGTAACAAATGTATTGCTCATGGTTAGTTAATGTTAATTAATACATTAATGTTTAATAAATTAACCTTATTGTAAAGTGTTACCGACATTTTTAATCTTTTTTTTAATCAGCTTTCAGCATTGGCTAACAAACAAATGCTTAAAGCTATTTTTTTATTAAAAAAATACCAAAGTGGTATTTTACTGCCCCTTGCAGTCATTTCATCATACTACTCCCTAATATTGTTTTATAATTCATATTTAGAATTTCTAAAATCATTATTTCAACATTTACAATCACATTTTGTCCAAATTCATCTATTGGAGTATTATGGACTGCATTTATTTATTTTATTTATTACTATTTACAATTGTGTCACAGGAAGGCTGAAAACGAAAGTATAACGTTGGGCCACGCCCCCCAAGGACAAATTCACTCATAACTCGAAAACAGAAAGTCGCTGCACGCTCAAATTTTGATGGTAAGGTTCTCTCGGGGTTCTTGATCCAAATCTATCGTCGCGGGGCTCGGGAACGCCCCCAATCTTTAGATAATTTTTTCATTATCTCGTTCCCGAGATATAAGTGAAAACCAAATTTCCATTCATTTATTTCAACTGTATATAGTCTGTAATACCACTGTTATCCAATAGATGGAGCAGCAGCATTATACAAATGCTGAAGGAGTATTGTTCATTCTTAGTTAATGTTAACTAATGTAGTTAACATTAACTAAGAATGAACAATACTCCTTCAGCATTTGTTAATCTTTGTTAATGTTAATTTCAACATTTACAAATACTTTATTAAAATCTTGTTAACATTAGTTAATGCACTGTGAACTAACCTGAACCAAAGAGTATAGAAGAACAAGAGGCGAAACTCCGATGCTTTTCTGGTAACAGCCACTAGGTGGCGCGGCCGCCATTTTGGGGTGAAAATTCCAACTGGAGTTACTGGGCAACAGCACAGATAACAGTTTTTTAGGTAGTTTTTCTTGCATTTTTATGCAACTTTACACATTTACTACTATTATTAGTTACCAACTCCACTAGGCCTGAAATATATTTTGTACGTTTTAATCCCCTGGATCGTGCTACAAACATGATGATCTTAACATGATGCATTGGTGTGTCCGTTATCTGTGTTTTTTTGTTTACATAGGCTTGCTTTAACGGTCATTAATATAAAATAGTACTGCAAAAAAACAGTTTACTGTAAAGCTATTCTATTGCTGTTATATATTTATTGTCCAACATTTACATTTTAGTACAATTACATTTATTTGCTGAATTCATTTATTTCATTGAACTTATTTTTGTATGTAAGGTTATGTGTACCTCCTGGGAAACGGTCTAACGTTATAACTTTATGAACTTACATCACTTTATTCTTCTTACCTGTCAAACTTAATGTAGAGATTAATATAATTAATTAAATCCTTGAACTTCCCTGTCTCAAGTTATGTGGGGGAAAAGCCTAGTAGCAACTTCTTTTTAATGGATATAACGTTAACTGTTGTGAATTAAAATAATCACCTAATTATTTCAACCTAAAAATGACCTCTGCACTGGACTAAATATATGTATAATATATGACTGCCGAGTCGCTTTCACCCCAAAATGGCGGACGCGTAGGGCTGCTGCTGGGCGCTGGTGTTGCAATGGAACGTTGTATTGGCTTTCACTTCTTGTCAATATACGTTCTTTGCCTGAACTAACAATGAACAGCTGGATTTGTATTAACTAACGTTAACACTAGAAGTGCCAGAATTCCATAACTTTAATGATAAATACCCAATTGAGAGATTAATGCATTTGTTGTATTAGGATATCTTTTAAAAACAAAACAACACCAAACTGTACATTTTAAAAAGTTTAATTATACATTTATAAATAATAATATCAGTAGCCCGTAATTATCGCATAGGGCCTATTCACAACAGAGCTATATTTCCATATCCCTTCAACATAACTCAGAACAAGATAATAACAACTAAAAGTATCTTATTTAGATATTCTTTTGACAGTGAGAGAGACAATGTCATGGTTTATGAATTCGCTGTCTCCTTTCTCGTCTTGTTGTGTGTGTGTGTGCGTGGTCGCTGATCAATGCAGCTGATCAGCACGTGCGCTCTGATCAACGCGCCAGCTGCAACTGATCAGCGATTCGACCCTTTTCAGTGTTACTGTTCTCGCCTAGTCTTTGGGTGTTTCTCAAAACCAAGAATGCAAAGAACGGACTTGTGTTCTTGGGGAGAACGCTCTTGCTAGTTGTTCTTGGAAGAATGAACTCACAAGCTAACGAGCACACAGAACGCTGCTGACAGTTTGAGACGATGTGTTCTTGCTGGTATTGCGCAATAATACCCCCGCACAGACACCGTCTGCAGTACCCAAACATAACGAGAATTATTGACGATAACAGCCAGGCTGCAATGGTCTCTTGGCTGTGGGGAAAAACGAGTCTGTGAGCAAACTGGCCGGTTGGCTCGATAGCTGACGTTACACCCGCAGGCGCTTATGGAGATTCTCACTTCCGAAAACGTTTGAGCACATTTTCGATTAGCCATACATTTTCGTAAAAATGCCAATATTTGAAATCTACACAGTTGATTTCTCGCATCAAATGTTCTCAGAAGTGAATTTAGTGATGAAATAGTGTACGTAATTGTAGAAAAACGAAATACTGTATTGACCTGCCTCTCCTTCCTCGAATGCCGAATTGAATGCTGGGATATTTCTGCCGTCAAGTCAACACAAGTTACCAACCGATGCATCCTTGGTAAAATGGGCGTGTCAAGAACACATCCGGGATTTTTAACTGTTCTTGCCAAAATGCAAACTTGTGTATTGGGACAGTACTTGGGCCACAAAAGATGACGTTTCACAAGAACACAAGGACACAAGTACAGACAAGAACACAGATTGAGAAAGGCCCTTTGTCAGATCGTTGTGGATTTTTCCTGCGTGTTTGTTCCCTGCCTGTATACGTTTTCCGTGTGTCATCCCGTGTTCAACACTCCTGGTTCAGCACTCACTCCAGCGTCCCTGTGCTGCCAAGGGCTTCATACCGGACATTTGCACACCTTAACTCTCCCAGCATCTGACCAGCTCTCAATAAACATATCTGTCATTTTGCAATTGAATCTTCTGATTATTTCCTAATAGACAAAGGTCAACCGCGAGAAATGTAACCGCAATTCAGTGCGGTCAATATGACCGTCTATGGCCGAAATAGGTAAATATGTTCATTTGTTTGTTTGCCTTATGTGTAATTTATATTAAAAACATTTTAAATGAAAATACAGACACTTTTAGGAAAAGTCAGGTACCAGCAGGAGATTTTTTTTTTTTTCAACAAAGTTATTGCAGATATAAAATTCAAAACGGTCAAAATGACCGTCGTGGCCATTCTAGTGTTAACAAAGATGAACAAAAACAGGAACAAATGTATTGCTCATGGTTAGTTCATGTTAATTAATACATTAACTAATGTTTAATAAATGAACCTTATTGTAAAGTGTTACCGACATTTTTAATCTTTTTTATCAGCTTTCAGCATTGGCTAACAAACAAACGCTTAAAGCAATTTTTTTATTAGTTTTAATATAGTTTTATATTATTACATCACAAAGAAATATGTGAAATGCATGCTTATACACCATTAAAAGAGATTTTCACAATAACATATCCCATGTGTGTGTGTGTGTGTGTGTGTGTAAGCATATGTCTACATATGAATGCAAAAGCACTTGTGAAAACACTTTATTAATAAGTACAGTGGCCAGCAGAGGGCAGTAGAAGACCACTTATTGGCTCACTTTCATTTTGACACACTTGATTTTCACCAGTAAATCACAGCACTAAAGCAAACCAGTTTTTCCATGTTAACTATTATAACACAATCATTTTTTGTCAGAGTTTATCACTTCATTTTTATTGGCCCTTCACATCAATGCAGCAATGTGGTAAATCATGGTAAATCACGATAGAAACATGGTAAATCATAGTAAAAAATACTATTACATGGTGGATCATGGCAAATCATGCTAGCAATGTGATGAATCATGGTAAATCATGCTACAATCCTGGTAAATCATTCTAGAATGTGGTATATCATGGTAAATCATCCTATAACATGGTAAATGATGGTAAACTGTGGTAAATCATGCTAGATTCATGATAAATCATACTGGAACATGGTAGATCATGAAAAATCACACTAAATTTGGTATATCATGGTAAATCATGCTAAAACATGGTCTATTCCATCTATGATGTCAATGGTTAAATGCTTGCTACATAAAACTTAATGTCTTTTGATGCTTTTGTGCTTAACGGCCTTAAAGGCCTTAACTGCTTGAACACCGCTAAATGCTGCTAGCAGCTTTAATTATTATTATTATTCTTCTGCCGTAAAACGCATCGTGCAGAACAAACCGTAAGTGCTGGAGCTCTGAAACTTTGTCAGATGGTAGTACAAAAATCGAGGAGAGCCTCAGAAAGTATGACCCCGATTGGCCTATAGGTGGCGCTACAGCAATCAATTGCGCGAAACTGCTCATAACTCCTAAACCGTATGTCGTAGACTCAAGTGTCTTATATCATTGGAAAGCTGGAGGCCTGAAGAACAAAACGTATATCTCCGATTTCATTTCCGGTATGCAAATTTTTCCGCCATTTTGAATTTTGTCAAAAACCTACTTTTGCGAACTAGTCCCTGGTTTTTCGCCCGATCAAAACCAGACAAATGCATACATGTTCTCTGGAGTCTGAATATCAATAATCATTGAAAAAAAGTTGAATTTTCGATTCACGGTTGCTAGGGGGAGTAAAATGATCGTTGTGGGAGGAGCCTATTTTACTAAAATGGCTATAACTCGAGAAGTAAATGAGATATCTTCACCAAACTTGGAACACATGTGTATGAGTTCAATCTGAGGTCACAGTAAAAAAATCGCGTCGACCTAACACTAGGTGGCGCTATAGCACACAAAAAACCTAAATGGGGCTATGACCACCTGACCGTTAGTCAGATTGACTTAAAAATTGGTATGCAGTGTCTTGGTCCAAGGTGCCATGTATGTGTATGAGGAAATTGGCGTAACTCAAAAAACATGGCCGCCATCGGCCAATGAATTTGAGCACCTATTAGACGAGGTTAACGGAGGCCAATCGGAACGAAACTCGATGGGCATGTTTGCCTCATGGCCCAAGAGGTCTGTAAGAGTTTTGAAAGAAATTGGCCACTAGTTGGCGCTAACAAGTTTTACGGCTCTGTAATCAGGTGGTGTTGCACACATCCCCAAAATATGCATATCATTTGATAGATCTCCTCAGGCTGAACAACTTTGCCTCTAGAACCATTGCTGTCAATCAAATCGTTCATTAAATATTCACGAATATGTTAAAAACCTACTTTTGCGAACTAGTCCCTGGTTTTTCGCCCGATCAAAACCAGACCAGTCTAGGACAATTCTCTGGACTCTCTAGATCAATAATTATCAAAAAAAAGTTGAACTTTGCCCTTTGGTTCACTGTAACAGGGTCATTTAGAAAAGGGGCGTGTCAAAATACACTCAAAAGCCTATAAATCATAAAAGAAAACTCAGAACTTGACAAAAATTGATGAGCATATGTGTCATACCATGGTGAGGAAGCATGCGAAGTTTCATGGAGATCGGACCATAGGTGGCGCTATAACTGTTAAAAAGCTTTAAAACCATATATTTCCTATGGTAAATTGCCTGTATTGGCTGTAAATGGTCTTTTCCATCTATGATCGTAAAATTTTCATATCTTAATGTTTAAAACCAGTGCAGTACAATTATCTGGACTCTCTAGATCAATAATTATCAGAAAAGGTGTAATTTCTTCATTTGAATGGCTGTAATAGTGTAAATTGGATGGCTATAACATTTTGGATGGCTATAACAGCCAATAAGTGGTATTTTACTGCCCCCTGCTGTCATTTCATCATACTACTCCCTAAAATTGTTATATATAATTGAAATTTAGACTTTATTAAATCATTATTTTAACATTTACAATCACATTTTGTCCAAATTCATCTATTGCTCTGTACTCTCTAGAACAATAATTATCAGAAAATGTATAACTTGTAATGTATAACATTTGGATGACTATAATAGGGTCACTTCAATATGTAGCCTTGACCGAAAGCCAATATCTTTTCAATGAATGCTCATAGCTTCTTAAAAAAAGGTCAAGCATGGCTAACAGCCAATAAGTGATATTTTACTGCCCCCTGCTGTCATTTTCATCATACTACTCCCTAATATTGTTATAGTTCATATTTAGACTTTCTAAAATCATTATTTTAACATTTACTATCACATTTTGTAAAAATGCATCTATTGGAGTATTATGGACTGCATTTATTTATTTTATTTATTACTCTTTACAATTGTGTCACAGGAAGGCTGAAAACGAAAGTTTTTATTTATACAACTGTTTATAGTCTGTAATACCACTGTTGTCCAATAGATGGAGCAGCAGTATTATACAAATGCTGAAGGAGTATTGTTCATTCTTAGTTAATGCTAACTAATGTAGTTAACATTAACTAAGAATGAACAATACTCCTTCAGCATTTGTTAATCTTTGTTAATGTTAATTTCAACATTTACAAATACTTTATTTAAATCTTGTTAACATTAGTTAATGCACTGTGAACTAACATGAACTAACAATGAACAGCTGGATTTGTATTAACTAACGTTAACAAAGATGAACAAAAACAGTAACAAATGTATTGCTCATGGTTAGTTAATGTTAATTAATACATTAATGTTTAATAAATTAACCTTATTGTAAAGTGTTACCGACATTTTTAATCTTTTTTTTAATCAGCTTTCAGCATTGGCTAACAAACAAATGCTTAAAGCTATTTTTTTATTAAAAAAATACCAAAGTGGTATTTTACTGCCCCTTGCAGTCATTTCATCATACTACTCCCTAATATTGTTTTATAATTCATATTTAGAATTTCTAAAATCATTATTTCAACATTTACAATCACATTTTGTCCAAATTCATCTATTGGAGTATTATGGACTGCATTTATTTATTTTATTTATTACTATTTACAATTGTGTCACAGGAAGGCTGAAAACGAAAGTATAACGTTGGGCCACGCCCCCCAAGGACAAATTCACTCATAACTCGAAAACAGAAAGTCGCTGCACGCTCAAATTTTGATGGTAAGGTTCTCTCGGGGTTCTTGATCCAAATCTATCGTCGCGGGGCTCGGGAACGCCCCCAATCTTTAGATAATTTTTTCATTATCTCGTTCCCGAGATATAAGTGAAAACCAAATTTCCATTCATTTATTTCAACTGTATATAGTCTGTAATACCACTGTTATCCAATAGATGGAGCAGCAGCATTATACAAATGCTGAAGGAGTATTGTTCATTCTTAGTTAATGTTAACTAATGTAGTTAACATTAACTAAGAATGAACAATACTCCTTCAGCATTTGTTAATCTTTGTTAATGTTAATTTCAACATTTACAAATACTTTATTAAAATCTTGTTAACATTAGTTAATGCACTGTGAACTAACCTGAACCAAAGAGTATAGAAGAACAAGAGGCGAAACTCCGATGCTTTTCTGGTAACAGCCACTAGGTGGCGCGGCCGCCATTTTGGGGTGAAAATTCCAACTGGAGTTACTGGGCAACAGCACAGATAACAGTTTTTTAGGTAGTTTTTCTTGCATTTTTATGCAACTTTACACATTTACTACTATTATTAGTTACCAACTCCACTAGGCCTGAAATATATTTTGTACGTTTTAATCCCCTGGATCGTGCTACAAACATGATGATCTTAACATGATGCATTGGTGTGTCCGTTATCTGTGTTTTTTTGTTTACATAGGCTTGCTTTAACGGTCATTAATATAAAATAGTACTGCAAAAAAAACAGTTTACTGTAAAGCTATTCTATTGCTGTTATATATTTATTGTCCAACATTTACATTTTAGTACAATTACATTTATTTGCTGAATTCATTTATTTCATTGAACTTATTTTTGTATGTAAGGTTATGTGTACCTCCTGGGAAACGGTCTAACGTTATAACTTTATGAACTTACATCACTTTATTCTTCTTACCTGTCAAACTTAATGTAGAGATTAATATAATTAATTAAATCCTTGAACTTCCCTGTCTCAAGTTATGTGGGGGAAAAGCCTAGTAGCAACTTCTTTTTAACGGATATAACGTTAACTGTTGTGAATTAAAATAATCACCTAATTATTTCAACCTAAAAATGACCTCTGCACTGGACTAAATATATGTATAATATATGACTGCCGAGTCGCTTTCACCCCAAAATGGCGGACGCGTAGGGCTGCTGCTGGGCGCTGGTGTTGCAATGGAACGTTCTATTGGCTTTCACTTCTTGTCAATATACGTTCTTTGCCTGAACTAACAATGAACAGCTGGATTTGTATTAACTAACGTTAACACTAGAAGTGCCAGAATTCCATAACTACTAGAACTGCCACAAGCGGTCATTTTGACCGTTAGATTGCAAACTCTATATCTTTAATGATAAATACCCAATTGAGAGATTAATGCATTTGTTGTATTAGGATATCTTTTAAAAACAAAACAACACCAAACTGTACATTTTAAAAAGTTTAATTATACATTTATAAATAATAATATCAGTAGCCCGTAATTATCGCATAGGGCCTATTCACAACAGAGCTATATTTCCATATCCCTTCAACATAACTCAGAACAAGATAATAACAACTAAAAGTATCTTATTTAGATATTCTTTTGACAGTGAGAGAGACAATGTCATGGTTTATGAATTCGCTGTCTCCTTTCTCGTCTTGTTGTGTGTGTGTGTGCGTGGTCGCTGATCAATGCAGCTGATCAGCACGTGCGCTCTGATCAACGCGCCAGCTGCAACTGATCAGCGATTCGACCCTTTTCAGTGTTACTGTTCTCGCCTAGTCTTTGGGTGTTTCTCAAAACCAAGAATGCAAAGAACGGACTTGTGTTCTTGGGGAGAACGCTCTTGCTAGTTGTTCTTGGAAGAATGAACTCACAAGCTAACGAGCACACAGAACGCTGCTGACAGTTTGAGACGATGTGTTCTTGCTGGTATTGCGCAATAATACCCCCGCACAGACACCGTCTGCAGTACCCAAACATAACGAGAATTATTGACGATAACAGCCAGGCTGCAATGGTCTCTTGGCTGTGGGGAAAAACGAGTCTGTGAGCAAACTGGCCGGTTGGCTCGATAGCTGACGTTACACCCGCAGGCGCTTATGGAGATTCTCACTTCCGAAAACGTTTGAGCACATTTTCGATTAGCCATACATTTTCGTAAAAATGCCAATATTTGAAATCTACACAGTTGATTTCTCGCATCAAATGTTCTCAGAAGTGAATTTAGTGATGAAATAGTGTACGTAATTGTAGAAAAACGAAATACTGTATTGACCTGCCTCTCCTTCCTCGAATGCCGAATTGAATGCTGGGATATTTCTGCCGTCAAGTCAACACAAGTTACCAACCGATGCATCCTTGGTAAAATGGGCGTGTCAAGAACACATCCGGGATTTTTAACTGTTCTTGCCAAAATGCAAACTTGTGTATTGGGACAGTACTTGGGCCACAAAAGATGACGTTTCACAAGAACACAAGGACACAAGTACAGACAAGAACACAGATTGAGAAAGGCCCTTTGTCAGATCGTTGTGGATTTTTCCTGCGTGTTTGTTCCCTGCCTGTATACGTTTTCCGTGTGTCATCCCGTGTTCAACACTCCTGGTTCAGCACTCACTCCAGCGTCCCTGTGCTGCCAAGGGCTTCATACCGGACATTTGCACACCTTAACTCTCCCAGCATCTGACCAGCTCTCAATAAACATATCTGTCATTTTGCAATTGAATCTTCTGATTATTTCCTAATAGACAAAGGTCAACCGCGAGAAATGTAACAAAAGAATACCGCGAAATTCAGTGCGGTCAATATGACCGTCTATGGCCGAAATAGGTAAATATGTTCATTTGTTTGTTTGCCTTATGTGTAATTTATATTAAAAACATTTTAAATGAAAATACAGACACTTTTAGGAAAAGTCAGGTACCAGCAGGAGATTTTTTTTTTTTTCAACAAAGTTATTGCAGATATAAAATTCAAAACGGTCAAAATGACCGTCGTGGCCATTCTAGTGTTAACAAAGATGAACAAAAACAGGAACAAATGTATTGCTCATGGTTAGTTCATGTTAATTAATACATTAACTAATGTTTAATAAATGAACCTTATTGTAAAGTGTTACCGACATTTTTAATCTTTTTTATCAGCTTTCAGCATTGGCTAACAAACAAACGCTTAAAGCAATTTTTTTATTAGTTTTAATATAGTTTTATATTATTACATCACAAAGAAATATGTGAAATGCATGCTTATACACCATTAAAAGAGATTTTCACAATAACATATCCCATGTGTGTGTGTGTGTGTGTGTGTGTGTGTAAGCATATGTCTACATATGAATGCAAAAGCACTTGTGAAAACACTTTATTAATAAGTACAGTGGCCAGCAGAGGGCAGTAGAAGACCACTTATTGGCTCACTTTCATTTTGACACACTTGATTTTCACCAGTAAATCACAGCACTAAAGCAAACCAGTTTTTCCATGTTAACTATTATAACACAATCATTTTTTGTCAGAGTTTATCACTTCATTTTTATTGGCCCTTCACATCAATGCAGCAATGTGGTAAATCATGGTAAATCACGATAGAAACATGGTAAATCATAGTAAAAAATACTATTACATGGTGGATCATGGCAAATCATGCTAGCAATGTGATGAATCATGGTAAATCATGCTACAATCCTGGTAAATCATTCTAGAATGTGGTATATCATGGTAAATCATCCTATAACATGGTAAATGATGGTAAACTGTGGTAAATCATGCTAGATTCATGATAAATCATACTGGAACATGGTAGATCATGAAAAATCACACTAAATTTGGTATATCATGGTAAATCATGCTAAAACATGGTCTATTCCATCTATGATGTCAATGGTTAAATGCTTGCTACATAAAACTTAATGTCTTTTGATGCTTTTGTGCTTAACGGCCTTAAAGGCCTTAACTGCTTGAACACCGCTAAATGCTGCTAGCAGCTTTAATTATTATTATTATTATTATTATTATTATTCTTCTGCCGTAAAACGCATCGTGCAGAACAAACCGTAAGTGCTGGAGCTCTGAAACTTTGTCAGATGGTAGTACAAAAATCGAGGAGAGCCTCAGAAAGTATGACCCCGATTGGCCTATAGGTGGCGCTACAGCAATCAATTGCGCGAAACTGCTCATAACTCCTAAACCGTATGTCGTAGACTCAAGTGTCTTATATCATTGGAAAGCTGGAGGCCTGAAGAACAAAACGTATATCTCCGATTTCATTTCCGGTATGCAAATTTTTCCGCCATTTTGAATTTTGTCAAAAACCTACTTTTGCGAACTAGTCCCTGGTTTTTCGCCCGATCAAAACCAGACAAATGCATACATGTTCTCTGGAGTCTGAATATCAATAATCATTGAAAAAAAGTTGAATTTTCGATTCACGGTCGCTAGGGGGAGTAAAATGATCGTTGTGGGAGGAGCCTATTTTACTAATATGGCTATAACTCGAGAAGTAAATGAGATATCTTCACCAATCTTGGAACACATGTGTATGAGTTCAATCTGAGGTCACAGTAAAAAAATCGCGTCGACCTAACACTAGGTGGCGCTATAACACACAAAAAACCTAAATCGGGCTATGACCACCTGACCGTTAGTCCGATTGACTTAAAAATTGGTATGCAGTGTCTTGGTCCAAGGTGCCATGTATGTGTATGAGGAAATTGGCGTAACTCAAAAAACATGGCCGCCATCGGCCAATGAATTTGAGCACCTATTACACGAGGTTAACGGAGGCCAATCGGAACGAAACTCGACGGACATGTTTGACTCATGGCCCAAGAGGTCTGTAAGAGTTTTGAAAGAAATTGGCCACTAGTTGGTGCTAACAAGTTTTACGGCTCTGTAATCAGGTGGTGTTGCACACATCCCCAAAATATGCATATCATTTGATAGATCTCCTCAGGCTGAACAACTTTGCCTCTAGAACCATTGCTGTCAATCAAATCGTTCATTAAATATTCACGAATATGTTAAAAACCTACTTTTGCGAACTAGTCCCTGGATTTTCGCCCGATCGGAACCAGACCAGTCTAGGACAATTCTCTGGACTCTCTAGATCAATAATCATTGAAAAAAAGTTGAACTTTTGCATTTTTCGTATGGTTATAACAGGGTCATTTAGAAAAGGGGCGTGTCAAATACACACAAAAGCCTATAAATCATAAATAAAAACTCAGAACTAAACAAAAATTGGTGAGCATATGTGTCATAACATGGTGAAGAAGCATGCAAAGTTTCATGGAGATCGGACCATACTTGGCGCTATAACTGTCAAAAAGCTTTAAAACCATACATTTCCTATGGCAAATTGCCTGTATTGGCTGTAAATGCTGATCTCTTGAATGAATGCTCAGATCTTCTTTAAAAAAGGTCAAGAACATGTGTAATATCACTCTGTACGGCATTGAAAAATTTCAGACAAATCAGACAAAATTTGCCTCTATAATTAATTGTCACAGGAAGCCTCAAAACGAAAGTAAAACATTGGGCCACGCCCCCCCAAGCACGAATTCACTCATAACTCGAAAACGGAAAGTCTCTGCCCGCTCAATTTTTGATGGTAAGGTCCTCTCGGGGATCTTGATCCAAATCTTTCGTCGCGGGGCTCGGGAGCGCCCCCCCGCGGATCGCTAATCTGTGAGAACCCCAACTTGAAACGGCTGTAACTCTTGATCCAAAGACATCTGCAGGGTTTAGTCACCTAGATCCTTGTGGAAGAGCTTGTTGGAAAGGGCTCGTCCTCATCTAGCTTCGATTCGAGTTTGGTGCGATTTGGCCTGGGCATTCCCGAGATATAAGCCCACAAAGATATGCATTTAAACGGACATTACTCCCGACAGCAATCACTCAGCAACACGGGGAGGGTCTTGTTCAAGAGGGCTCCTCTAACCCTATCTAAGTTCTGAGTTTCAGATTTTTTCACTTTCTCGTTCCCGAGATATAAGTAAAAAAATAAAACGAATTTCCTGTCATTCATTTCAACCGTTTATGTAGGCTGTAAAACCGCTGTTGTCCACTAGAGGGAGCAACAGCATTAGATATTTTTAATCTTTTTTAACCAGTTTTCAGCAATGGCTAACAAACAAATGCTTATAATATAATATTAAATAATGATTTATTAGAAAGTTTAATATTTTTACATCACAAATAAATATCTGAAATGCTTAAGGACCACAAAAAGAGATTTTCACAATATCATAACCCACAATTGTGTGTGTGTGTGTTTGTGTGTGTGTGTAAGCATGCATAATGGTATTCACATTGAAAGACTGGTTTGCTTTAGTGCACAATACTCAGGGTTTCTGCAGGGTTTAGTCAGTCAAATTTAAGACCTTTTAAGACCTTTTTATGACCAATATTATTTAAATTTATGACCTACTCGAATTACGAAAAATAACTTCCTTTCAAAAGTCTTTTTTTATTGACTTTCATTAAAAGTAATAAGTTTAATTATTTAAAGGTTCCATTTTCTTAAGAGTAACAAACTGAAGGCTCCCTTTTCCTAAGTATCAATAACACAGGAACAACACAACACTTATCACGATAATATCAGTCAATATCGATAATTATGACGATAAATGTCAATTCTTTATTTCTTTGAACTTTGAAGGCAGATTTTTGTTCCTAACTGAAAGTTGTAGAAACCAGAGTGTTAATTGTGGTTTTAAACTACTCTTTATTGTCAAAACATATCATGACAAACACTTGCCAAACAGGTGAACATTTCACAAATCTGAGGTAGAACATTCAAACATTTGTATTTTTTCCTTAACAAAAATAATATCTTTATTTCAAAATTAATTTCTTAGTTTCTGCATGTGCTAATGGGGGATATTGTTTCAAGTCTTGAAACAGGTTTGTGTTGCCTGACTTTGATGGCACGTATCTTTATGAAATGTATGAAAAACAGTAGGCTATAGCCTAAATACATAAATACTGTAATTATATTCCATTAGTCCTTTAATACATTGTCTACATTAATAATATAATACAATTCAATATGTATCCCACATTTCATGGTGCAGTTAATATTACTAGGCTAACGTTACAGTAAAACCATGGTAAAGGATGTAAATGTGTAGATGGAAAAGCTTTCTGACTGTATAGTTGCGCACAGTGTTTCTCCTGTTCGTCAGCGCTGTTTCATCTGCCTTTAAACTGGTTTAAATCACTGAGACATTTGTGTTCTTCGCTGAATTCAAGTGCTTCTCACTGGATCTCGTGATCGAGACTGATCAAAGTTAACCATAGACAGTAAAAGAACGCGTCTGCTCTAGTGAGCTTGATCACGCTACGCTGCCGTTTGGACTTTGAGCCGAGCGGATAAACGCTCCGTGAGGCGCGCGCGGTTCAAATGAGTTTCGTTCCGCTTTTGGCGCATAAACATGATCTAACATTTATCGAACTCTTAATATCGTTTTATAGAGAAAACATTATATCGCGATAATGAATGAATGAGCATATAAATTTAAGATGTGGCTAAATGTAATTTATGACCTTGTATGGAAAAGCCGGACGTTTTTATGGCCTAAAATTCTTATTATTAAATTTAAGACGTTTTATGACTTTTTATGACCCCGCGGAAACCCTGATACTGATTAAACCAAGTAGTTCAAAATAAAAGTGGTACTATAGCAATAAGTGGTCTTCTACTACCCTCTGCTGGACATTATACTTATTAATAGTCTTTTCACATGTGCTTTTGCATTCATATATTCAGACACTAAAAAATAACCTTATGTGACAATTACTATAATAACAAAATCATATTTTGTCTTTCAATTCACTTTACTGTTCTGAAGCTTCACATAATTGCTAACAACGTGGTAAATCATAGTAAATCATGCTACAATCCTGCTGAATCATTCTAGAATGTGGTATATCATGATAAATTATTGTGTAACATTCGGTCACAACAAGGTAACATCAAGGTAAACTAAGACAAACCATGGTAAACTGACTATTGTAGTACATTGAGAAATATGAATCCTGAAGGACAATTGCAGTAAACATTTCTTTTTTCCATCACATAGTTCAAATATCTGTATCTACAACAGAATGTGTGTGTGTAGTCCTAGGTTTCTGAATAAATGCTGAATAATCTGATTAATAGCTTGCAAAGACATTAAATGCTTATAGACCATTAAAATATATTTATATAATGACTTTGTGTGTATGTGTGTGTGTGTGTGTGATCAAATGTCTACATATGAGTGTAAAAGCACCTGTGAAAACACTTTATTAATAAGTAGAAGGCCAGCAGAGGGCAGTAGAAGACCACTTATTGTCTCACTCTCATTTTGACACACTTGATTTTCAACAGTAAATCAAAGCACTAAAGAAAACCAGTTTTTCCATGTTAACTATTATAACACAATCATTTTTTGTCAGAGTTTATCACTTCATTTTTATTGGCCCTTCACATCAATGCAGCAATGTGGTAAATCATGGTAAATCACGATAGAAACATGGTAAATCATAGTAAAAAATACTATTACATGGTGGATCATGGCAAATCATGCTAGCAATGTGATGAATCATGGTAAATCATGCTACAATCCTGGTAAATCATTCTAGAATGTGGTATATCATGGTAAATCATCCTATAACATGGGAAATCATGGTAAACTGTGGTAAATCATGCTAGATTCATGGTAAATCATACTGGAACATGGTAGATCATGAAAAATCACACTAAATTTGGTATATCATGGTAAATCATGCTAAAACATGGTCTATTCCATCTATGATGTCAATGTTTAAATGCTTGCTACATAAAACTTAATGTCTTTTGATGTTTTTGTGCTTAACGGCCTTAAAGGCCTTAACTGCTTGAACACCGCTAAATGCTGCTAGCAGCTTTAATTATTATTATTATTATTATTTTCCCCTAAAACGCATCGTGCAGCCCAAACCGTAAGTGCTGGAGCTCTGAAACTTTGCCAGTAGGTAGTACAAAAATCGAGGAGAGGTTATCAAATTATGAGCCCGATTGGCCCATAGGTGGCGTTATAGCGCAAAAAACAAAAAAATGGCACTATTTTCCTTAAATCTCAATAACCCTTTGTCCCAGCCTCAAGTGTCTTATATCATTGGAATCCTTGGCTCAAGCCGAACAAAAAAGGCCTCAAGGATTTCATTTCCGGTATGCAAATTTTTTCGCTATTTCCGGTTTTGTCCAAAACCTACTTTTGCGAACTAGTCCTAGGTTTTTTGCCCGATCAGAACCAAACCAGTGCAGAAATGTTCTCTGGAGTCTGAATATCAATAATTATTGAAAAAAAGTTGAAATTTCGATTCACTGTCACTAAGGGGCGTCAAAACGTTCGCAGGAGGCGGAGCCTATTTTACTAAAATGGCTATAACTCGTGAACGAAATGAGATATTTTTACCAAACTCGGTACAGCTATGTATGAGCTCAATTTGAGGTGACAGTAAAAAAATCGCGACGATCGAAGACTAGGTGGCGCTATAACATTAAAAAAACATAAAAGGGGGTGTGGCCACCTGACCGTTAGTCCGATTGACTCGAAATTTGGTATGCAGTGTCTTGGTCCAAGGTACCATGTATGTATAAAAGGATATTGGCGTATCTCAAAAAACATGGCCACCATCGACCAATGAAGTTTAAGCACCTATGAGACAAGGTTAACGAAGGCCAATCGGAACGAAACTCGATGGGCATGTTCATCTCATGGCCCAAGAGGTCTGTAAGAGTTTTGAAAGAAATCGGCCACTAGTTGGCGCTAACGAGTTTTACGGCTCTGTAATCACGTGGTGTTGCACACATCCCCCCAAAATGCATATCATTTGATAGATCTCCTCATGGTGAACAACTTTGCCTCTAGAACCATTGCTGTCAATCAAATCGTTCATTAAATATTCACGAATATGTTAAAAACCTACTTTTGCGAACTAGTCCCTGGTTTTTTGCCCGATCGGAACCAGACCAGTGTAGGACAATTCTCTGGACTCTCTAGATCAATAATTATTGAAAAAAAGTTGAAATTTGCCATTTGGTTTATTATAACAGGATCATTTATAAAAAGGGGCGTGTCAAAACACACTCAAAAGCCTATAAATCATAAATAAAAACTCAGAACTTCACAAAAATTGATGAGCATATGTGTCATACCATGGTGAGGAAGCATGCAAAGTTTCATGGAGATCGGACCATAGGTGGCGCTATAACTGTTAAAAAGCTTTAAAACCATATATTTCCTATGGTAAATTGCCTGTATTGGCTGTAAATGGTGTTTTCCATCTATGATCGTATACTTTTCATATCATAATGTTTAAAACCAGTGCAGTACAATTCTCTGGACTCTCTAGATCAATAATTATCAGAAAAGGTTGAACTTCTGCATTTTGATGGCTATAAAAGGGTCACTTCAATGTGTAGCCTTGACCGAGTGTGCCCGAAAGCCTATATCTCTTCAATGAATGCTCAGATCTTATTAAAAACAACTCAGAACATGAGACCTATCACTCTAAACAAGCATGACAATTTTCAGACAGATCGGACAAAATTTGCCTCTATTACAGTTAAAAAGGGGGAAATTATATGACCATAATGGGATATTAAGCCAATAAGTGGCATTCTACTGCCCCCTGCTGTTTAAAATAGTAATTTTGTCATAATGCTGACTATTATTGTTCTATGGTTCATATTTAGAGTTTATATAATCAATATTTTAACATTTACAATCACATTTAGTCAAAATTCATTGTCACATTGACAAATGTGAACCCTGAATGAGACAGTTTAATCTACAATAGAATGTGTGTGTGTGTAGTTCCATGTTTCTGAATGTATGCTACATAAAACTTAATGTCTTTTGATGCTTTTGTGCTTAACGGCCTTAAAGGCCTTAACTGCTTGAACACCGCTAAATGCTGCTTGCAGCTTTAATTATTATTATTATTATTATTCTTCTGCCGTAAAACGCATCGTGCAGACCAAACCGTAAGTGCTAGAGACTTGAAACTTTGTCAGATGGTAGTACAAAAATCGAGGAGAGCTTATCAAATTATGAGCCCGATTGGCCCATAGGTGGCGCTATAGCAACCAATTGCGCAAAACTGCTCATAACTCCTAGACCGTAAATCGTAGACTCAAGTGTCTTATATCATTGGAAAGCTGGACTCCTGACTTAAAAAACGTATATCTCCGATTTCATTTCCGTCATGATAGATTTTCCGCCATTTTGAATTTTGTCAAAAAACGACTTTTGCGAACTAGTCCCTGATTTTTTGCCCGATCGGAACCAAACCAGTGCACAAATGTTCTGTGGAGTCTGAATATAAATTATAATCGTAAAAAAGTTGAAATTTCGATTTCCGGTCGCTAGGGGGCGCAAAAAGAACGTTGTGGGAGGAGCCTATTTTACTAAAACGACTATAACTCCAGAAGTAAATTAGGTAGGTTCACCAAACTTGGTACAGTTGTGCATGAGTTCAATCTGAGGTCACAGTAAAAAAATCGCGACGATCGAACACTAGGTGGCGCTATAACATGAAAAAAACATATAAAGGACTGACCGTTAGTCCGATTGACTTGAAAATTGGTATGCAGTGTCTTGGTCCAAGGCCCCATGTATGTCTATGAGGACATTGGCGTATCTCAAAAAACATGGCCGCCATTGACCAATGAAGTTTGAGCCCCTATGAGACGAGGTTAACGGAGGCCAATCGGAACGAAACTCGATGGGCATGTTCGACTCATGGCCTAAGAGGTCTGTAAGAGTTTTGAAAGAAATCGGCCACTAGTTGGCGCTAACGAGTTTTACGGCTCTGTAATCACGTGGTGTTGCACACATCCCCCCAAAATGCATATCATTTGATAGATCTCCTCATGGTGAACAACTTTGCCTCTAGAACCATTGCTGTCAATCAAATCGTTCATTAAATATTCACGAATATGTTAAAAACCTACTTTTGCGAACTAGTCCCTGGTTTTTCGCCCGATCAAAACCAGACCAGTCTAGGACAATTCTCTGGACTCTCTAGATCAATAATTATCAAAAAAAAGTTGAACTTTGCCCTTTGGTTCACTGTAACAGGGTCATTTAGAAAAGGGGCGTGTCAAAATACACTCAAAAGCCTATAAATCATAAATGAAAACTCAGAACTTGACAAAAATTGATGAGCATATGTGTCATACCATGGTGAGGAAGCATGCAAAGTTTCATGGAGATCGGACCATAGGTGGCGCTATAACTGTTAAAAAGCTTTAAAACCATATATTTCCTATGGTAAATTGCCTGTATTGGCTGTAAATGGTCTTTTCCATCTATGATCGTAAAATTTTCATATCTTAATGTTTAAAACCAGTGCAGTACAATTATCTGGACTCTCTAGATCAATAATTATCAGAAAAGGTGTAATTTCTTCATTTGAATGGCTGTAATAGTGTAAATTGGATGGCTATAACATTTTGGATGGCTATAACAGCCAATAAGTGGTATTTTACTGCCCCCTGCTGTCATTTCATCATACTACTCCCTAAAATTGTTATATATAATTGAAATTTAGACTTTATTAAATCATTATTTTAACATTTACAATCACATTTTGTCCAAATTCATCTATTGCTCTGTACTCTCTAGAACAATAATTATCAGAAAATGTATAACTTGTAATGTATAACATTTGGATGACTATAATAGGGTCACTTCAATATGTAGCCTTGACCGAAAGCCAATATCTTTTCAATGAATGCTCATAGCTTCTTAAAAAAAGGTCAAGCATGGCTAACAGCCAATAAGTGATATTTTACTGCCCCCTGCTGTCATTTTCATCATACTACTCCCTAATATTGTTATAGTTCATATTTAGACTTTCTAAAATCATTATTTTAACATTTACTATCACATTTTGTAAAAATGCATCTATTGGAGTATTATGGACTGCATTTATTTATTTTATTTATTACTCTTTACAATTGTGTCACAGGAAGGCTGAAAACGAAAGTTTTTATTTATACAACTGTTTATAGTCTGTAATACCACTGTTGTCCAATAGATGGAGCAGCAGTATTATACAAATGCTGAAGGAGTATTGTTCATTCTTAGTTAATGCTAACTAATGTAGTTAACATTAACTAAGAATGAACAATACTCCTTCAGCATTTGTTAATCTTTGTTAATGTTAATTTCAACATTTACAAATACTTTATTTAAATCTTGTTAACATTAGTTAATGCACTGTGAACTAACATGAACTAACAATGAACAGCTGGATTTGTATTAACTAACGTTAACAAAGATGAACAAAAACAGTAACAAATGTATTGCTCATGGTTAGTTAATGTTAATTAATACATTAATGTTTAATAAATTAACCTTATTGTAAAGTGTTACCGACATTTTTAATCTTTTTTTTAATCAGCTTTCAGCATTGGCTAACAAACAAATGCTTAAAGCTATTTTTTTATTAAAAAAATACCAAAGTGGTATTTTACTGCCCCTTGCTGTCATTTCATCATACTACTTCCTAATATTGTTTTATAATTCATATTTAGAATTTCTAAAATCATTATTTCAACATTTACAATCACATTTTGTCCAAATTCATCTATTGGAGTATTATGGACTGCATTTATTTATTTTATTTATTACTATTTACAATTGTGTCACAGGAAGGCTGAAAACGAAAGTATAACGTTGGGCCACGCCCCCCAAGGACAAATTCACTCATAACTCGAAAACAGAAAGTCTCTGCACGCTCAAATTTTGATGGTAAGGTTCTCTCGGGGTTCTTGATCCAAATCTATCGTCGCGGGGCTCGGGAACGCCCCCAATCTTTAGATAATTTTTTCATTATCTCGTTCCCGAGATATAAGTGAAAACCAAATTTCCATTCATTTATTTCAACTGTATATAGTCTGTAATACCACTGTTATACAATAGATGGAGCAGCAGCATTATACAAATGCTGAAGGAGTATTGTTCATTCTTAGTTAATGTTAACTAATGTAGTTAACATTAACTAAGAATGAACAATACTCCTTCAGCATTTGTTAATCTTTGTTAATGTTAATTTCAACATTTACAAATACTTTATTAAAATCTTGTTAACATTAGTTAATGCACTGTGAACTAACCTGAACCAAAGAGTATAGAAGAACAAGAGGCGAAACTCCGATGCTTTTCTGGTAACAGCCACTAGGTGGCGCGGCCGCCATTTTGGGGTGAAAATTCCAACTGGAGTTACTGGGCAACAGCACAGATAACAGTTTTTTAGGTAGTTTTTCTTGCATTTTTATGCAACTTTACACATTTACTACTATTATTAGTTACCAACTCCACTAGGCCTGAAATATATTTTGTACGTTTTAATCCCCTGGATCGTGCTACAAACATGATGATCTTAACATGATGCATTGGTGTGTCCGTTATCTGTGTTTTTTTGTTTACATAGGCTTGCTTTAACGGTCATTAATATAAAATAGTACTGCAAAAAAACCAGTTTACTGTAAAGCTATTCTATTGCTGTTATATATTTATTGTCCAACATTTACATTTTAGTACAATTACATTTATTTGCTGAATTCATTTATTTCATTGAACTTATTTTTGTATGTAAGGTTATGTGTACCTCCTGGGAAACGGTCTAACGTTATAACTTTATGAACTTACATCACTTTATTCTTCTTACCTGTCAAACTTAATGTAGAGATTAATATAATTAATTAAATCCTTGAACTTCCCTGTCTCAAGTTATGTCAAGTCAAGTCACATTTATTTATATAGCGCTTTTCACAATACAGATTGTATCAAAGCAGCTTCACAGTGATAACATGAAAGTAGTACAACACAGTTCAATAATATTGTTGAATATTAAATATCCCCAACTAAGCAAGCCAAAAGCAAGGCGACAGTGGCAAGGAACCAAAACTCCATCAGATTGGATGGAGAAAAAAACCTTGGGAGAACCCAGGCTAGTCAGGGGCCAGTTCTCCTCTGGCTAACAATCAAAGGGTTTTAAAGAAGCTTTACAGTAAGTGCATATCAGAGAGTACCTGGAAAAAATACATTTAGTTAATCATGTAATATTTAGGGGATAACATATCGCCGGCGTTGAGTCGTCTCTTCACAGGCGTTGGTCTTCTCATCACAGGCGTTGAGGCATCCGAAATCCCCGTGAGAGGCAGGATACCAAACTGGAGCCTACGAACGCCATTTTTCTCGGGACAAGCGTCCCGAGATAACAGCAGAAAGGCAGATGGGAAATAATTAGCATAGCTGATGTTCATAATGATTTCCATTACACGGGAGTAGGTGTTAGAAAACCATAATCTCACAACTCTCCGCAACCCAAACCCTCCGCAACCCAACCGCAACCATACGGACCGACCCGTTTGTCTATAAGGCTGTCGAGCCCCACTGGTGCGTTAAGCAGTTTCAGTGGCAAACGGTTCCGTATGGCATAGCAGAGGACTAAAAGGTAAGCATTATGTGAATGCTTGACTAAAGAGACACGTCTTTAGTCTAGTTTTAAACTGTGTCAGCGAGTCAGAGCATCGGACCGTATCGGGAAGGCTATTCCAGAGTTTTGGAGCTAAATGCGAGAATGCCCTCCCTCCTTTCGTGGACTTCGATATCCTAGGAATGACCAGAAGCCTTGAATTTAGTGATCTTAGAGAACGCGGTGGATTGTAGGGCGAAAGAAGGTCCGTTAAGTACATAGGAGCTAAACCATTAAGGGCTTTATAGGTCAGTAGTAGTACTTTGTAATTGATACGGAACTTAATAGGTAACCAGTGCAGAGATGATAAAATCGGTGTTATATGATCATATTTTCTTGATCTAGTAAGAACTCTAGCGGCTGCATTTTGCACTAACTGTAGCTTGTTTATTGAGGATGCAGGACAACCAGCTAATAAAGCATTACAGTAATCTAGTCTCGAGGTCATGAATGCATGAACTAACTTTTCTGCATCAGAAACAGATAGCATGTTACGTAATTTAGCAATGTTTCTAAGGTGGAAAAAGGCTGTTCTTGTAACAGATGAAATATGATTTTCGAAAGACAAGTTGCGGTCTAGTATAACACCCAGGTCTTTTACTGTAGTGGAAAAAGTAACAGGGCATCCTTCTATATTAAAGTCGTATTGTAAGAGGTTTTGTGTGTAGTTTTTTGGACCAATAAGTAATACCTCCGTTTTATCTGAATTTAATAGCAGGAAATTACGCGTCATCCAGCATTTTATATCTTTGAGACATTCTGTCAATTTAGATGAGGTAATGTTTTCATCTGGTCGTGATGAAATATATAATTGAGTGTCGTCAGCATAACAGTGGAAATTAATTCCATGTTTTCTTATAATATTACCAAGTGGCAGCATATATATTGAGAATAGCAGAGGGCCTAGCACCGATCCTTGCGGTACTCCGTAGTCTACTGACGTTAACTTTGATTTTCCCCCGTGTAAAGAGACAAAATGATAACGGTCAGATAAGTACGATCTAAACCAGCTTAATGCCTGTCCCTGAACACCAGTGTAGTTTTGTAGTCGATCCAAGAGTATTTTATGATCTATAGTGTCGAACGCGGCGCTAAGATCAAGTAGGACTAGTATTGAGATACAGCCTTGGTCAGAAGCTAAGAGTAGATCATTTGTAATTTTAACTAGCGCAGTTTCTGTACTATGATGCGGTCTGAATCCTGACTGGAATTTTTCATAGATATCATTTTCTTGCAAAAAAGAGCACAGTTGAGCGGATACAACTTTTTCTAGTATTTTGGACATAAATGGAAGATTTGAAATGGGTCTGTAATTTGCTAGGTTATTTGGATCTAGTTGCGGTTTCTTAATGAGAGGTTTTATTACTGCCAACTTGAATATTCTTGGAACATGACCTAAGAATAAAGACGAGTTAATAATATTAAGAAGAGGCTCTTCCACTACAGGTAACACTTCTTTCAGTAGTTTAGTGGGTATTGGATCTAATGAGCATGTTGTTGGTTTAGATGCAATAATAAGTTTGTGTGGGGGAAAAGCCTAGTAGCAACTTCTTTTTAACGGATATAACGTTAACTGTTGTGAATTAAAATAATCACCTAATTATTTCAACCTAAAAATGACCTCTGCACTGGACTAAATATATGTATAATATATGACTGCCGAGTCGCTTTCACCCCAAAATGGCGGACGCGTAGGGCTGCTGCTGGGCGCTGGTGTTGCAATGGAACGTTCTATTGGCTTTCACTTCTTGTCAATATACGTTCTTTGCCTGAACTAACAATGAACAGCTGGATTTGTATTAACTAACGTTAACACTAGAAGTGCCAGAATTCCATAACTACTAGAACTGCCACAAGCGGTCATTTTGACCGTTAGATTGCAAACTCTATATCTTTAATGATAAATACCCAATTGAGAGATTAATGCATTTGTTGTATTAGGATATCTTTTAAAAACAAAACAACACCAAACTGTACATTTTAAAAAGTTTAATTATACATTTATAAATAATAATATCAGTAGCCCGTAATTATCGCATAGGGCCTATTCACAACAGAGCTATATTTCCATATCCCTTCAACATAACTCAGAACAAGATAATAACAACTAAAAGTATCTTATTTAGATATTCTTTTGACAGTGAGAGAGACAATGTCACGGTTTATGAATTCGCTGTCTCCTTTCTCGTCTTGTTGTGTGTGTGTGTGCGTGGTCGCTGATCAATGCAGCTTATCAGCACGTGCGCTCTGATCAAGGCGCCAGCTGCAACTGATCAGCGATTCGACCCTTTTCAGTGTTACTGTTCTCGCCTAGTCTTTGGGTGTTTCTCAAAACCAAGAATGCAAAGAACGGACTTGTGTTCTTGGGGAGAACGCTCTTGCTAGTTGTTCTTGGAAGAATGAACTCACAAGCTAACGAGCACACAGAACGCTGCTGACAGTTTGAGACGATGTGTTCTTGCTGGTATTGCGCAATAATACCCCCGCACAGACACCGTCTGCAGTACCCAAACATAACGAGAATTATTGACGATAACAGCCAGGCTGCAATGGTCTCTTGGCTGTGGGGAAAAACGAGTCTGTGAGCAAACTGGCCGGTTGGCTCGATAGCTAACGTTACACCCGCAGGCGCTTATGGAGATTCTCACTTCCGAAAACGTTTGAGCACATTTTCGATTAGCCATACATTTTCGTAAAAATGCCAATATTTGAAATCTACACAGTTGATTTCTCGCATCAAATGTTCTCAGAAGTGAATTTAGTGATGAAATAGTGTACGTAATTGTAGAAAAACGAAATAATGTATTGACCTGCCTCTCCTTCCTCGAATGCCGAATTGAATGCTGGGATATTTCTGCCGTCAAGTCAACACAAGTTACCAACCGATGCATCCTTGGTAAAATGGGCGTGTCAAGAACACTTCCGGGATTTTTAACTGTTCTTGCCAAAATGCAAACTTGTGTATTGGGACAGTACTTGGGCCACAAAAGATGACGTTTCACAAGAACACAAATACAGACAAGAACACAGATTGAGAAAGGCCCTTTGTCAGATCGTTGTGGATTTTTCCTGCGTGTTTGTTCCCTGCCTGTATCCGTTTTCCGTGTGTCATCCCGTGTTCAGCACTCCTGGTTCAGCACTCACTCCAGCGTCCCTGTGCTGCCAAGGGCTTCATACCGGACATTTGCACACCTTAACTCTCCCAGCATCTGACCAGCTCTCAATAAACATATCTGTCATTTTGCAATTGAATCTTCTGATTTTTTCCTAATAGACAAAGGTCAACCGCAAAAAAATGTAACAAAAGAATACCGCGAAATTCAGTGCGGTCAATATGACCGTCTATGGCCGAAATAGGTAAATTTCACAATAACATATCCCATGTGTGTGTGTGTGTGTGTGTGTGTAAGCATATGTCTACATATGAATGCAAAAGCACTTGTGAAAACACTTTATTAATAGGTACAGTGGCCAGCAGAGGGGAGTAGAAGACCACTTATTGGCTCACTTTCATTTTGACACACTTGATTTTCACCAGTAAATCACAGCACTAAAGCAAACCAGTTTTTCCATGTTAACTATTATAACACAATCATTTTTTGTCAGAGTTTATCACTTCATTTTTATTGGCCCTTCACATCAATGCAGCAATGTGGTAAATCATGGTAAATCACGATAGAAACATGGTAAATCATAGTAAAAAATACTATTACATGGTGGATCATGGCAAATCATGCTAGCAATGTGATGAATCATGGTAAATCATGCTACAATCCTGGTAAATCATTCTAGAATGTGGTATATCATGGTAAATCATCCTATAACATGGTAAATGATGGTAAACTGTGGTAAATCATGCTAGATTCATGGTAAATCATACTGGAACATGGTAGATCATGAAAAATCACACTAAATTTGGTATGTCATGGTAAATCATGCTAAAACATGGTCTATTCCATCTATGATGTCAATGGTTAAATGCTTGCTACATAAAACTTAATGTCTTTTGATGCTTTTGTGCTTAACGGCCTTAAAGGCCTTAACTGCTTGAACACCGCTAAATGCTGCTTGCAGCTTTAATTATTAGTATTATTACTATTATTACTATTATATAGTGAAATATTACAGTTTGTCTAATATTATATATTATATTATTATTATGATTATTTAAAGGTTCTCTAAGCGATCCTGGGTGACATCACTTCTTGTTGACGTTCGAACTATTGTCAAACAAAACGGAGGCTAGCTAGACCCTCCCTCCTCCTCATCCGCACACTAACCCCCCAAACCCCGCCCCCAAACCCTTCTTGTCGGTCATTGGCTGGAACAGTTTGTTATGTTTCGGGGAGCGGGTCGCCGCAGTTTGCTTTTGTTGCTGTTTGTGGAGCCTGGGCTGTCTACAGAGATCGCGTTTCTTTACAGTGTGTTCAGGGGACAGGCAGCCAGCGGATAGTGAGGAGATGTTTGCTGTATGTGACAAAAAATGTTTTGGCCTAAAAAACGCGTGACATCGCTTAGAGCACCTTTAAATAAGGAATGATGTCCCTGGGTCAACACAAGATATTTAATATTTAATTATTAGTATTACATAGATTACAGTTTGCCTTATACTAGATATTATATTATTATTATGATTATTTAAATACAGTGATTGATTACTGTCTGTCTTATATTAGATGAGTAATAAGGAATGATGTCTCTGGGTCAACATAAAAATATGATGTTCCTGGGTCAACAAAATATATTTAATTATTAGTATTATTACTAGTATTAATATTATATAGTGAAATATTACAGTTTGTCTAATATTAGATATTATATTATTATTATTTAAATAAGGAATGATGTCCCTGAGTCAACATAAAAATATGATGTCCCTGGGTCAACACAAGGCATTTAATTATTATTATTATTACTATTATTAGTGAAAATTACAGTTTGTCTAATATTATATATTATATTATTATTATTATTATGATTATTTAAATACAGTGATTGATTACTGTCTGTCTTATATTAGATGAGTAATAAGGAATGATGTCTCTGGGTCAACATAAAAATATGATGTTCCTGGGTCAACAAAATATATTTCATTATTATTACATTTTATATAAGGCTACAGTTTGCCTTATGGGCCTACTAGATATTGCATTATTATTATTATTATTTAAATACAGTGATAGATTACAGTTTGTTTTATATTAGATATTGTATTGATATTATTTTGATTGAATAACCCGCATTATTGGTAGCCTATTTGGTCCCATCCGCTAAAGTGTTTTGGTTTTCTTTTGCAAAAGGATTATGAGGGTCTGCTAAACGAATGCAGGGGAAAAGTGATATACATCAACGGGAGAAAAGATCCGACGATACGATCACGGGGAAAACACCATACCGGGTCGGATGACGAAACGATCTCGGTCCGATAGGAGATTTGCACCTTATATGAGCAGTTTAGTTAGTGTTAGCGTTAGTAATGAATTCATCGTGAAATTAAAAAGAATAAATTACACTGAGTAGATACAGACACGCATTTGAAATTATACATTTTATAGAAATTGCACTTACCTCTGTGAAATGAAGAAGAGACGTTGATGGCTGGCAAATTCAAAAAGTAGCGCTCAATCTGGATGATGTCACGTGATGAATCTGATTGGTTGATCAATTTTACATGAGCACCTCCCTTGTTGACCCAGGAACGCGTCTAACTCGGCAGAATCAGGATGTGCTGCAACTCTCTCCTCAAACTGTAACAATTCATAGTTAACAGAATCAAGTCACCTTTATTTCTATAGTGCTTTATACAATACAGATTGTTTCAAAGCAATCACTCTCACAGTAATAAACTATATAAATGCAAAAATAACATTAAATGCAAAAATAGCAAATGCTGCAGTTCAAGGCTTTCATGTACTTGTCTACCTAACAATAATTCAAAAATATGGATAATATCCTGGATTGGGATTTTCCTAATTACAATTATTTACTGAAACTGCTTCAGTAAGAAAAGGCTTTTGTTTGCGGCTCCCTCTGCCTGGATGATTTACAGAAATCCGTGAAACTTGGTGAGTTTGTCTTTGGTTGCTTTTAGGAGGTTGTTGATTGACATGGAGGCAGCCACATCTGGCAGCAGATAATTTAACTAATGTGTTTTTAGGATTGTGGTTGACAGTTGTTTTATGTTTCTAGTGTTTTTGTTTATTTTATGTTTGTATGTACTGTATATGTGGTATAGTACTGCTGCCTGTCTTGGCCAGGACACTCTTGAAAAAGAGATTTTTAATCTCAATGAGTTTCTTCCCGGTTAAATAAAGGTTTAATAACAATAAAAAAGGAATAAAATGCACATTTTCCAAAAATGAAATTCTGCTAAAAGTGTCACAATTGGCTTTATGCACAGCTTCACTACTTCCTGAACTTCAGCCAGCCCTTTGTTTCCTGTCTGCCATTATTGGACAAACTGATTAATCCAGGTGTGCCTGGCCTCAGTAACAATCATCAGGCACACCTGGGTTAATCAGTTTGTCCAATAATGGCAGACAGGAAACAAAGGGCTGGCTGAAGTTCAGGAAGTAGTGAAGCTGTGCATAAAGCCAATTGGGATTTGATTCTAAATACATACATACTCTGACTTGTTTGTTGTTGTTGCAGATAGAAACAAGAGGCGTCACAAGATTCGAAAAGACCATTTGTCAGTACAACAACCTTGGCTGAACCATCTGAGCAAATTGTGTCCACTGATGCCAGTGTCCTGACGGATGCATGGCCTTGGAACAACATAAGTGAAAGCAAGTTCTCCATTAAATAAAATATGTCTGAGCACTTCTTGCATAATGTTATTTGTATTAGTCCAAAGAACAAAACTTCTAACTCTAATGTCTTCTGTTCAGACCTTCACACCAAAAGAACAGTGTTCGAGAAGGTTATGAAACGAAGGCACAATCTATGATGCTGGCAACTCTCTCCTCAAACTGTAAGCGCTTTTTTTCCCCTTTTTCTGTTCTTTACTGATCCCCTCCACTGAAAGTATGTATGTCTCCTGAAATATCAGATCTGGACTATACTAATTTGTATCTGTGCAAAATTTATCACTAGAGGTTTTTTTTCCACATTCTTCTACTGAAAGGGAAATGTCTACTTACTTTCCTGAAATCTGAAATTTAAACATAAACCAGGCAAACTAGATTAGGTACGTAATAAATCCAACAGGCTGTCACTGTCTCGCAAATGTCACCGCCAAAAGTACTCAACCTCCAGTGCCGAGCGGACAGAACAGAGAGCAATGGCTTGCATCTAAATTTCATTTCACAACCCTGTTGTAATATGACTATTGAAATAATAGTGAGTACAGGCCATTTGTGTTTGTACATTTCTTTGTAATATAGTGTGATGTTAATTTTCCAATACTTTTAAATGTGGTTACAATGTTTATTTGTGCTTTATGTTTAAAAAGGAGTGTGTGTTATGTGCATTTATTCATATAATTATTTTCGCTTGGCATACCAGCGTGATGACGTCATCGCACGCATCGCAGTAACCCGCGCGCGCTAGTGATGCTTCATTCGTAGTAAATACAGAGACGAGAAGCAATCACAAATGCGTTCTTCTCTTCATTGTCTTGTTACTTACAGGTAACTGCAAATTATAATGAAAAAAACACTTCCGATTTAAGCATAAAACACGGTTAATAATATGAACGAGTTGTGCGCGTGTTTAACGCAGTTGTTTTGCTATATGAATAGTGAGTTATGAGTTTACCATGTTGAGCACATGGTTAGCATAAATGCTCTGCGATTAGCGCAAAAGTCCGCCACATAACGCCCGTTTCACACATACTCCGTATGCGGTGCGTATTTTTTTCCGTACCCATGTTAACAGGTTACGCCGCCTTCTCACTGGCAGTTGAAATCAGCTCCGTAATACGCAATACGCCCCCAACGGACGTCGTACTACACAGTGAAAAGCGTCGGAAGCGGGTAGAACAAAAATGGCGGAGAGATTAGAAAGTTTGATTCTGTCAGTTCTGTATGATCTCTCTGATGAGGGTTATAGAGATATTAATAGGAAGGCTGCTGCGTGAGGACGTTGACATGTCAGGTCGGCTAAAAATGTGATATAGTGGTATAATTTATACCACTATATCATATTTAGTTCGATGTCTGCCTACAATTTAATTGTATTAACTGCCCTAATAACGTTAGCAAATCATGAAAATAAAAAATTACATGACAACTTAACTTTTAATAAAATAAATAATGATTTTAAACGATAAGAATTCAGGTTTGTTTATCAGTATCATAGCAACGCTAACTTCCGCTGGAATTGTCGGATAGGAACCGTCCGTAGCTTTTCGCAAGAGTTCAATTTTTTGAACGCATCCGGATGACCAACGGACACGATTTTCTTCGCACCGCACTCGGTCGGACCCGTTTCGGACCCATTCGCATGCGGTCTGCGAATCTCCATAGGAAATGAATGACTTCCGGTCGTTTCGGAGCCGTACCGGAGCTGATTTCAACTGCCAGTGTGAAGGCGGCGTTAGAGCTTTCACACTGCACGCGGGTGCGGTCCGGCGACATTGTTCACATTAAAATAGACATATTTTGACAAGAATCTGTATTAATTTCATCATATACGCATAATTACAGTTAATGTGTTCTACAGTTACTAAATTACAGGGTCAAGAAAAACAAAAGTATGATTATAGTCCCAAAAGTTGCAACATGACATCATATATGAATTTTTCCCCCTCAAAAAAGTATATGATATATATTTTGGGGTTGGGGTGGGGGGAACACTCGCATCACAGCAGGCAATCACGTGATAGGCTGGTGGACAGAAAAGTAGCCTACTCAAAAAGAAGGTGACATGGATGACACTCGTCTCATCGTGGAGGTGGAAAAACACATCATTCTTTATGACCCGCAGAATATGCTGTACAAAGATTTGAATGCCAAGGAAAAGGCATGGGAAGCAATTTCCTCGGCTATTGGTGTCGATGGTAAGTTTTAAAATGTTTGTTTCAAGTGCGATGTTTACATAGGCCTATGTAGGTTATTTAAACTTGCTTTAGTTGACTGAGAATACAAAGATATTATTGCTGTATGTTGTATATTTAAACTGAATACTGTACTTTGTTGCCCTTTTTATCTATTTTGTTGGTCGTTACCTTTCATCTTCATGTCATGCGAATTTATTGAATTATTAAATTTAATGTATGAAGGTCTGAACAGGAAATATAGAAAGTCTGAATATATAAATTAACATCTGAATATGCAGTTGTAGCCTATGCCTGAATTCCTAAGTAAATCTTATTATATATTTAATTTTTTTAATCTACAGAAGTTAAGCAGTGTAATTTAAGTTTGTTATAATTATATAGTTATAATTTTAAGTATGTAATTATAAATCAAAATGTAAAAACTTTTTTGGTGCTACAGCCAGCCTTTGGAAAAATACTTGTTTTGGTGTAGATAAGTGACATGTACTAACAATAATTAATATAGGTTATTACAATATCTGCATTGATGCATGTTAACAAGCTTAATCTTTTAATTACAAAGGCAAATTGCAAGAACAGCTGTTTATTGACATGTCTGATAATATATATTT